>NW_026136709.1:15523061-16123061 GCF_905237075.1 Dicentrarchus labrax | reverse complement strand
GTTAAATTGTGACCTGATGGTGGCGTTAGAGTAGAAATCAGGGGAGTTCATCCTCTGGGGACTACGAATGTCGGTAGAAAGTTTTGTGTAAATCCATTCACTGGATGTTGAGATATTTTACTGGATAAGTGAAAACTGGGATCATAAATGGTAATTCATCCAGTAGCTTTTGCAAAGTGGCGGACTGACAAAACCACATTACAAAAACACTGCTGTCTGTCAGATGATGATAGGAATGTGTATTTGATGTGGCTCACACATAAATAAAGCACACAGTACCATACTGCACATTCTGTTTATTATAAAGTCTGAGTGTGCAGTTTGCAGCACTGTTGTCCTGAAATGACTGAATAAACAGTCTCAGTTGTGTTACTGTGCATGCACACACACACACACACACACACACACACACACACACACACACACACACACACACACACACACAGGTACGTGGGGGTGTTCCTAGTGTTTACGCTAGGGGAACAACAAACATGCAGCAATATGCGCTGATGCAGCAGGAATCCCTTTACACCCTCAGCTCTCAGTTTGGAGAAAAGCTCTGGCGCTGATCTGTCCCCCTCCGGAAAATCGTAATCGGCTCACAGAGAAGAGCCGTAGCCTGCCGCTTCACTGGAAGATAAGTTCAGGATTGATCAAACGAATGTTTCCTCTGGCTCCAGCAACAAACAAAAGCAGTTAATTGAGTTAATTTCATTGGTGTCTTTGTCAGAACAGATGGTGTTTTTTTTATAGTAGCAAAGGAAGGTTTCTGTTTTTAAAGGAATTTTGGAGTATATCTTTATTGTCCACCGGGGTGGGAATTCGTCTCTGGATCACCAAATCGAGATACAACATCATATAAAACCGACAAGCAGTTAAAACAATTAAAACAAGCTCATACGAGGTCACATTACACATTCAGAAACTGTTCATTGCCTGTGGCTTAAATCTCATTAACTGGTGGTTTTGCAGGACAGTCACCTTTATGACCAGAATATATTGCAAGGTTGTAATTAACTGGAGGCATTCAGAAAAATATTGGAACTGATTCACAACCTTGACTGTATCATCTTGAACAACACATACAACAAAAAAAAATTCCAGTACATTCAGAACTGCTCTGAAATGTCAAATAGCTGCTGGCTTATTGTAAATTGCTGACATATGAGTGGTTTGACATTTAGAAAGTTTTTAGATAATTTATCTCTCTGTTTGCTGATGCATTTTGGTCTCTGCACTGCCGAGTGAGGCGTTTTCAACCCTGTGGATCAGCTGGCCTTTAGCCTGTGTTTGCTAGTGAACGTTAGGGTTACGCGTGCTCTGACCTGTTTGCCACCGCAGCTGACAGCAGAGAGGATATTAGTGGGTGTTGTTGTGAGCTTAATAATCATAGGAATACATTTCTGCTCTGCCTTACAGTGGCAGAGATCAGTAACTAAAGAAACAGTTGAGAAAAGAGCCAACTGTGTAACAGATATAGACGCTGTAAAACCTTAATTGTGCCATTTTAGGTCGATTATATAAAACCAAAATAAAACATTTAGATACTTCACTGGACATATTAATTTAAAGAGCGACAGGAAAATGCAGTATCTACAAACAAAACATGCCCTTCTTCCCCAGCTTTTATGTTCTTTTCAACTAATAAGCCAGTTTAGTAAATAAATAAATTAAATACATTTAAATATATAATTTAAATTCAATTCAATTAAATTCAATTTTATTTGTATAGCACCAATTCATAACAGAAGTTATCTCAGGACACTTTTCAAATAGAGCAGGTCTAGACCAAACTCCTTATAACATTACAAATGATAAATGTAACTTAACACACAATAAATAATGTGAATTTGTGTCTCTTAGAAGTTGCCGAGATGGCCACTATTGCTGCTCGGCTAAGTTAGCCTTGTAGCAGGACTGCTTTATCTTGTGTTACTTTTTTTCTCTGTTATGATTAACCTTAGCTACTACCTACATTATTTATATGTTATAACAAAATCAGTCAAGATGTTTGAGTATCAGAATTGATTTTTCAGTCACAGGAAAGAAGACTTTGTTATCACTGCAGTTTGGTTTTAACTCTATTTTTTTTTTCTAATTTTACATGCTTGCTTTTTCTATTACTATGGCTCATTATAATCTGGTCAAACACATGTCAGAAAGTTGAGAGATTCTGGTTTTAACTCAGCTTTGACCAAATATGTATTTACTGCATTTTGACTTTGCAGTACAGGAGGTCTTATCAGCAGCCGTGGAGTCGATGTCTCATTGCAGACGGGGCTAGAACCCGTAGTGGGTCCTTACAAGTGCTAATTGAAAAGCTAGATAGATATACTACTCGTTTTTTTGCCACAATCAAGACACTCAAACAAAGCTTATTCAAAATGTTCAGCTAAACAACAAGAATAGATGTTCAGTAAGACAAGTTGGGCCAAAGGTGGGCAGCCGCACCCTCTGCCACAGCTTATCAGTGTAAGTGGATGTTCTTGACACCTTGGACAGGAGTTCTCTTAATTTATAACACCAATTACTTACAGGCTGTCACCTAGCGACTGCAAGTTGCTCCTCTGGTAGACAATTAGAAAGCACATGGGATAGGTACATGAGGAAGTGTGTATTAGTTAAATGTCCCATTCATTAGGTTACTTGTCAACGGACCATGTTGTTGTATCTCGCGTGGCAGCACTTGAGTGTTTCCGGCAGCCCATTTCGCAGGTGTGTTTTCAAGACCGTGGGATCACTCCAGAGACAGTTTGCGGTATTGTTCCAGTCAGGCAGTTTACGGACACCTTTGATTAGGACATCCACATCCTGATAAATGGACAGCTGTGCAGTAATCACAAGTGTTTTTCTTTACAGCCTGAGCAATAACCCTGGATGATGAATTTTCATTGTAATTCCATTTTTTCTAGCCGTGATTGCAATTTTGTTGCTGTGCTACTAAACGAATAAAGGGAAGCCTGGCGGTAATAATTCTCCCCCCTCACTGTCATTGTTGCTGTCACGAAGCGGTGAACCATTAGTGGATCAGATAGACGTTCAGAGGTTTGTTGGCTACCAGCACCAACATGCTTGAACCGGCTCCAATTTTCCTACTATCTTCTCACATGTAAAGCAGAAATGCACTGTACTAAACTGAGATTAAAGGAGAATATTTATAACCCAAGGGCACCCTTACCTAAATAATTCATTGCTTCATTCTGTTTATCTTGCTGCCCTCCCTTCTCACAACCCTCCCTCCTTGTCCTTACAGTGGCTTCTCTGACAGTCTGATTCAAGACATTATCTACAGCTACCTGGTTTTACCCAATCGCATCACCATCCCTCTGGTCGGGGATGTGGAACTGGCCATGCTGCGCTTCCCCATGCCAAAGGTACTAATGCTGTGTGAAAATGCAATTAAACATGAAGTGATTTAATATTCCTTGCCTCTTCGAAACTGTCTGAGTTGGTGCATAAGCTGACTGCTTCAGGAGGGAATTCCTGGTTGGAAACTGAAAGTCCTTGACAATCAAATCTCACAGTGTTTTTATTCTTCTTTTCCCCTAATGAAAGAAAGTAGGTATCAGGGTTTTGTAGATAACTCACAGCATTAAAACAGAAAGAAACAAAAAAACCAGCCTTAGCAGCTTAAGAGCACGTCCAGGCTTTGTCGCTAGTGCCCGTGTCCATGGCAACAAGATAAACACTAAAGTGTATTTCAATGCAAGCAGCAGCCTTGTTGAGGAGATACTATATTGTGATGTTTAAGATATTTTAAGCGATGATAAGATTATTATAACTCTTTTCTAGTGATTCTTCTAACATGACTTTACATTAGCTGATTAATTGATTAGTGGATTGAAATACTGGATGGAAAATTAATCAGAAATGACTGAATGATTTCCATTAATCAGTCAGTTATCAAGCAACAAAGTCAAATGTCCAATGTCAAGTTTTATATCACTACAGAAATGATGATCTTGAGTTTTAGACTGTTGTTCACACAAAAGAAAATAATTAGAAATGTCACCTTGTGATGGACATTTAGATTTCACTATTACTATTTCTAACTAAAATAATTGTTAATTGTTGCCTTAGTAAAAAAAACAGATTGCATATAAACACACAATCTAGTGGAAGTTTTAAGGAAAGCTAACCCCCCCCCTGCTACCAGTTAGATTGTCAATCGTTAACTTTAAATAATTTCTGTAGGAAATGAAATGAAACGTAAACAATAAATAACATAATTAAGCATGCTTTGTTACTACCTAACCTCAGTAATAAGCCACAGTTTTCTGCATTGCCTCATGATACCCAGTTTGTAATGTCACATGTTATCACCACTGACTTTTGGCCTCAAAGTGTCAGAGTCTGCTATTTCAGAGTCGCTCCCCTCGACGCTGTGCTCTGCATGTCTCCACAGGGAGTCCTGAGGATTCACTTCTTAGAGGCTCAGGATCTGGAAGGAAAGGATACATTTCTGGGAGGGCTGATCAAGGGCAAGTCCGACCCCTACGGCATCCTGCAGATCGGCAACCAGCTGTTCCAGAGCAAGACGATCAAGGAGAGCCTCCATCCCAAATGGAACGAAGTTTACGAGGTGACAAGTTTGGGATGTTTCGTGGAGTAACATTTATAACAGCGCAGTTTAGGTTACGCTTTCATTTATTAAGAATGAAGACGAGTTTAATCTCCCAACCTGCTGCCTGGTAGGCGATCTGTCTATTGACTGGACATGCATCAATATGCTCCTGTCTTCATCAGGCGTTGGTGTACGAGCACTCGGGTCAACACCTTGAGATTGAGCTGTTTGACGAGGATCCGGACAAGGATGATTTCCTTGGAAGGTGAGTTCCTCTCATTTCCTTCCCCGCTCAGATCTTATCACACATATTTCATAAGGAAACAAAGTCTCTTTGCACCTCAGCAGTGCGACTGATTTGTTGTTGTTGTAATCAGCCAACTATATATATAGACAAGCCGGTATGGCATTGATATATTGTCTCCTAAACACCCGAGGGGACGGTGTGATGAACACATCTGTGCTAGTATACATAAGTTAAAGTAAAGAAGAGGTGTTATCCCACAGATCCAAGCCCAAGGGCAAAGCCAATTGATTTTGCCCAGAGGCTGTAACACTACACCCAGCGCTGACAAGACAAAGCAACCAATCGATGACTGGACCCCCTCTGCTCAGATTAATTGGTGTGATTTCTCTGCTCACTGCTTGCCATCCCGATTTGAATAATTATTTGTCATTATTATTATTCACAGCCTGATGATCGATATGACAGAGCTGCACAAAGAACAGAAAGTTGACGAGGTAAAAACATGACCAAATTATTGTACTCATGTAATTAGAGTTTATACAATATACGTCTTAAATGAATAATTACACTTTTTCTTTTTACGCTTTCTTTCCCGAGTTAAATCAGGAGATCGATACCACTCTTATGACTATATAATAAGCCTGAAACAAGGGCAAAGAGCTGGTGTGGGTCTGTCCAGAGTGAACAAACTTTGCCTTCCAGCACCTCTAAAGCTCACTAATTAACAACATTACATCTCCGTTTTCCGCTGGTTGCCTAGCAACCTCACAGTGACGACACAGTCCAGCACATAACCTCCATTAAAACCACAAAATGTTGTTTTTATACTTTGGTTTTTGTACAGATTAACAAGATATAGTGTATCTATTTTTTTAATTAGTGAGCTTTGGCTTTTGAACAGAGCCAGACTATCTGTTTGCCCATGTGGCTGCAGCTTTATATCTACCATACAGATATGAGAGTGGTATCAGTCTTCTCATCTAACTCAACAAGAAGGCAAACGTATGATAATTCTTCAGTCATTCTTTGAAAAAAATCAATTGTCTGGTCCCTTCAGTGACTTAATTCAATGATTTAACTTTGATATTTTGTATCTCTGTTGCAGTGGTTCAACCTGGAGGAAACTTCTACTGGGAAACTCCACTTAAAAATGGAGTGGCTAGCTCTGCTCTCCACTCCGGAGAGATTGGACCAGGTATAAAAACAAACTGTCTATCTTTATCTTTGACTGTTTCTGTATTTGCTGCTGATACTGGAGGGTGGATAACACAGCTTATCTTTCCTTTTTGTCTCTCTGTCCAATCAGGTGCTGCGAAGTGTGCGTGCAGACAGAAGCCTGGCCAATGATGGGCTATCATCAGCACTGCTTGTGGTCTATCTGGACTCAGCAAAGAACCTGCCAGTAAGATACTGCAACGCTCATTATATTTTGATGCTTGCAATGCTGTTGTTCTGATGCTATAGCTTGTGCTAAAATATAGCATTAGGCTTATTCAAGCTTCTTGTTCTCCACCCAAACCATACACACCACATGTAGCAACAACCAGTTTAGTAGGAAATACCAGTGTGGCACAGTTGTTTAAGTAAGGATTATTGGTCAGTGTGCAGCAATGCTCCACTTCCCTGTTACCTTAATGTCTCATGCTTTGTGACACTTGAGTGACTTCATCAATTTGCTTTCCATGTTGTTTGAAATTTGGTTTTCACTGCTTTCTGACCTCCTGGTGAACCTAACAACCAGGTTGTTGATTCTTTTTCTCATTATCTAAGCTACTCAAAATCTAGCCATAAAAACAAGAACTAATTATTGTGAGTGTAGCCTACAGCTCCAAACGGGTCAATATGTTTTCAAGTTTTATGATTTAGTCATTATAGCTCGGAGATTCTGTCTTGTGTCAAAACCTTTGTAGTTGTTCAGTAGCAGAAGAGAACCTTGAAACTCCAAAACCTCCAAAGTTTATCCAGTGCATTGTGAAGGCTTTCATTGCACCAATTGTTGTCAAATTTACCTGTAACCTGTAAAAAATTTTGCAATCCTAAAACATATAAAGGACTTTTCACCATCACAAAATTCTTAGCCGTCTCAGTCCTCATAACTGCACCTTTTTCTCTTTCCTCTTTACCCAAGAGCGTCTTCACAGGCAGCTTAGGCTGTGGGAACTTAAGTGAGAGGAGAGCATCTGGTCTAGTCTTTTGTGAGAGCAATACTTCAGAGTATAGAACAATATGTGTGAGTCCCCCAGTGCGTTTGCATCCTGATAGTGTTAGCATTAGCCGTGTGCGATGCTGTGGGTTGAACAGTAACAGGGGTCCTTAAAACCTGTATCTCGAAGCATGCGTTAGCTGCACGGTTTTATTGAAATGTCTAATGAAAATGACCCTGGGTGCCCAATAACCATTAACACGAAGCAACAGGAAAACACAGGACTCAGCTATGCCTGCTTGTTAGTCAGATTCTGCTCAATCAGGTGCTTAGTTCAAGGCTGTAATATAAAAGATAGATAAGTACAAAGAGCACAAAACTGTATCAGTGAGCCAATTAATATGTAGCTGTACAGATACAGAAAGCCTGTAGCTTGTTAAAAAGAAGTCACACTCCAAATCCTCCCTGAAAGAAATAACCTCATTATTCTGTTTTCATTGTTAGCTCCCTGCAGTGTCAACAGTATCAGCCCTCATGTTGCTTTTTATTTATTACCCATATCATTCATGTTTTATATTTTCTTTCTGGGTTTTTCTCATGCCTCTTAGCCATACCCTCATCACTCCAGTCCTAATAACTGTGGGTGTGATTTTCTCCCCCAAATCTCCTTGTGGCTTAAAGAGCAACCTGTCAGATTTCACCTATGATGGGTTGAAGCAAGTCTCAGTCTTTAAGGCCCTGAAGGTAATGTGGGAAAAATGGATTGCATGTACAGCTCACGCCCTGTGTCTCATCTGTGCCCTTCAAGTGCACCATCCAAACACCATGTGATTGTGATGATTATCAAGCGGAGTGAATTGTCTCGATGTGCATGAAGATGGATGATTGCATTGTCTGTTTTATGCCCTTTTTTTTGTGCTGTACACACCTTTCTTCTTATTTGTAGTGATACATGATTTTCCAAATGTGTGATCTTGCATGCAAAAGTCTAATATTGCACTTTTCTGCTGCATTCAACAACTATCCAACAGTCTCTACATGTGCTTGTTTTTATTGCACTGGAATTGAGTTAGGCCTAAGGTTTTCAGCAACAAACCTGCAGGGCAACCCAGCCTGTGTTAGCTTATCAAAAAGCTGATCAAGTCCATGTCATGTTGGAACTTATGGTATGGCATAAGGAACAACATGTCCAGAAACAATAAGCACTAAACGTGGCATTGACACAGTTGGAAGGAGGCAGACAGAAGTAGAAACATGACTGTATTAGGTCTGTTAGGCACCTGCCACAACGACATTTGTTGTGTTTCACAGTCACAAGTTCAGCAGGTGATATACAGCGTTACCACACAGCTGTTCTTATCCAGCACGTTACACAAACGCTTACTCAGAAATCAACTGTTTCCTTGTTCTAGTCGGCATCCTGCCTTTAACATTTCTAGGAAGTTCTAAGCTCTCCATGTAGTGGCACGCCCTCAGGGTGACATCAGTCACGTCAGTGGAACTCCTCACACCGTTGTGTGTCGGTTTCATTTGGCATTACAGGCAAAGTGGAGTACAAATACTTGCGGTCTGCTTCATTCTTTGTAATCCCAACTGCAGTGTCACTGCTACCTGGCTGGGCTGGCTGTTAGTGGGGAGGCAGGCTGATATAAACCTGCTGATGTGCAGCTTTCTTTGAATTTCTTCATTGTGTCTATACTAGGAAGTTGTTTTGATATCTAAAATGTTACTTTTACTTCCTTTTCTTGTAGGTCTTTTAGCATCACTTGACATCAGGAATAAAGATTTAGAGAACAATGGCAAATATTCTGGATGTAGACATGCCTGTTTGAGAGTAAAAAAGTGATCTGCTATATACCTCAAAGGTTTTCAGCTAAAATGTGATTGATTTGTAAAAAAAAATAAGATGGAAAATCTGAGTCAGAAAATCAGTGTTTTGTTTAATTGTGAGATAAACTGTTGACTGTATATATTTCAATCCAAAGCACAAAATGGCAACACCTAGTGACAACCTCATTTGTAGATGTGAAGTCAAGTCAGTTTTATTTATGTAAAGCTCAGAATCATAGATTTGCCTCAGAGGGCAAAACATCTTCTGTCCTTAAACCTTCTATTTGGATATAGAAAAATCTCCACAAAGAAAAACTTATACAGTAAAAGTAACAGTAGCAGTTGTAACATTTTCAGTAAGCAACTTAAGTACAAATGTATAATTCCAATAATGTGAAACACAATGCATTTTTAAGTGCCTTCTCAGTTCAAGCTGTAGCATATAAACGTGTGGGATTGTGTTAATCAGCCTGCATGTACAATGTGGAGCTTAATTCTAATGCTGGTGAGAAATAGATGTCAAACTTAAGCACCATCCTCAAGAGAAAGGATGGGCTAACAAGTAAGTTAAGACTTTCCCCCACTGACTTGTAGATATGTAGGGTATTATTATTCTGTAAGGAGTCCTGAATAATTCTTAGCTGTCAAAACCCAGCATGCTAAAATTAGAAAGCAGAGGAGACAAAGCTTGGCAGTCTCCTTGGTAGCATCTCTGCCTGCAGCCCTGCTTGTCAAAACGTATGGTAATGTTCCTTCCCTCTTGAACTGCAGACTCTTTTACCATTGTGTGCCTGACACAGAGTCTCGAGAAGCTAATGTTTTGGGTGTAATTATGTTGTCCGTTAGACGTCTCTGCATTGTGTGTCAGAGTGAGGAGAATCAGCTAACACCCCTCTTCTCTGATTCTTTAATAGTCTGCAAAGAAGACCAGCAGCGAACCCAGTCCTTATGTTCAAATGACCGTTGGACACAAAACACTTGAGAGTAAGGTGAGTAAGCGTCCATTAGATTTCACTTCATATGTGGAGAAAAAAAATGCAACTTCTGCATGTGATTTTTGTTCCCAATCTTCCAGTTTTAAGTTGGCAATAACATCTCGATGACCAAATATTTAATACAGCAGTTACTTTTATGAGAATATATCTCACATTTGTCGGACACGTTTGAAGTCTTAACAGCCAACACATCTCATTCTCTAACCGTCTCTCCCTGGAGTTTTTTTTATTAGTTCTCTCCGACTGTGGAATTAAATGAATAATAATGAGATGAACTGAAAATTGTTGTGCGAGCAAATGAAATTAAGTATTATAACCTTCAAACATACCATTAAGTGTCGGCTAAAGAGCTGCTTCGCTGACATTTCTCGTGGGAAATTTTTAAATACAGTTCGAAAGGGAAATAAGGAGAAGGAACCACTTAAGTGGACCGTGTTATTGTTGATGCTGAAGGTTTACTGCGAGCATATAATGGGTTTAGGGAGGGTTGTTGTATTAGATTCCTTTTGTGGCAGAGATATGAGCTTAGTTAGGAACACTATGTTTATGAGAAATCACATCTTGTCCATTAGTTTGGGATAGCAGACAGCTCAAAATACTACAATATGCATTGGAGCTATTGAGAGGAAATTAGTGAGAGGTGTAAATCAGAACTGTAGCAAATTCCTCCTGATTCGTTGCTGCAGTTGTGAACAAAAAATTGAGCCAGAATCCAAAAGTTCTGCAGATTATATTTTTAGTTTACACCACAATCTTTAGTCTTTGCCCGCCGTTAGCTTCCCACGTAACAGAACTTTTAAAGTTATGCGATTAGATGCCCTTGTTAGTCTTTTGTACTGATGATTCAAGCAGGGGGATTTCATGCACATCCAAGCTGTGCTCCAACTGTCACATAACATTGTCTGTGGAGAAAACTAAATAGAATTTTTAGTTTAAGACCAGGGGTGCTCGATACAGCTTCTCCCATTTCACAACCGTACACGTGAGAGTGAGTGATGTCAATCAAGCGCAGTCTGTGCATGCCCACGCTCTCCTTAGAGGAGGTCTAATCAGGAAGAATAAGTAAAAACACCTGTGCTGCTGCATTTGTTGTTGTTTGTTGTTGCTGTGGCTCCTTTGGTCTTCAGCAAGTGAGAAACATGTTAATTTAGACTGAGATCAGGTTTTTTTTTGGTCTGTCTGCTTGGCTATAAAAACTCCATCATCACCTAGCCTACAGTATAGTATATTTAGGAAACTGGGGAACTATGTTTGTAAGAAATACCCTTAAAGCTAAAAGAAAAACCCCAAAACACTTGTTCCATTGTTCCATTTAAAACCCAATTTGTTTAAGTAAAGAGCAAACCTGTGAAAAGCCTATCGCTGCCCTAATTCTTTATTCGTGGACACCAATCTTGTGAGGAAACATCAAGGAGTAGAGTATGAAGATCAACAGAGCTAATTAGAGGTTTCAAACAGTATTGTATTAAGTAGACCTGCAGGATTGGAAATGATAAAATACTGAAATAAAAGCAAGATGAGCAAAAATTATTAAGTGTAACATGAAAATGTAGAAAGATTCATAATTACAGACGATAAAACATTTCCATTTTATGAAGTAATGAAAATGTCTGGATAAACCCTCATTTTCAGCTAATAGCATCATCCCTACTGTGTTAGTGTGTCACTAGTATGATTCTACATTTCAGGTTCAGCACTTTCTAATGACTGATTGACAGATTCCTCCAGATTAATTGTGTTTTTAATTAGCAGGTCTCAAATATCTTTTAATGAACAACTAACAAACGACTACCTGTCTGCCCGTAAAGATCCGCTTCAAGACCAAGGAGCCTCTGTGGGAAGATTGCTACTCATTCCTCGTTCACAATCCCAGGAGGCAGGAGCTCGAAGTGCAGGTAATGCTGCACAAATCTTCCCCGATAAGTATGTTTCATGAGATCACGCAACAGATGCCGAGAGTAGCCGACGTGTCTTAATGCATATCTTCTTCTCTCGTAACGCAACAGGTAAAAGATGACAAGCACAAATGCAACCTGGGTAATTTGACGGTGCCTTTGAGCAGCCTGTTGGCAGAGGAGGACATGACGCTGACTCAGTGCTTTCCCCTCAAGAACTCCGGGCCCAGCTCCACCATCAAACTGAAGATGGCCCTGAGGGTAAGAAACAACCTGGACCTGTGTGCATTAGTGATTTAAGGGTTATTCATTTCAGGAAACCACAACAGATGTTCAAGATCTGCTGATTGAAACGGAAAGGATTGTGAGAACAGGCATGTAGTAAAGCAAGTATTGCAGTGTCAACTATGAGCTGAATGGTATTTATTAAATTCATAACAGCCTATATATTTTATGCTCTCTGCTTAGTTGTAATTTGACTTGGCTGTCAGTCTCTTCACAAGGCTCATACGCAGTTTACAGTGATGAAGGTCAAACGGTGGCAGATTTACCTCTTAAAGTTCTTCGTAATACCTGAAACAGTGAATCCTTGATGACAGACAGAGGTAGAAAGAAGCAAGGTTCTCATTTCTAGCCCACTACTGATGATGTTGTGGCTGGCTAGCTCCATGAGATGGTTGAAACACCCCAAAATCAATACTACATATTTTTCCTCTTACCTGTAGGATTATTGAACATTTTAGTTGCATGCTTCCAGCCACAGAAACCATTCAAATGCCAAAATCTTCAGCACTTTAATGACATGCATGCTTGTATTCAACTTTTTTCTACCTCTTTTTTTCCCTCTTTTTAAGTTTTTTTCAAATTATTTTTTACAATGAAAGTAAAGTTCTACTGCTAGAACTGACTATGTGTGTGTTCAGTGAAGCACCACTACTGCTAGTGGAGCGCTCCAATTTCAAACTCTCAGCTAACGGTGATTCAATGATGGATTACACCTGCAGCAGTTTATAATTGGGGTGTAGAAAATATCTCAGACATGCTGTGCTGTTCACCGGCACAGTGGTTCAAGCACATCGCCCCTAACCACAAGGTGAGTGGTTCTATTCCTCACTTATAGGACTTCGGGGGTGGCTACTTCACATACTGTAAAAAATAGCTGATTGGGTGACTGATGAAACCTTTCATTGGTTGTTTGTGAGATGTTGATGTTTAACAATTCGGACGTCTCTCCCTTTTGACTGGTAATGCTTTATGTTCTATATCTTCTATATCTTGAATATTATTCAACTGCACTCTCAAACACACGCTTACACATCAACTGACATTTGAACATTAGGCTGGCCTATGATGGATGGCGTTGTGTTCAGTAGTGCAGTGGTTACACTGCTTGTCCACGACTCTCGATTGCTCTGCATTGCAGAGCATTTGAGACTTTCCAGGCAATTAATTTCTGCAGTTTCAGCAATGCTTTAGAAATCATTTTCACCAGGAAATGGATTTTCCAGTTTGTTCTGATATCAAAAGGGTGTGAACGTTTGGAGATATTGGCTGTAGAGATGTCTGCCTTCTCTCCAATATAATGGAGCCAAGATGGCACTCTGCTTGTGGTGCCTAACTCAACCAAAAACTCAACAGCAATGTTTCTTTCCTGAAATAATGACCTGGTTAATCAAGAAACACAGACCTTGTTGTGAGCAGTTCCATATTTTTTTTTTTCTGTGTATCACTGCACAGAGTGGTTGGCGGGTGTAGTTCGGTAGAAAGAAGAAGAGCAGAGAGAAGGCAGATATTTCTACAGCCAGTATCTCTAACACTCAGCAACTCACACCAAAACAATCCTATGGATTCATAGCACTACAAGTAACAGGAGGAAGATGTATTTTTTAATTTTAGGGGTGAACTGTCCCTTTAAATAGGCACATGATGACTACATGTGTGATATAATGCCAGAAGACTGAAGCTAAAAGTGTTGCAGCCAGGTAAAAAGTCAACATCCTCACCACTGGCCGTATATTTGGGTCTAGGCGTACAAATTACCAAAAAAAAAAAAAAAAAAAAAAAAACTAATATTAGGGGTATTTCTTTTTTTAGATAAAGTTTGATTTTTTTTGAGATATATGTCTCTGAAATTTGAGTGAATGGAATTTTGTTTGTGATGCACCATTTAAAAAATGAGTTACCCAACCCTCCCAACCTCACTAGACAAATCCCAATTTAACCCTTGAACTCAAACGTTCACTCCTTTCATAAAGGCACTTTGCCATGACACACTACTAATGAAATATTGACCCTATGTTTCAGACTGGAATCATTTATTATACTGCCTAAAAACACAGGATACCATAGCAAATAGTAAATTACATTGGCCTTCATGACAACAAAACAAAGTGCATTCTCTTGAACTGAATCATCCCAACTGATCAAATAAAAGAATGATTGCAGCCGCATCAAAATATTGACCTGCACTGAAATAGCTTTTCTGTATTGGATCACAACCAACTTAGCAAGATTCATGACGGATATTCAAAAAGGGAAATGGCTTTGGAGGATTATTGAGCCATCATAGAAAGACAGATAGCACTATGAGGCAGATTTGGCCAAGATGCTGACCAAACACTTGAAAATACCTGAAATTATTCAGCAGTATCAGGAGTTTTAAAGACTACTTTATAAGTCACTCAGACCATGCAGATTGTTATCACTGTAAGGTTGTATGTTAAACCACCAACCCAACCAAATCCCCTTTAAAAAACCTTCATTTTATGGAGTTGGGAAGATATTTTACTTGAGTTACAGTATTTTTACTGGAGTGAAATGATAAAACTCACCTATTCTTACTTATTCAAGCACTGTAACTGTAGTTATTATTCATTATCCTCAGTAATGTCCTCATGTCTTTCTGTAGATCCTGTCCCTGGAGAAGCAGGTATCCTCAGACCAGCCCTCCTTCGTCCAGGTCAGGAAGTCCAGTGTGCCGCAGCCACCCGCCCCCCCACCCCCTCCCAGAGACGATCAGCCTCAGATTCCCCACTGCCTCCACACACGCCTCCGCCACCTATAGACGCTTCCACTCTCACCCTCCAACAAAGGGACGGCGAGCCGTACTCAGCCAGTACCTCCAACCTGAGCACCTGCATGTCCAGCTCCCAGAAACACCTGCCTCATAAGGAGTCCACACCCAGCCTGGCCTCGGATATCTCCCTGCCCTTCGCCACCTTGGAGCTTCAGCATAGGCTTCGCCAGCTGCAGAAGTAAATGGCACATCTGATACTATTATTATTGTTAGAACGGTTCCTGTCTCTGCTGAAATATTGCTCACCATTTCTTAATTTGTATTTTTTCCCCTCCTCATTTTGCCTCATATAAATTCTGCCTCTGCCTCTGATGAAATGTCATCCTGATTGTTTTGAAAATGTATCTTTATGAATATTTGATTTGACTACCTGTCAAGGTAAGACCATCTGTGCCTGCATTATCCATGCTGTACGAATTCAGCTGCAGTCTGTGGAAGTGACACTGAGTTACTCTGGTGTGTTTATAGTGGCTCGGCCCCCAGCCAGTACCCCCTGGGTGAGGTCCAGCTGACTGTTCGACACAGCTCCCAGAGGAACAAACTCATTGTGGTGGTGCACGCCTGCCGGTGAGGTCCACAGCCATGATATACTCCATTTTAACTGGTTGTTTGTAAGATATATGGCAGACTTGTCCTCAGCCCAAATATTTGTCATTTATTGTAATATGTTGCTAGTCATTCTTCAGTATCCACATCCTCTTACGTCCTTTGGAGCTACCAAGATATAAGCATTAATGGACAATAGTTGCCTGGCAACATGTGAGTGAAACAATCTTGTCCTGTGTGTCCTCAGTAACTTGATAGCCTTCACCAAAGACAGTTCAGATCCCTTCATCCGCCTCTATTTGCTGCCCGACAAGAGCCGGACGGGGAGGAGGAAGACCAGCACGATGAAGAGGACCCTTAACCCTGTCTATGATCAAACGTGGGTTTAGATATTATTACTATCTCTGTGTGTGTGATATTTATGAAAGAGGGCCCAACAGATGCGTCCTGCAGCTGTTGGGCCCTCTTTCTTGAAGGTTTATAGGTTTAGAGACACTTATATGTTAATAAATAATGAAGCATTTTTATTTGATCGTAAAATCTGTATAAAATGTGTGTTTGTTTATAGGTTTGAGTTCAGTGTATCTATGGTGGAGCTCCACAGGAGAACTCTGGATGTAGCAGTGAAGAACGGAGGGAGCATCCTGTCCAAACATAAAGGGCTTTTGGGGAAGGTAACTCCAGCAGGTTTCTTGTTTCTGGTTGTTATTGTGAGTTTTCTCCAGCAGCAGAGCTAGTTAGATGTACCAAACATAATTCATTTTTTGCTTTTTTGTTCAAAATTGCAGGTGCTGGTAGATTTAAGTGGGGAGGATATATCAAAAGGTTGGACACAATGGTAAACTTGTATTTTATTTTCGCCCTATGCAGCATTGAGTGAGTTCTTTCGCCTATTTTAGTGCTTAAATATATATTGTTTTATCATTTTCTCTTGCAGGTATGATCTGAGTGAAGATGGTTTCTCGTCTCAAGGCTTAAGGAATATTCAAGACCCCCTCCTCACATAGTGAAACCACCTCTCTGCTGTAATATAGTGATCTTGTTAATATAAGGGCACATCATTTTGTTGCATTCATGGACATTTTTCGTATAGTTTACATGAATTATTTCAGCATGCAAGAATTTTTGTTCAGACTTTTCCAGCCATGATTTCATTAATGATGATGAAGATAAGAGGATATTGTAACATATTGTAACATGTTTGAAACACACAAAATGCCTTGTCTCTGTTTTATGTAAATATGAAGTTGCTAATATATAGTTAGAAGACTTTGCAGGGGTTTTCGTGGCATTATGTTTCCTCAACGGAAATTGTAATGAAATCTGTCAGACTTGTTATTGCTTTCTGTTCAATTTGTTAAAATGTGACAAATCCTGTCGTCGTCTGAGGAAACTTACCAAAGGAACAGATACAATCACAAACGTAGGCTTAAGTAGCAGTCTTGACTTTGATTTTTTATTTTTTTTTGTCATGCAGTGTTATTTTGATTGTTTACTTCTTATTGTTCTTTATGCTTGATTACAAACATGGAATGCACATATGCAAAAGGATAAAATGATTGCTCTGTATATTTTAAAATGACTTTGTGCAATATTGGTTGATCTGAACGTTGTCTCAGATGATGAAGACCTGGGGGCATTTTAGGGCTATGAACAAGTGCTGTATAATATGAACAATATAAAGGATACTTGAATAAGGGTTTGACTTTGTCGTTCAGACCAAATGTTGAGTCGAACAAAATTGAATAATATAAGCAGAGACAACAGTTATTGCATTTTATGAGCAGGGATTGCCAGAATTTGTTATGAAGATGACACAGCAACGTCACAGGCTTGTACATGCAGTCCTAAGTGTTTGTTGGAGCGTTTAAAAACTTTTTCTTGTTATCTATCCTGTGCCTTAAAAAAACGCTATGTAATTTTTTGCCTTCTTAATGTTATTATTTTGAATGATGCCTCATGGGTTTTGAAGAATAAATGGTTGCTCTTGTGAAAGAGTGTCTTTTGTCCTGCTTGTTTTTACAACTTGGTCCCTTCTGTGCAGCAAAACTGTGAATTGTTCCCACTTAAGGTGTAAATATGACATATGTTCTGAAGTGCCCTCGAGCAAATCACTGAATTCAACCTTGCAGCATAAATTTCCCCTGGGGATTGGGGTCTAACCTAGCAGAATGAATAAATACACGTGTAAATGTCATGTGTGCTACTCAGGGTTCCCATTTTTTTTCAGAAATTGTTTTCCAGGACATTTTCCAGGACAACATTTCGCTTACAAACAGTAGCCATCATTTATGGGATGCTCCGTGTTAGCTCGCTTTTGTGGCACGCTTTGCTGTTTGCTGTTCTTTTTCACAGCCATTTGGATATGAAATAGTAGGGTAAACATAGGGTGTTACCAATGATGCCTATTAAGGCTCCATTCAATTTAGTGTTGCCTTCCCAGTGAGCCAACATGTCCCCTCACTAAATTACCTTAATTGTGTTTCCCCTATTATTTAATGTCAAAATGGCTGCTGTGAAAAAGGTCTATTGACAATCGCTTTCCTCTCACTGTAACATTCATTTGGTCATAATACAATTAAAAATTCCAGGACAATATACAATATTTCCAGGATATTTGGTCATTTTAATCAATTTCCAGGTGATTCCGTGACTGGAAAACTCGTCTGTAAACATTCCAGGTTTTCCAGGACTCGTGTTAACCCGGGTTACTACAGCATAACGCCACTGTAAAGACTTACAACAAGGGTACAGAAAGCACAAGCTCTAAGACACACACGACATTTGCGGTGATTTGTCGCCATCAAGTGGCAGAAGAAGGGAACAACAACAATACGTCGGCGTCAAAAGTGGACGCACGACGTCATGACGTTACGTCCGTACGTACTTTATCCAAATTTGCGCGGGTTTGCTGTTGTTATGGGTGGCTGTCATTCGGCTTTTGTCGGCTCACAAAATTATACATAAAACGGTAAATGTCAAAGCTATTGGTTCATATTTTACACTGTGATTATTAGAAGTTATAATACAACTAATACTAATTGTATTAGGAGGATTAACGGTCGCAAATACTACTTTTACCGCTAACGATAAACGGACTGCCATGTTTGTTTTGATCTTCTTCCAGTAACGTTGAGTCAACCCAGCCTTAGCTAACACAGTACAAGTGTTGATGGTGCTGTGTTTGTTATTATTTCAGGTTTACTGTGAGTCTAAAAGTCGCTTGGGAAAGCCGAAAACATGTCCAAACGAGCGGCGTTTTTAACGGCAGCCTGTAAGGAAAATGTGGAGGACTTCCTTCACTTTATCCAACTTCATGTGAGTAGCTCCCTTCTTTTTTTAAATAGCAAACCAGGAAGCCTTCAGAGCAATCACAGGTTAATATAGGTTAATATAATAACTTAGATACGTAAGAAGTAAGCTAAATATTACCACACGCCTCAGTATAACAATCTGCAGCCTCCAAAATAGTTTGTTTGCAGTGTTGGAGGAAGTTTTCAGATCCTTTACTTTAAGTAAAAGTACTAATACCACACTGTAAAAGCACTCTGTTACAAGGTTTACATTGACTGATAGTACTGGAAGTCCCTTTATACTATAATCAGGAAAATATGTACTTAAAGTATGTAACAATGTCCCCCTGTGACTGTACTATTATATATTTAATCATTAGATTATTATTAATTGTGCATTAATGTACAAGCAGGGTTTTCTGTTGTATTTAGTTGAGGTAGAGCTAACTTTATGTATATGACTGCAACTAATGATTATTTTCATTATGGATTAGTCTGTTAATTATTTCTTCTATTAATCGATTGTTTAGTTTGTACAGAAATAGTGGAAAAATGCCATCAGCTGCACTATGTATATCCTGTTGGGTAGTTTAATTTGTAACAAAACATCATATTTTAAAAGTGCTTCATATGTTTTGTTGTGCAAAAATGTTGTTTTTAAAGTAACTAATACTATTAAATGAATGTAGTGAAGTAAAGAAAAGACTCAAAAATCTCACATTTGTACAGTAAGTAAATGTTTTAGTTACACTGAAGAAGAAACAGTACAGGAGAGCATATTGTACTGCCACACTCCTGCAGCTATAAACTGTGAACTATATAGCACAGGTAAAATCTAAAAATCCTGTATATCATTTGGGAAATAGGTCTTATATTTCTTCATGCCAGACAGTTTCTGCAAATCACATCGCTCTGTTCATTCAAATCAGTCCACAGATTGATTTTCTATAAGTCATCCCCTACTGGAAATGAAAGTGCCTTTTTGTAGTCACAATTTATGTCTGTCCTCTATGTCTGAAGTTGTTTCTGTCCTCCTCCTGTCTGTACTGCTGAGCAGAAGGACAAAGCGGATCCTTTCGATGTGGAGGAGGTGGTGCAGGAGATGCCCAGAGACCAGAGACAGACTCTGTGGGGGAAGCTGGCTTCACTCCTTCATGACATCCTGCAGGAGTTGCCTCCGGAGCGCTGGGAAAAGGGCAGGGAAGAGGGCATGGAAGTTGAGTCGGCTGCTGACCCTGTGAGTTTACCAGCCAGTTTATGTAGAGTTATAGCATAAACTTTTATGGCATTGCAATTTGATATTCTTTTGCTTTTAGATTTGTGTTGAAATGAAAAACAAACCAGACAATTTTGCTTCCAAATGAGCTGTATCTTTATTTTTAACATCAGCTTTTATTCACTTCAGAAACACGTCATTGCTGTTGTGGAAGGCGTGACACTTGTGGCTGAGGTGTCCCTAAAGGTCCTGCAGGACGGTGATACCTACAGTGCCCTTCTGGAAATCACAGACAGGCTTCACGGTCGGTGTCCTTTCTGTTCAGTTGATGTGTCTTCAGGTAGATTAGTATTTTCCCTTCATGACTTCGTGAGATGAGTCTTCTTTGTGTCTTTCCCCCAGATGTTCTGGTGTCGCTGCCTGTCTCAGAGGCACCTCTGCAGCTCCACATCCACATACTGTGCGAGGCATGGTGGAAAAAGGACCTAAAGGAGAAAGAGAAGTTTGGTCGCACTGCTTTCTTCATCTCTCTGCAGAAGAGCTTCATTCTGAAGAAACCAGTCAGTATATGACCCCAGTAATATGTCCGATAAATCAATATTGGGCCTTTTTCTGTGGCCTTACGTTGTCATCATTCATCTGTGTTGTCAGGGTGCTGAGATCCAAAGAGTCTGGAGTCTCCATGATGTGCTTTTGAGTCTGGACTACACATCCGAAGATAACAAGCAGATAATCGACTTGTTGCTTCAGTGCTTTCACCGTCCTATTTACATTAGAAACGATGACGTGAGTAGAGTGATATTTATCCGCTGTGTGTGTGTGTGTGTGTGTGTGTGTGTGTGTGTGTGTGTGTGTGTGTGTGTGTGTGTGTGTGTGTGTTTCAGCCACTGTCTCTGTTTTCTTTCTCATTGTTGTGGCTTCGTCTTTGAGCTGTCAGCCTGATGTTGTGTATATTGTCACAGGGAAAGCGATTCCTGGTGTTTCTTTTCAGCTGGAACGTTGACTTCATCTGGGTTATTCATGGCACCATCAAAAACCAGCTGGAGTTTTATAGCAAGTGAGACCCTTGTTTTATTCAACTTGACAGTTGTCAATTTTCTCTTCGTATTATTTACTAATAAATTGCTTTCTTCAGGACCATGACTACTCATATTATGGAGATCTACTTCAGAGCATGGAAGAAGGCTAGTGGGGACTTCCTGGAGCAGATTGAGAGCTCATGCATACAGGATTTTATGCAGAATGCGATCTTCCTTCATAGAGCATCTCCTGTTCATGCCAAAGTCCGACAGGTAGACTCATTACCTTCAGTCGTGATGTGCATTCTGTTACTGTGTGTGTTTACTCTCTGGTCTCCTTGCCTTGAAATACAGATCGTGAGCTATTTCCACTCAAGGAAGGGCTGCAACAAGGTGGACAAGATGCTCTATGATCTCTACAGGCCATTCCTCTGGAAAGCTTTGACTGTACGGACACAGCTTTCTAACCGCATTCATGCTGGTATTTTAGGATTTTATTCTAGTCTAATGTGTTTTCTGTTTGATTTGTTCAGGCTCCAAACTTTGAGGTGCGCGCAAACGCCACTTTGCTTTTCACTGAGGCCTTCCCAGTCCACGATCCGGATCAAAACAACCAGAATATAGATGAGACCATTCAGAAGCAGCTGGACACAGCAATGGTAAGAACCTTTCAAACCATTCAACTACTTTTTGATCTCAAGAGGGGGCAAAATATCATTAAAATTAATTCTTGGATCTTGTAATAATGTGGACACAAACCTCAGAGCCAAAATTTCAACCACCTATCTGTCTCCCTCAGAGCCTTCTTGATGACCCTCATCCCACTGTGCGCTCCAATGCCACCCTGGGAGTCTGTAAGATCCTGGCTAAGTGCTGGGAGCTGCTCCCTCCCACAATCATCACAGACTTCCTGAAGAAGCTGGTGATGGAGCTGGCAGCTGACAGCAGCTCCCCAGATGTTCGGTGCTCAGTCTTCAAGGTAAGAGATGCCGTCTCTCTCTCTGTCCTGATGTATGTTGGTGTGAAGCCTCATATTGTTAGATTACTATTATGTAATCTTATCTAAGATCTAAGCTGCGAACATGTTTAAAAACTGGCAGTATTAAATCAAGTTATATTAGAAATGGCAATAATTAGGCATTCTTTTCCAAAGGTATTGTGATGCCAAATTGTAAGCATTATTGTCACTGCAGACATAATTAGCATGACAGATTTTATTGGCAGCAGGCTGGATATTTAATGACTTGTGGTTTGTGTAATGTTTTCCCCAGTGTCTGACTATTGTCTTGGACAACACTCTCAGCCATCCACTATTGGAAAAACTCCTGCCTACTCTCAAATACAGCCTTCATGACAACTCGGAGAAAGTCCGCACAGCTTTTCTTGACATGCTTATCAAGGTGAAGGCAGTGCGTGCTGCCAAGGTACTCTTTCTTTTTGCTTTATACATTGTTGGGTTGTTGCATGTTTTTCTTGTTTATAAAACCATTTAAAGTACACAGTGCCCCTAGACTGGGAATTAACTTTGTTTTGTTTTTTAACACTTTATTTATTTGCTTTGCCCATTTAAACAAAACAGTTTTAACAATATAAGTAACTGAAATGACAAAGAAAAGAATATTAAAGTTCATAAACATAAAACATAACAAGTCCATTTATATATGTTAATGACAGAACAAGCCTGTCACCGTGCAGTGGACCCTTTCTATCTAGCACAAAGATTCAAGGCAAAAATAAATACAACAGAAACAGTATCCATAAGCAATAATAAACATTAAAATTCAACAACAACAACTATCATATGAAAAAAATATACTTGTGAATCCCACTGACAATAAAGATGCTGGAAAGGATATATTCTCCACATAATAAATGAAGATGAACCTATTATTTAAGGCGGTAAAGATATTTATTGGAGCAAAAATGAATGACCTGTCTCTATAATACATACAGTAGCTACACAAGTGGAATATGAAATAGACAAATCAAGGAGTTGGCAAGTATCTTAAGTCATAAACTTGTCAAACAGTGTGAGTGTCTGGATGAGGAATGTGAGGAAATGTGTTAATATTTCATTGTCTATACTGAAGACATAATTAAGTGCTTGGTACAAATCCAGGTGTAATTCAGCCAAATTACTTGGAGACGCAAAGGATGCAAGTTAATGCCAGATGTAAAAAGAGGCTTCTTGTGTTTCACTCTCCAGTTCTGGGACGTGTGCAACATGGACCACCTGCTGGCCCGCCTGGCCATTGATTCCCAATCGGTTTCCAAGCGCATTGTTGATCTGCTCTTCAAGTCTTTCTTCCCCGTCAACGAGTCGGAGAGGGAGTGGTGCTGTCGGTGCATCACCCTCATCCAGATGAACCCCATGGCTGCCAGGAAGTTCTACCAGTTGGCCCACAAACATACAGCCCCCACTAACATAAGTAAGCGCTGTGTGTACAAGACTAACCAAGAAATTATTCAGTATGTTGTCAGTACGTTAAGTTCTTCCATTGTTTTGTCGTCTCTTCCAGTAAAGCTGATGTTGGCCATTCGCCGTGTTCTGAACAGCTGCATCCAGACTGACTGCGACCTGTCAGACATTAATGACAGCAATAAGGAGAACAGCACAGTAAGAGAGATTTGAGAAATAAATGATGGTTTGCTCAGACTAAAAGGATTTGACTGTGTGTACAGTGTGTCTGTGAGTTTCTGGAGATCCTCATTAGAGTTTGATCTCAGCAGGCTGAACCTCTGCTGGGGAAAGACGTGGCTGTCGTGTCCCGTCTGCTGGAGGTCGTGGTCATCCTGTGGAGAAGCGTCGAGAAGGCCCTGAAACAAAATGAAGAGGCCCAGAAGTACACTTTTGCAAAGTTTGGAAATGTCATGGCCAAGTACTTCCAGGCCTTTGAGGTACTTCAGCCTGCATGTGTTGAATTGTTTTTATTTTTACAGTTATTCCTCCATGAACAAGTGCTTTTATAACGCTTTACCTAACTGTTTTATAGGATGAACAATGTACTGTTCCTCTCATACAACTGGCCTCCTTTATGCCTGCAGCTGCAGTTCCAACATTCAGGTGTCTCCATCACATTCGGCTTTTCGCCTTTTTCTTTTCTGTTCTACTGACATGCTCCTGTCTAACCTGCCTCCCTCATCTCGCTCTCTTGTTCTCAGCTGTGGCGTCCTGTCCAGACTGAGGAAGATGGACCCAGGAGCGGTGCCAGCGCAGTACAGCCAGCTGTTAGACTGCATGTGCAGCTGGGGCCAGGCTGCCAACATCCTCGAACTCGTCACTGACTGGCTCACTGAGGCTCTGCCCAAGCAAGGGGTATTTTGCTTTGATTTAGACATAATGGGCTGAAATTATTGTTGGGTTTGTGAGCCCCTGAGAAAAGCACTAAAACATGAGGTTCATGTAGCTGCATTTCCACAACAGGAACTGCTGATATAGGAGTTAGTTTGGCGTCTCTGTGTTAAACAGCCAAATCTGAGTCGTGTTCAGCCCTAGTTTAATCCAAACACAAGTTTCTTGTTGCTCTTTGTAAAAGTCCTCTTCCTTTCAACTTCAGGACAAGGCGAACACCAATCGAAAGGTGCGTATCCTGGAGACGGTGGAGGCCAAACCAGACCTGGCGCTGGCTTACTTGGAGTACTTGTTCAGCCACACTTCAACGCGAGAGAAAGTGCTGGCTCTTGGCGAGCGGCCGCTGAAGCAGCTCCATACAATTCTAGGAAACTGGAGGGTACGTTGGATACCATTCATTCTTATTTAATTTAATTAAACTTAGAAGCATTATTAACAGTTTACCCTACCAGTCTGTGTATCCCTGCTTGGATATATAAATGTATTTCATATCGTGAGATGTGAATCAGGGTGATATTTGTCTCAACAGTCAGTGCTGTACACTCACCTCAGCTCCACCACAGAAGATCCTAAAACTCCCAGCGTGGAGACGGCACTCAAAGTCTTCATGTACTACGGCCGCCTCGGTGCACATCTGCAACATAACGTGAGCTTTCATTCTCATCCCACTTTTCACTTGTATTTATCCAGTGGTTTGTTCCAACAGTCCGTTTTACACTCATGCAGTTACAGGATGTTTCATCTGGGGATCTGCTTAGTGTCTTCATAAATGAGCACTCCAATAGACTTCAAATATTTTTGTAAACAATACATTTTTTTAAACAAAAAAGTGGAAGAAAATGCCACACATTCTTAAATAACAGGATGTGCTGCTCCTTCACTGATTACATTTTAGATTTTTGACTTTTGGTCTGACAAATTAACACCACTTTCAGTACTGCAAAGTTGTGATATGCATTTTTGCTGCCCTGTTGTAGGTGTTGAGGCAGGAGAGAGAGCTAATAATTTTTCCAGATGACTCAGGTTTATGAGTTTTTGAGTTACTTGCCTAAGTGGTCATTTCTTTTTAAGTTATTTCCCCTCTTAAACTACAAAAACAAGTTAAAGTAAAAACAAAATGAAACCATTTGCTTCTTTCCTAGTCCTCAGAGGGTCGAGACTACCTGCTCTCACTGGAGCATGTGGCAGCGTGGGTAGCTGAGAGGGTGTTGCCCTTCCTGGCTAAACGTACCAACGATGACGAAGAGGAGGAGGATTCAGAGAAGTCACAGCCACTGGCTGCACAGATAACTGAGGTGAGCTCTTCTATTACTTATGTAAATGTCATTCGAGGACTTCTGACTGGAAAACTTCCACTAAGAATTTATTGAACCGAAACAAATATGTGTTGGGCATATTCTAAGTGTCTGTTGAGCCTTTCCAGACTGTAATTAGTGAAGCTAAAATGACTTTGCAAGGCTGCACTAAGCACTAGCATTTAATTTGGGAAAATAGGGAAAATGTGTGTGGTCTCCATTAAGGGAGATAGGATACTCTTCTCCACGGCAGCACAAGTGTGTGATTTAGGCACACAAGGTGGGTATATTTTCCTAACAGGATATTACGTACAGCAGCTGCACATGAGTGTGAATGTGTCTCATTTTGTGATGTAAATTATTGTTTGATTATACGTTTCACCACATAGTTAGCCAGTGTTCTCAAATAAATACCGATAAACAAAGAGCTCTCTATGTAGAACATTTCTGACTGCATGTTGATACTGAACATAATCGCACAGCTTCTACGACTATATGAGGTATTTTTATGATGGATGTGGACGCCATGTGTTATTATTATTTATAATATTTATGTGAATTGTAAAGTCAATCCAAGCTAGGAGATTTCTCTGCAGGAAAGCCTCATCTCCTTGTTCATAAATAGCCAGTTTAGTTGTTTTGACTTACTCATTTTCACCCTAATACATCGCCTGTACCAAGGCTGTAGATTAAAAATACACAGTTGTGTTGTTATACAGGACATTAAGTTTTGTAGATCCTTTTTACCTCCTGCTTCCAGGACTTTCAGTTCTGGTCGGTAAATTTAGACTCCTCATAGATTGTACTGCTCCAGTCCACACACACTCTGTTCACGCCTCCTCCCGCTCGTACTGCGATACTGAAACGAGCTTATTTTCTTTATTTGTGCCATTATTCTTCAGGCCTGCCACCACATAACTGCTGCGATCAGATATTGAGAATAACCCTGCATGTGTTTCAGTGGCCTTTTTATATGTGTGTTGGTGGGGGATCGTAGGCAGCTACCAGCAGAAATGAACATTACGCTGAAATGCTGTTCCCCCAAGACTCTGTGTCAGACTCTGTGTTTTCGATTTTAATAAGTGCTCTTTTTTTTTTTGGAGTGTGAAACATTTTTTATTATTGTGACGATGATGCGTTTTACCAGAGTTTCCTGACAGTGTGCCGAGACGTTTTGCTCGTGGGTTTGGGCGACGAGACGCTCAAGGGTCATATCCTCCACCTGTGCTCGCTCACCCTCCTCTCAGGTGAGTGTTTCAAATGTCCGTTTATGTGAACGATACAGGAAGGGTACTGGTACACTGCATTGATGGGAAGAGTATGCAGTTTGAAATAATGAAAACATTTAACAGGAGCTAGAATTTATTTCACATAAAACAGTCCTGTTGCATCATGTTTCCTTAGCTTAACATCTTTACATCTTTATGTTTCCAGACGCAGGATACCTGTGTATTCCTGCAGTGCTGCCAATTCTGAAGGAGGTGGCAGACTGCTACGTACCCGAGGACAACAACCAGGCTCAGGACAATCAGGGAGATGCAACCACTGTCATTCTGGGTGTGGTGGCCAACATCTTCCAGAAGATTATTGAACTCTTAGCTCGCCGTCTTAGGAAGGAACCAGAGGAGGGAAAACAGGTAGACATTTGAGCCCCGATGAGTTGATTTATGTATTTTATTTTACCTATTCTTGTAGCACCACCACTACAGTTTAGTGTTCTACATAAACAACACTTGTTTATTTCTTTAAATGGAGCTTTTGGCCTCCTATTTAGTTGCTCTCAGTATTCCAGCACTGTACAACTTGCACCATCGGTGAGGAGGGTTTTTTTTTTTTTGGCTGTGTTAAGAATCCATCTTTGTGCCCTGACTTTAGCTGTGTCAGTCAGCCGTTCCCGGCCTGACAGGCTTCCTCCAAGTGGCTCAGACCTGGGACAGAGCACCTCTCAGCGGGGTCTTCTCTACTGTTTTTGCTGTCATCGTTGTGGAGAAGAGACATTTGCTCCAGAAGGTATTAGCCACACCACAGACGAGACACAGCATTTGTCTTTTACCAATATCCCACATGTCCTGGGCATGATAAGGGACTTGACTGATTATATTCTTGAGCAATTCAATTAAGGGGATGATGAATGCTGCTGTTCTCTTATTTTTAAAGATTACCCATCCAGAGGAGGTGATCACCCCGGAGTCAATGGAGGACATGCCTCCTCTGTCCGGTGTCCTACTTTCTGTCATCCTCAAAGTGCCCGCTGTCACCAGGTAAATATTCTCTGTCATCTTTTCTGTTCTTTTTTTAGAAAAGTTAACCTCATTCTTCTGTTTAGTTTGATACATTTATTTGACCTCAGTGTGATTAATACACAGTTTAAAAGTCATATTTGTTCTTGATTGTTTCTTTCAGGGCGTTTTTGGCAGAGGTCAGCTCATCTCTGGACTCCGAGGCCATCAGCAGTCTTAATGAACTGGCTGCAGTCCTGCACGTCCTAGCCGTCATCAAACACAGTGAGTTCACATGATGGGAATTTGAGTTTTTTTTTTAGATATTGTCTCCTTTTGATATATCACAGTTTGTTTTATGTCACACTTTTTTTTACTAAATTATCTAGCGGGGCAGTCTAAAGCGGGCTTGAAGAGCGCAGCCACATCTGTCCAGCAGCAGCTTTACAAACATGCAGTCACATCTGTAGACAGCAGGGACATCCAGAGGTAAGTGGAAGGAAATAAGATATTTATTATAGATGAATAAATTCATAGCTTTTTGGTTTATGAGCTGTAATGACTAAATTCTTTATCTTATTCTCGCCACAGGGTTATTTATGAATCTTCTGTGAAGACCTTGAATGAAATTCTGGATTTATAAGTTGACCTGTTTGAGATGTAATATCTGCTTCATATTTGTATTTTGGAGCTATGGAGAGCAGTATAATATCTGCTTCTCTGTAAGCAGACTCTCAGTTGCTGGCAAAAAAAAAATGACACGATAAATATTTCAACTTCGCTGATCGGGTTTTTAAAAAATATGTTTTGGATTTAGATCTGAAGCTGAGGACAAGTGACTGTCTGTAACTATGTTTTTCCAGATTGGCTCCACTTCTCTGTGTTTATTTATTTCTCGATGGCACACATTGTTCAAGTCTTCCCTCTCAGGCTTTGTGCATTGATAATGTTAAGAACTATTGATCGAGCTCCAGACTGCAGAAGTATGGTATCTTGGATTGAGTGACATTCTCCTTTAAAGCTTTTCTCTCCACGACAGCTCAGTGCTCCACTTATATTTTTTTTTAACAGTTTCATATGAAATACATATATTTTTCCATGTTTCACTGTCTGTGTTTATATATCTGTCGGCCTGTCAGCATGTAGACTGCCGTGTGCTACTAATAAGAATAAAACAAACTGTATCAATCAACCTAACCGTGATGTTTATTTCTTTCTCAGATGTTTTTCTTGCCCGTACAGCAGTTTGCCGAGTAATAACCTCGTACAAACAAGCAATAAATCACCCTCGCTGTATTCTTAAAGGGGAATTTTATGAATTTGCATACTGTTTTGCCCTGTCGATATTTGTTATTGTGCACACATTGAAAGGTTTTATCTGTTTATCTGGCAATGTTTTTAAATCGATTTTTTAAGAGCTACACTTATACAAGTACTGTACTGAAGAACTTTTTTGAGGTACTTGAGTATTTCCATTCTGTGAAACTATATTTTTACTCCATTGTGTTTCAGAGGCAATATTCTACTTTTACTGCACTACATTTATTTGAGCATAGTTACTAGTTACTCCAGATTAAAGTATCCAACAGTATTTAAAGTAAACATGAACTTCTTCAACAGTGAAATGCAGGTTATGCAACAATAATATAATTCTGTGCTTTATTTAAGATTTTGAATGCAGGAGTATATTTATATTGTAGCATTGCTACTTTTATATAATCATATTAATACTTCTCCACTGATTTGTACAATATTTTGTAAACCTTTATGTTTTGGTATCTTTGTATGTCTGCATCGTCTTTTACTCTAAATTTACTATAATAGTGTATTATATAATAGTGAATTAGACTATAATAATAGTTGTATTGAGACTCAACAGTAATACTTTCTTAAATGTATGTTTTTATCTATTTATGCGATATAATATATATAGATATATATACTATACATGTATATACTGTATGTATATGTGTATATATGCAAAATGTATATATATTTTTACATAATTATTTTAATATTTGTTTATTTTTGTCACATTTTATATAGTAAAAATTACTTAATATAATAATAATTAATAGTCCATTTATAATATGTGTGCCTTTAGGTTTTTAGTATCTAAGTTATTGGCTTGGCTGCACAAATAAATCACCACAATAGTTTAAACTTTCTTTACTGTATATATTACTATTCAGCTCCTTTGCTTGTTTCTCATGAATCTAAATTTGCAACCGTATATTTATTATTCTAGACAAGTTAATAACACCTATCAATCAAATTTTATGTGTATCCTTTTTTTTTTTTCTTTCTCCTATTTTTTCTGTTGCCTTCATGGCTTCCGGGCAGTAATCATTCAGTACTCCTGTCCTCCTCTACCATCCATTCATCCCTCCATCTTTTCATCCATCCACCCCTCCATCTTTTATCCATCCATCCCTCCATCTTTTATCCATCGGTCCAGGGCGCTGTTGCATGCTGCACGCACCATGTGTGTTTGACGTCAGAAACTTAGGAGGGGCTCCTCGGTGAGGCTGGTCGCTGTTTGTGGTGCTGAAACAACGCCTGTATTGTGTTGCCATTTAGCGATTTTTCCCCTCTTCATATATATATATATATATTTGGGGAGCTCCTGCTTTTCCTCCCTTTCTCCCTCAACCATGCCTCTTTAGTCCGAGTCTCGTCCGAGCAGCTCACACCTGAGTTTGCGTTAAACATGCAGTTTTAGCGGAGGTGTGCGATGGATTAGTAGCAGTGTATAGGCAGGAGCGGTATGGATTCACTGTGGTGTCCCATCCTCTTCGCTGCATTGGCTGTCAGCCTCTGCTCCCCACCTGCCCTCGCTGACAGAAAATTTGGTAAGCATGTCTTTTATTATTATTTCCCAAAACAGCCTCTTGTTTTCCAAGTGTTTTTTTTATATATATATATATTTATCTGTCTGCCCGTGGTGCTGAATCCACTAGACTGTCTCGGTTTGTCTGGGTCGTTTACACACACAGCTGCTCTCTTTGCAAAAGTTATTTAATATAACAGTGAATTACAGTTATTTTGCAAGTGCATGTCGTTTTCTTCTTGCAATTCGCCTCCTAAAACTTGTGCTTTTGGCGTTGCTGTTATGCATGTGATCTAAAAGCTCCCAACAGGAAAAGTTACATAATCTGTCAGGCCTGATGAATGAAATGTTTGCTGTGAGATTACTATGATGAACCGTGTTGTTTACCTTAACTGCTAGTTGCATCAAAAAAATGCACAACTATACTTCACACTGTACAAAAAAAAACAACTTTTGCAGCCAATAATGAGCCCTAGAGCCAGACTGACACAACTACAATAATGCGATAAATCACAATTTTAATGGTCTCCATAGTCATAAAAATTACTCAACACATGCCCTTAAGGAGCATGCAATTTTAAATCCAGTTAAATATTTAATAATATCCTATGCCTCCTCAGGAAAAGGGCATCTTTCATACAGCCCTGTTTCATTTTCAGACTTGGCCGGGTTGTATTTTCATTACCCTTGATTTGTTCTTGCCTCAGACACTATACTGTAATTTGAAAAAAAGTATGGCAGATGTCCAGAGTATGGCACATTAGAGAAGGCATCGTCATTACTGTGTCCTCTTGTCAAGAGATTTGTGGATCTCGGACTCATCATATTGCTTCAGGTGTGTGTGTGTGTGTGTGTGTGTGTGTGTGTGTGTGTGTGTGTGTTTCCTTTTACTTGCCACTCCAATTTACACCTCCGATCACACTTACTGGTCTTGGACCAGCTGTCAGAACACATGACAGCATAAACTTTATTATGAGCAAGATTTAAATATAGGTCTCAGGCTGGCACCTCTGCTCTGTGATGATTCATACAGGCATCGAGCTGCATCATATTCTTTATATTTAGAATACGAGGGTGTCCATCCTTTTTTAAATGCACACCATCCACTTGTACACCTTTTGTTATATTTTATATATGTTTGCATAATCGTTGCTTTTGTTGGTAAACAAAATATAGGAAGCACAGAACTTGTCATTTGATACATTTCTCTCTGCAATGTATGCTTATAATACTTGTGAATGAGTCAGTGCTTGTTCCCCGAGAGCATTTCTTTCATTGAATTCTCAGTATGTTTTTTCTCTGTGTGTGGAAGAGGTCTCCATTGTCAGTGTGTGGTTGGTAGTTAGAGGTGGTTATTGTTTTTAATGAGTCCCACTGCGCATTAACACTGTGATGTTGGAAAGCTTTAGATCAAACATGTGCTGATGTGCTGTAGCTGCCTATATATATATATATATATATATCAAACACAACATATATAGCCTATATATGTGGGTGGGTGTGTTTGTGTGGTAGAAAGACAGCGAGAGCGTGCTGTGTGTCGGTGTGTTGTATGTCCTGCATGTCTGAGAGCACATGAAAGCCAGACTGGGAGAAACAAGTCTGCAGCTGCGCACTGTGATGCTGAAACTAAGTGTTGTAAAATTTAAACAGTGTTGTGTCTACGCATAAGAAAAAGAAAATAAGATTTTTTTTTTTTTAAATTCATAGTGCCTGAAAAGTAGTGTCATCTTTTTAGCACAAAATTGCTCAAAACCTATTAAGAGTTCACAGAATCTGTCCTTTGAATGCGTAATGTCTTGTGTAAGTGTAAATCTGTGGTATTATTCAAACAAATGTTTATTTTAGAAGCAAGCTGCTCTCTGTGGCTACATATTGATCAAATTGAGTTTGAGAATCTGAGTTTTCAGCATCAATTTTTATCACATATGCCATCAAATATGCCATAAAAATGTATAACTTTTGTCAAAACAGCATATAAAAGTGTCGGAGAGAGACAGACAACTAAAGCAGGAGAGGTTTATTAAGCTAGCAGGGGAGATAGCCGAAGCTAGTCTCATCTAAAGCTAAAAGTTTACTAACTGATCTTTCTTTGGTTGTTATCTGTAATAGAAATATAGAAATTTTAATGAACCAACATCCTGATAATTGAGTTTGGTTTTCCAAATAACTAACAATGCAGTGGCTAAAACCAATCAGGATGGAGATAAAAACCCAGCTAACTCTCTAGCAGGGGAGCGTACCTATGTTTCCCGGGTCCTATGTTCCCCGGGTTCTATGTTTCCCGGGTCCTATGTTTCCCGGGTTCTATGTTCCCCGCTTTGTATGGGACCGGGGAACCCTAACCCTAACCCTAGTGGGGGAACATAGGGATGACCCCTCTAGCGGTAACCAGCTTAGCCGAGTAACGGTGACTGCCATCTCAGCCTCTGACTCAAGGGGATTTTTCATGACTTGGTTCACTTAAGCTACCTTTAAAAACACATATTTAAATCCCTATAACTATGACCTGTAAATAATCCAAATAAGAAAAAAAAATGCACAAGAAATGACTTATTTTGTTTGTAAATACAGTATTTTTTTTACATTTCTTTGGGACTTTTGTTGGTATCATTCACCGTCTATAATAGACCTATACTTAATCATCCTAAAAAGGCATAAAAATTAAGACATAACCTTTTCTATCTGTTGGTATAGTGTAGGTCACATCTGCCTCACATGGTTCTGATTCACTCTGTTCCTCCCAGGATGACATAAAGAGCCGTAAAATACTAAGAAAGTGCTGTTTGATCGCCTTGATCCGATCATGACATCCTTCGCTCTCTTCCAGGAAGGCGCTCTGGTCTTCCAGTAAACTGGAGAGGTCGTGGACGGGTTAACATGTTGTTCCTTTTCCTGTACACCAAGTGACTCACCAACTGGCCTTCAGTCCATTGAAGGCATAATTCAAAAACGGTCTAGAGTATTAGCCACAGGATGTTTTTTATATACCAGTCGGAAACATTTGACAAACTTAACACATTAATTATGTAATAAAGTAACCCTGGAAGGCTGTATTATGCTTTTCTACGAATGAAAGAGGAAAAAAGGGTGGATTTTAATTAAGGATTGGCAGAAAGGTTAATGCCACGTTTACACTAACTTAGGAGGAATAGAATTTGAATAATGAATTCATTGAGAGTCTTGCCAATGGAGAATTTTCCGAAATTGATTTTGCATTGCGTTTACACTCGAGCGCATTGCAATTAGTGTTGCTATCAGGCCTGTTGTTAAGATTCAGTTTGGCATCTCTTGTCTGCTTGCAGAGATTTGGCAGTGTCCTGAATCCCAATAACAACCAGTGAAAGTTTGTTAACTAGACAGGGTCGTTCTCCAGCTGCAAGGTCATGTTCTGTTTGCAAGACAAACGTACTTTTTTGGCGAGTTTGTTGAATAGACACACTGAATCGACCTAAAATAGAGAAATATAAAATCTAATAAAACACAAGCTATGAATAGCTTTTGGGGGATTTAATGAAAATGAAAATATCAATCCAACTCACAAGCAGTGTGTTTGCCCTGTTCTAATAAAGCGTTCACAAATCTAGCAGGAACAAAGAGATCAGACTCAGTTTAACATTTCTCGAAAAATGAGACTGCATGAAAATGAAAAATTTTCAGTCCTTAATCGCACCACATTGATTGCCTTGATTACCGAAAACCTTGTGTAGCGGTTGCAACAGGCTTTAAAGGATTCTATCTCCGCTCCCCTAAACCCACTTTATAGAAACAACTCATATTAAGGAGTGTTACAGAATGAATTGATGTATAGAGATATGTGACAGGGTCGGTTATCTCCAACATGTACGTGGAGACATTGTCCTGTAAGGTTGTGCTGCTGGGTCTTTTCATTACGGCTGGCTATCAGCAAACATAGCCTAATATACTCAGACAAGTTAGATTTGATTCATAGGCTGCTGGGCTCTATCTATTTCGCCACGGGCCTCTGTCATCCCATAGATATCAGGACTGAGTGGTGATATCAAAAATCTTATAGTGCTTATAAATCATCTGAGAGGATTGAAATGTGGTGTGATGTGAGGATGGATATTTTACAACCGGTTGGATTAGGAACGTGGTACTCTACAGTGTATCCAAGTCAGCTTTAGACATTTAGCTTCACTGGAAGTGGTTTGTTTTCATCCTATATGTTTGTATAGTTGCTAGGACACTACCTGTCTGTCCCGGGGGACTAGTTATTTCAATGTGGTTTATCCTGGGAAAAAGCGAACTATAGCTCAATATTACATTGAGCAAATTTATGTGAAAGGAGGGAAATATACACCTGCAGCTACATTAATTCATGTACTGTATACCAAAAGACAAATCATGAATAAGTCACACATTTTAGTCTTTTGATCCATGCCATAACGACATCATAGTTATTTATTTATTTGTTTTTGCATACATAATTAGAAAACACATCAAGGAAATGTAAAAGTACATGTCAGGGTGTGGTAGAAACCTGCAAAGGCCATATGATAACCACAGAAGACAAAAACAAAGCACAATACAAACATACAAAAATCGCCAATACATTTTGAATATTAATGTTGAATAATTGCACATATAAACTCTATGTATGGTGCTTTATAGTGTATGGAGAATAGGAGTTTACAGTCATGTTAGAGCAGTGCTTTGAACTAATGCTAACACCAAAGTATTGGATGAATTTACATTTTGACGTGATGATGGCACTACAGAAAATGTCAAGAGATCTTCCAGGTTATTAAAATTCAGCCTGAACATGAATGTGTGTACCAGATTTCATAAAAAAAAGTTCAACATTCAATTACAAAACCAAAGTCTGTAGTTATGAATATGTGTACAAAACGTCATTGTAATCCATCCAATAGTTGCTGAGTTACTTCTGTCTGAACCAAAATAGAGTAACATTACTGTCCTTTTAGCCCTAGTGTTGCCATAAACCTTAAGTCAACTGTCTAAACACGTAATATGGCACTTCAGGCCGCATACCAGTTCGCTTTCAACGCCAAACACAAGCAACACATTCCTCACCATGGCTCTTACTGTATATTAGATAGCAGACATTTATGAATAATGAAAACTCAATTTCTAAAACTCCACTCGAATGCCCTCTGAAACCAAATCATAATTAAAGTAAAAACTGATCCAGGGATAAAAGCTAATAAGGCTGCCAAAACTCATATAACCCTGCTGTGGTGTCTCTCAAACTCTCAGTAAAGGTCGCAGAGTATTTTTCTTATCTCTTAGGACGTCTGAGTCATCTTGACAGAACTGGTAAAGGGTCAGCTTGAAGCAGCTAGTGCCGGCCCTCACTTCGGACTTTATTGACACTCTGGATGTGGAGCTCTTTTAGAATTCGCTGTAGGCTTTGACTCATCTGATAAATGGCAAACTACTTATTGGATGAGATTTTATTTTGCAAAAACAGCCCTCCTTTGTGCACATGGCTGCGCAGGATGGTTAAATGAGCATTTGGTGTACTATTTGCAAAGCCTGTTTTTCTAAATTAATAATCTCAACAGCTGCAGCTGAGCATAATTGGTCTAACATCCAGATTTTCTGCTATAATCTGTTGTTGAATGTAATATACGCCTATTGATTCTAACTAATAAACAGCATGTGTTATAGACGACTTCTTCTCAGCTGCACTGAACCAACATACAGCTGCCACAGCCTTGTTTTTAGGGGTTCAGTTCAACATGAATTGTAAACTGATAAGCTATTCATAAAGTGCTGCTGGATTTCAAATTCATGGGGAATGTGAGTTTTTTTTTTTTTTTTTTAGTTAAGTTGCAGCCTTCAAAGTCTAAGCTCTGAATTTCAGAAAGAAACGACCCAAAGCAGGCTGTATATTCCTGGCTTGGGACGCTGCCACGGCTGGTGTGATAACAGAAAAAGTGTGATGTTTCTTTGTGACTCAACAGATGCTCGGAGGAGTGTGTTGGCTTTGAGTGGTTATTGAGACGAGGGAGTGGGAGCAAAGCGGCTGGCTGCGTTTCTGTGTCTTTCCCGACAAATGTCAGCCACTCTTGAGAGGAAGGAAGTCAGAACTGTGTCAAACAGACGTGTCGAGGCAATCCATCTCGTTATTTTCTCCCCTGCTTCGGTTCAAGGTGAACCTCCAAGATATTCTGGGTCAAGGAGGACGAGTGCCACCAGAGAGGCGAGGAAGGTCATGTTACATTTTTCAGGGGAGGACTGCTCTTCTTTTACTCTCTAATCTAAAATTAAATTACATTTCAGTGCGAGGCATTTTACTCCTTGGAGAGGTTTAAGAATATGATGCATTTACACTACTGTGTTGGTTAAACCGTTTTCCCACTTGCACATCTTGTACATAAAAGTGCAATGAATGTGCTCCTTGTACTTTCTCGCCATATAGACCCGTTTGGACTGGACGCTTATATCACTGCAGTTGTGCTCGCATTGTGGTGGCAGAGAAAAGCAGAAACAAGTGGACAGTAACTGAGAGAAACTGCAAGATGAAATGGAGTTTGCTAGCATCTACAAACAACTGGCACCCACCACAACACAATGTTCAAAGTAAAAGCTTTTTTACTGCAAACTTGTGAAAGATATTGTGGGTTTTATCTGGATACTGCTAACATAGCAAATAGAATCGCAATACTATGCATCTGTACCTCAAATCAACACTGTTTGTCATAATACATAAGTTAGTGTTTGTGAGGTAATTTAGCACATGAGCCAACTAACATATCCACTCAGATTGGATGTTGCTAGCAATAACATAAGCAAGCAAGCCAACTAAGGTTAGGCCAGCGGCGGATTACAGCCACTAACGGCTGACCTCAGCTTGTTTGCACGCTAACATTATTATTATAGTCTCTAAGTGGATATGTTAGCTGACATTATGTGTTTTTAGCCAACAATAAATTATGTGACGCGACAAAGCGAACGATTGCTTTCTACTAGCCAAGAGCGATGTAAGGCCGGAGCTGCATCGTGGCGTAGGAACATTACAGATATAGTAATGTTCTATATATGAACTGAATGTATTTTACAGCATTCAGTGTTCAGTCTTGTGTATGCATTGTCACTGTTTTGGCCTATGACAGTGTGAGTGCTGCAGTAACTTAACCCCACTAGCTACTGCAGAACTGCCATCAGTTAGGCTCCGCCCACACAAGTGCATCATCGCGGTTGACAAACACAGAAAAAGGTCTAATACCTGAGCTTAACTGCCTCGTGCCACAGGGAGTGCGACAACACCCCTCGGGTACTAAAAGGAAGGTTGGACGTCTCGGTTATGGCTTTTCACAACTGTTTCAGTTTAAATTAAATGGACCTGGTAAAGGGGTCAGTGTGAAGGTCACCTCTGTGTTGCAGAGCCAAGATTTATAATGAGGACAATAACACAGTAATGAGGATTCTGAAGGCTGCGAGTCGAGAACAAGAATTAATCTATACTATCTCGGCTGTGATTAAAGCAGTAATGTGTCTGCTTGGTCTTAGGATGATGCTGATTAATACTCCAGACCATTTCTCAGTTCAGGAGGGAAACAAAATGACTGCTGGGGGGGGGCAACGCAAGGGATGCTGAAAATCTAATAGGGGGAGGTATTTTTCTATTTCTGTGACTAATTGACATGACTGCTTTACTCTGTGAAGTGCATTAGTGACATTTTTCCCGGCAAATTTGGCTCAGAGCCACCGCAATTTATTTGGTTTGCAGCACTCCACACCCAGCTCTAATGAAACAAGCTGTTGGTAGCATTATTCAAAAGCTGCCGGTGTGACGCCAATACTGCTGGACCGTGCCGAATCTTAAGCGTCTACATTTAGGAAGGAATCTATTAGCAGAAATGGAATATAATATTCATAGGTATGTTCTTGTTAGTGTGTAATCAGAATGGACAAACAGTGGCTCTATAGGGCCTTTTGCAGCCAACGTAGTTTCTCTTATACGCGAGATTGCCACTAAATCCTACACACTAGTCCTTTACAGCGGCACTTATCAATGTTTTTATATTAACAATGGATCAAATGACTGCTTAACATTTAGCTGCTAAAGGGCCAGATATTTCTCTCAAGCGGATCCACCTTTTCTTCTCCAGCACTCAAGAGGACCGGGATCAGGTTTTGACCTGTCTTTAGAAAATGCTGATTTGGATGTCAATAACCATGGCAACAGTCGAAGCTTCAAAGCATTCAGGTCAGCCCTAGCGAGAATCCCATTAATCTAAGCCAGCACATGCTTTGTTTCAATGGCATTAAAAGTCTGTACTTAATTAAAACCGCTACGTCAGTGAAAGAGACAAAACTGATGGGTTTGTTTAATTTTGGAAAGACTATCCTCATTTCCCTTTAGTGATGAGAAGTGAGCAGGTAGAAGTGTGGATACAGTTTCATGCTAATGCGGGTACCTAAATGACCCTTAATCTGCAACCAAAGGTGCTTCACTCCACAGGTGAGACATTTCATTTGGAGCTATGAAATTACCAAACAGGCGTGAGACTTACTTGAGCACAACAAATAACGTCACAGCACCTGCATGTCCGCTTTCCATCTGCAGGAAAGTAGCACCCAAACACCATTGTGCTGTGATGACCTGCACTTTAAATGAGGTTCAACTGGCACTCATAAGAGTTAAATGTTTAACTTCATCTGGAGGACTGGAGATTTCCCTCGGGGCCAGGTTGTGTTGGTTCACTTTGAGCTCTTCAGCACATGAGAAGGAGGATGCCTAGCTGCACTTCAACACCCAATCACACCTCAGAAGAGGGGAGAAAATCAAATGTCTGAATCATTCATCGCGGGTCAGAGATAAGGTCAAGCTGGCCTATTTCTGGGTCCTCTGTTGCCGCAGTGATGCTGCCATCTTTAATTCATGGCGGTTGTCTGGGCGGTAGCCTGGAGCTGGCAGCTGAGTGACTGAGAGTGACCTGCCTGCCTGCGAATTCTCAGACAAATTCTCTCGAAAGTCAGTGAGAAATGTGTTTGGTGGCGCTCCTCTGGATGTCAGGTGGTTTCACGTCAGGTTCCCTCTTCAATCAAAGTGACCTCAAAGCCCCCTGACTCCCTTCTTCTAGCTCCTACTAATTATTCATGTTCCTAAGTAACTTTAGATATATTCTCTGATGCATTACGTTTGCCTTAAAGGACACGTTTGACATTTTGGTTAATACACTTATTTGCTTTCTTGCTAAGAGTTCAGTGAGAACTGTTTGGTAAATATAAAGCTACAACCAGCAGATACCTAACTTAGCTTAGCACACGGACTGGAAACAACTAGTCTGGCCCTCCCTAAAGGTAACAATATCCACCTACCAGCACCTCTGAAGCTCACTAATTATGTTATCTTTTGTTTGTTTAATCCATACAAAAACTGAAGTGTAAAAACAACAAATCAATATCAATCTTCTCATCTCATACTCAGCAAGAAAGTGTATCTCCCAAAATGTCAAACTTTTTCTCTATGAACAAAACCTGCAAAATAATACTTAACAGTAGTGTAGCCGTTGGTATTTTTGGGGTGTAAATAATGAATTCACTGTGTAATTCGGTGAAATTCACCCCAGAAACACGAGATGTAGGTGCACATAATGTCACAGCATGATTTAAACAACTGCTATAACAAAATCTTGTCATGTTAAGTTGAAAAGTGCATGGAAATGTCGAGGATAGCGATAAACCCACCACAGCTGAATTGCTGACATGTGACGTGCAACTTTTGACAAGAACAGACCTTTCGTGGGGGAGCAGAGAAAAGCTCGGAGCCATCTTTAATTTTAGCAGTAGAGCGCCTTAATGACACAAGCTGTTTAAATCTGCGGACATGGTGTCAAGCTGATGCTAATTTGCTTGCAGGTGATGTTCTTCTCTGCTGTCCCTGCTCCAGCCACGCTCCCTTTCCAATTCACTTGCACTTTTATTGCCGTTGTCACCAGCTGCACTTTTCTAAAATGGCTTTTTTGGCTGACAGTACGTGTGTGTGTGTGTGTGTGTGTGTGTGTGTGTGTGTGTGTGTGTGTGTGTGTGTGTGTGTGTGTGTGTGTGTGTGTGTGTGTGTGTGTGTGTGTGTGTGTGTGACTAAAAGTGAGTCAGGTGTCCTTGGTTGCATAATTATAATAAAAGATATGTCGGTGGCCCCGGAGAGTGAATGAAATATGTCCTAAACTGCAGCAGGCTCTGGGAGTGGCTGTCCTCGCTGCCAGACTCCCAGCATCCTCCTTGGCCCCTCAGACATCACAGATGGTATCCCGGCACTGGCCAACCACCTGTGAGGGGGGGAAAGCAAACGATCAAGTCTCTGACTTCTTGTTCAGCCTTGGGTTTAGCTTCATCGGGACATATTTAATGTTCCAGGCAAGGTCAGCCAACCACGGCCAAATGTTTCAAGCAGCTCCTTAGAGACTGAAATCTGCTCTGAGATGTGTACACGTGAAGATTATTTGAGATATTAATGTGGTTATAATATTTTCTAATGAGGGACTCTCAGTCATAGTTGCTTTTCCTCAAATGACCTTAAATGAGCTTTTCCCTTTAAACCTGCTCCTCTCTGATTTCACCCCCCCTCCCCCGAGGGAAGACACCCATCCTGTTATGTCCCTGACACGCTGCGTAGCTGAGATTTTAGCTGAAGGTGAATTGTTTTTGTGTGTGTGTGTGTGTGTGTGTGTGTGTGTGTGTGTGTGTGTGTGTGTGTGTGTGTGTGTGTGTGTGTGTGTGTGTGTGTGTGTGTGTGTGTGTGTGTGTCTGTGTGTGTGTGTGTGTGTGTGTGTGTGTGTGTGTGTGTGTGTGTTGATCCTTGCTTACTTATACAGAAGATGCACTTGCTGCCCTTAATTGCAGTTAGTTTTAATAAGGCAGGCAGGGGGCGTTATGGGGAAGTGTCTCTGCTACACAGCTGTGGATAGAGGCTTTGGAGAGGTCACAGTTAATTGATCCAGGTTCCCATTTCTGCATGCATTTCTGGAAGTGTTTTCATGGAAAACCTCCATAGCATATGGCATAATTAGCAAAGAGACTGAGACAAAACACTGTGAGATCTGTAGAGTTGCTTTTGTATCGACTATCTCTTATTTCACGGCCTTCTGGGAATACAGGCCTAACTACCAGTACATCATGTTAAAAACTGCACCGACTTACTGCATCCATTGACCTTCTGGTTTCTCCCTGCATACGGTAGTTGTAAATTAGGTCACACAGTGCCTATTTTGGGAGGTGAAGCTGCTGCACATTTACAGCACCTGTAGGTAGCTCACATCTAGTGCTGCTGCTAATGATTATTTTCAGTATTTATTAAGCTGGCAGTTCTTTTATTGATAAACTGAAATCAGAGAGGTTTTTGTCATTTTTTTTACTAAATAAATTACCCAAGCAATTAGTCAACTATCTAGTGCTGCTACAGTTAGACAGTAGCGCTATACATATATTAACTGATAAATCAATAGACAGAAAATCAATCAGCAAGAATACTGGGGATCATCAATCATCTGTCTTTTTAAAGACAAAATGCCAAAAATGTTTCAGTTTCTCAAATGCTGGTTTTCAAAAGCAATTTGAAGACAGCATCATGAGCTCTGGGACATTTATTATGGATATACTTTTGTTGATAGACCAAATGATTATTTGAGAAAATTAGCCCTATATGAATCAATATAGAAAGTAATTGTTACAGTACATTTCCAAAACTATCAAAATGGTTGTCAGTTAATTTTCTGCCAATTAGCTAATCAATTAAATCACTAATCGACGAATTGGGGCAGCTGTGTCTGAACCTCACATTACTCCTGATATGCTGTGCCGTCAGTGTGTGTGAGAGAGAGAGAGAGAGAGAGAGAGAGAGAGAGAGAGAGAGAGAGAGAGCTTAGTATTGTGATAGGAAGCACTGTATTGGTCCTGATGAGCAGGTTGGCACCTTGCGTGGCAGCTTCTGACATCAGTGGATGAACGTGTGAATAATGTTGTAACACGCTTTGTTCACATCCAATCAAATGACTTTCGCCGAAGGGTGATTGTTGTTTGCTGCTGTTTACAGAACAAATTTGAAGAAATGAACTGCTATATTATTTCCTGGTTGCATACGTGTATGTATGTACATAAATAACTGTATTTTTGGTTTTATTACATGTTATTCTACTATAAATTTAATTATCTTTTTCTGTGTGTAGCAAAACAAACAAATCTTCATTCTACAACCTTGTGTTTTATAATGATAAACACATTTCCTTCATTATATTAGTACGATTTTAAATATATGCTTAACATTTATCACAACACAAAATAGAAACAGGAAGATTACACACTGAAGATGGCACTAAAAAGCACACTCAAATCATCTCTGTTGATCCATTAAATCCCGCTGAGGCTGTATATACTCGACTTGACTTAACAGTGAGTTTCCCTTTGATGAGCTTCCGTGATTGATCTGTGATGAGGTTGACATGGCAACAGTCATCACTCAACCGTGAGTGTAGCACTTTTTTTTGGAAGGGTCATTTTGTTTGTGAAATTGTCTTGTACGCCTAGAATTACACAAGACAATGTGGCCATTCTTTGTCAGGATGCTTCATTAAGATATAGCCTGGACACTCCCCCCCCACCAGCTTTCTTCCTCAGCCACAACCAGTCTAGCATCCTTTTTTTCCCCCGCCTGAGGTAATCAGCAGCATCCACTGTGATTGAATTTTAATTAAAAGCCGCCATTTTAATCATCTCTGGCATGGTGTTGTAGAAAGAGGATGTGGCGTTATCAATCCTATGTCCCTGCCTATCACACATGCACGCGCACACAGTCACACACACACACACACACACACACACACACACACACACACAATGTCTGACTAACTATGCTTGGCTGGATGCTTCATTAAATGGAAGGTCGTAATTAATATTGAGAGCTGACAAGGCCTCCCAGAGAACCCAATGAATTAAGTAGGGAAGTGATGAGGAGGTAAAGTTGAATGGACTGACACTAATTGTGGAGCGGTGAGATGCTTGATCAAGAGGAATTGCGTGGCTCTTCCAGCTCCAAGTGGCTACTCTGTGTAAGTTTGGTCTTTTATATTTTATTTTTCATCTTCAAGCTGATTCTAAGTTCTTCTTGGTAAAGTAATACTGAATGGGCTCACTGGGTTAGGGGCCCCCTGAGCCTTTAATCTGTATCATCAACCAAAGTCCAAAACAAATAAGTTTAGATTACTGGCACATATGATGAAGAAAAACAGCAAATCCTGGAAAATGCCTTAAATGATTAATCACTTAGTGATCGCTTGAGCAGTGGTGGACTGAAGGTTACAGAAGCAAGCTTTTGACTGGGAGGTCTTCAGTTCAAACCAGCACAATAAATATGGATGGAAAATTAAAAAGCAGTGCTTTCCCCTTCCTCATTACCACCACTGAGGTGCTCTTAAACCCAACTGCTCCGGTGGGGCTGCTCAGTGGCCAGCAGATCAGATTGTGGTTGTACTGGGCAGCTTTCAGGTGTGACTGTGAATGTGACCAGGGCATCCCACAGTAAAACTTCCCTGAATAAATAAAAAGGTTGAAATAGCTGCAGATTTATTTTCTGTTGATCGACTAATCAATTAATCAGCGAACTGTTTTCTGCTCTAATTAACCTTTCTCATTGGAATTTCAAAGGGCTCAGTCAAAGGTTGACCTTTTTTGATGTACTTTTATACTCATCTAGTAATTACTCTAGTTTTATCACATCTCGTTTTATTTCTTTCCTATATAATTCAGCTGCACATGTATACTTAAGACTATAGTAAGCCTGCCTTTAACCTGCATTAATTCATTTTTTGGCCACTTGAGGGCAGCACAACAAACATATATTGACATATTATCACCTTATTAAGTTGGCAAGTCAAATGTGTAGGACTTACCTATTAACACATTCAGCAAATACAGAGCATCTTTAGCAAACATTTTATGTACCTTTTACATCTGTTTTGTAAATATCTGGCTCTTTAGCAGTTAAATGCTCTGATTTATTTACCAACTAGTCCCTAACTCTCCCTGACTGTCTGTCTGCTGTTTAGTGCTGGGCAGGTGCTGTATAGAGTGTTTATTTGAGCTTTTTGGCTAAAAACAGCTGCCTGCTGCATCTGCAAACTGCCGTGATGAGACCAGAAAACAGTAAATATGCTGTATAACCAATTAAAATTAGCTAAAAGATGTTAAAATCCTCTGTAGAGCTGAAGGGAACTGCAGAGTTGAGTGATCATTCTCTGCGAGTCTGTTATAAGCAACATGTTTTATATTATACATACTCATTTCAGTCATTGTTGATTAAATGAGCTTTGCACTTTTGTAAAGCACTTAAAATGTATGCTTCAAAGAAATATCTACATCTATTATCTGCTGTGGCAGGAAATACTTCAGTACATCTGCAGACTTCCACCAACAGCAGCATTTTAGCATTAAGGTAAACCTGGAAATTTTACTTCAACCTGTCCATGAAACTGAGGGATGCATGTGCTACAAAATGATAGTCAGGTACGAGTTGTTGGAAAAGCAATTTGTGGTCTTGGTTTTGGAGCAGTAAGTTGTTTCTCTTCAGTTCAGAACATTCTGCCTTTTAGTTTCGTGCCAGAGAACTGAGTGACCTTACAGCTCTGTTATGATGCCTCAGTCTACATCATTAAATAGCCATTTTGCTGACATATTGAAGCCATTATCTCCAAAAGGTATAATTTCAGGAAATGTGCCCTCAGCTTCCAAACAAAATGGCTGCATATTGTGTCCGTATAATCAAGTTCTCACGCAGGAACAGACTTTAATAATTATAACAGAATAATGACCCTAATGATGGATCTGCACAGAAACCTGAACAAACCTTGAACAAGAGATGACTGAAAAGTTTCTGTCTCATCCACACCTGTCCTGATTATCTGTCCTTGCAGTGTGAATTGATTAACAGACGTCTCGTACCTATCTCTTCTCTTTATTAAAGAGGTCTGACAGAGACCTCTCCTACTCAACCTGTTCTTTATTCATGGTTATGAGCTGCTCAATGCTGTCCATCGAGGTCACCGGGCCAAGAGGGTGCGTTCAGTTACGTCACTCCTACTGAGGAGCTGAGGGAGGAAAATAACAAAAATAAAAGACTTGAAGAAAGAGGGCCGAGGCTTGGCCTAGTTGTTTACAGATTGTTTCTGTGTTGCCAACAGTGCAAACGCCATAAACTCTATAGCATGAGCCTGTCGAGCTTTTTGAACAAACCCAAATGATGTGTTCTAAGTGGCTTCATTTCTTGGTCTGGTTATTGTCTGGGCTTGTTTTGACCCTGAATGCACCACTCCGCTCAGCCTACAAGAAAGAAAATAACATTTCAAGACGAGTTTTTAACCCCACAGACATTGTTTTCTTCTCAACTCCTTTTTTTCCTGGAAACATGTAAATTTGGAGGATCACCTGTGCAGATCGGCGAGTAGAACAATCAGTTCTCTGCTCGCTGCAACTCCCACGTGTGAAATATGAACACAGGGAACAGCTACCCATAATGCTTCTGCCATCTGTTCATTTATTAGTCTGGAACACCCAGCCCTTGTCCAGGCGTTAAAGTTCATTAATATTCATACAACATTCATATATGGAAACGATGCCCATGGAGTTGGGATATTAGTGTCAGAGACAGGATAGAAGAAGTCACACTAATTGATGATTGATGGGTCTGCCATTAGCGGCAAGGCCCACAGCCAGAGTTAATGCAGTACTAAGCTGTACTTTTATAGAGCCGTGACATATTTAGAAATTGTGACATTGAGCTAATTTTGTACTGCAGTTTAATACATTTTCTGTACATTCAGTCATCTATTATATTAACTATATATGCTTATGCTTATATATGCTCCATTTATATCCAATATCAAGCCATTTGTTGTTGGGACTTCTCCCATCTTAAGCTGACAGTGATTAATATGGTCAAATTAGACTGCAGCTTATCTTCTTTTTCACTCACGTCTGTAAATTTAAAGCTACGGCCAGATCTGGTTGGCTAGCATTGATCTATCTCAGGGTAACAAAACTACAAATTGTTGTTTTTACGACTTTGACTTTTGTGCTGATAAAACAAATATAAATATGTTAATATATTGTGTTAAATAGTGAGCTTTAGAGGTGCTGGAAGGTGGATTTTGTTACATTTGGACAGAGCTAGCTGTTTCCTTCAAACAGTGGCTAACTGGCTGCTGGCTCATTTTTAATGGATAGATATTCTTCTCATCCAACTCTTGTGAAGAAAACCAATAAACACACTTCCCAAAATGTCAAACTATTCCTTTAATCAGTCAATGATGTATTCAATTAGTGTTTTAATTGTTTAGACTATGAAATGTCTGACAATGAAAAATGACTAAAGGTGACAGCAGCAGTATAAAACCCCAGAAGTATTTAGTGTAGATTTTTGCTTTACAAATGACTTAAGCAATTAATCGATTACCAAAACAGTTGGTGTATTGACTAATCATTAATTTACTAATCATATTAATTGTATGTCTTACTAACCATAGCTTAGTAAGTTGTCTGTCTTGGCGGTTTTAATTCAACTTGAGAGACTTACTTATTAAAACTGTGTTGAATCCACTTTGTGAGGAACTGTCATTGAGCTGTATATTAATTTCTTTCTTTTCTCTCATCTCAAGGTTGTCTGTTTGAAGACGAGCTCTGTACACCGTATGAGTTCTGCGTCAATGGTAAGTCAGACTCAGAGAGTCATGTACGCCCACCACACCTCATTATATTGTACATCTTCCCTGTGGTATACAACCATTGTCGACCCAGCATGCTTCTAAAGCTGTCCTGGCTATTTTTAATCACTCAGGAATTTATAGATAGAAATGTTGTCATTGGAGAGCTGCTGCTCAGTTAAGACATATGAGTCATGTTTAAGAAAAGCATGAAAACAACTGTTAGCCAGGCTGTAACAGTAAGAAACAATGCAATATAAACAAAAAGTAGTTCATCTAAGGCTTTTTTTTAATCTATACCAGTAGTATGTTTCCCCCTTTATATGCCAAGGTTTCCCCACACCCCGAGTGGTCACAACCCCGTCTATGAACCATCTTGTCTTGTGAAGATGGATATGTCTGTGTCAGTGGTTCCCATGGCAACTCGTCACCTGATGAATGATGGGGAAATGTCGGGAGCTTTTCACAGTGTGGCATTCAGCAGAATCACACAACGGGCCTTTAATTTTGAAGGGGAATTGATAGCATGTCGATATGGAGGATCATCTTCACGATAGAGCCACCGTGAAAGGTTAATGTATTCTCCTGTAGTGGACAGTTTCTACACGGGAGCGGCGGTTCAGGCGAACATAGTGTGCTTAGACGCATAGTGGGGATCCACACCTATCCCAGTTCATGTTTGTTTTCAGCCTCCCGAGTATAATGATTAAATGCCTGCACTTGGCGGTTGTTTGTTTTGTTTGACTGAGTTGTGCTCACTCCATTTACTTTCTGCAGATTCATCATACAATCAATTTCACAAACAAAGATGAAGCCAGTAAAGGGAACACTTGCTTGATGGCAGACAATAGAGTTGCATGCAAAACATGTTGTGACTTACAGGAAATGGTATATTGTAACACACAGGACAAGTACTAGTTTGAATATTAGTATGTCAATAAGAAGAGGAGGATGAAAATGACCTAAAATAAGATTATGTTTTGTGTTTCTGATGGCTTAGTTATTACCTCATGTGTTTTTTCCCCAGTTAAGATATCAATTCTCATACAGAAGTCAAGTAAATTTACTAGGGCTTTCATTATTGATTAATCTGAAATGATTTTAATAGATTTGACTGAAAATGTCAGAAAATTGTAAAAAAAAAAAAAAAAAAAAAGAAAAAAGCCAATTGCAGTTTCCCATAACTCAGGCTGATATCCACAAATTACAGTTGTTTGCCAATCAACAGTCCAAAAGCAAAAAACTTTCAATTTACTATTTATTTATATGTCAAAAAAGTAATTTTCTGCCAGTTGACTAATTGATAAATGTTCCCCTCAATCCTTTGCAGGGGGATGACATCTACAGTCAAAAATAACAGTGAAAATTGTTCACAAAAATAAAAATGATCAATAAATTCTGAATAAAAATAGTAAAAGGTGTGTTTTTAAATGAATATCAACAAGCTGAAGAAAGAAGATGGGCCTTAAAGAAAGAGTTGGATACAATTGATACCACTCTTGCGTCTGTATGGTAAATGTAAAGCTATCACTAGCAGCCAGTTAACTTAAGACTGGAAGCATCAAACAAACGAGGCTAACTGAGCTTTAGATGTGGAGTTTTTTGTTACAGAACCAGGCTTACTGTGTAGCCCTTTTTCCAGTCTTTATGCTAAGTTAAGACAACCAGCTGCTTGCTGTAGCCACGTTTAGCATACAAGCATGAGAGTGGTATCAATGCTCTATTGTTTAAAAACTGGTTTAAAGACATCTGTGAAAGGGGTAAGCTCTAATAGTGAGGGGGTAGTCAGTAGTCTTTGGATTTGCAGCATGTTAGAGAAGCAAATTTGGCGATCTCTACCCTTATTTCCATATTAACCCAGTTTAGGAGGAAACAGTGCAGAAGAGAAATATAAAAAAAACTGACTTTAATTACACAGACTGCATTGGTACAGAAGGGAGCTGTGTGTAGCCTAATAGAGGGAAATTGCTGACACCTCGACAGAAAAAACCCCAGAGGCAGAGAGGAGGGTCGTGGTGGGTGTATTTCATATTACATTATACTATCATGCAGGGCTTATCATGTGGTCATTTTTTTTTTAGATTTAATTTTTCTCTTTTCCCCTCATCTTCCTGTCATCTATTTTATTTATTCTATTTTACCATGCTTTGGCCCAAGGAGCAGCACTCACATTATCCCTCTCACAGTGAAATGTAATTACAGGCGCTATGCTCGATAAAGGCAAAATACTATATACAGGCAAGAAAGACTAATGTTGGATTAATGTTGTACCTAATATGCAAGTAATGAGACATTATTTAGCTGCTTCATAACCCTCTACGCATATTCAATCTACACTCTGTCACTCTCCATCGGACTCCTGATGAGCAGCAAGCCACCGTCGCACAATCAGAAGATGAGTGGGAGTAACTAGGTCTGCCACTTCAACTCTTCCCCAGGTCCCTGAAGGAGTAACCTGGTTTATTCTGGGCCGGGCCAACTGTGCTTTTCCTCACCCGTGTTGTTGCCGTGCAAGGTGGCTGAGGGGAAGGAAGAGTTGTGAGAAGGAGCTGCACTACGTGGTGTCAATCAGCACCATTTCATATGTGGTTGACTGACATTTACTGTGCATGTATTCACCTCCCTGATTCAACAACATTTAATCAGATTTAATGTAGTTTTTTTGATAATTATGAACTGCAAAAGACCCTTTAAGGGCTCCATATGTAAGACAAATTGCTCGGTACTCTGCTAGTTTCAGCCAAACCCCCGGGAGGGTGATCTGGCTGGCTTGCCGTTTGCAGGTAACTTTGTCGGCTGGCGTTGCGAGGCAGCCGGCGCTGGATAAAGTTACTCAGCATGACTGGATTGCAGCTGGCTATCAAAATATAACCTGAGAGGATATGTTAGTTGGCCAATGTTAGCTTTCAAACTTCACGAGCTAACTTCATCCGTGATACTAACTTGTGTATTACGACAAACGCCCAAACAAACAAGGCTAACTGAGCTTTAGATGTGGAGGATTTTGTTACAGAACCAGGCTTGCTATGTCACCCCTTCGTCCATGATACTTATGTATTATGACAAATGGTATTCATTGGTTGGTTAACAATAAATTACGTAATGGTACAAATGACAAAATCTTCTTAAAACAAGTAGGCAAACGATTGCTTTCTACTGCTTTAAAACAAGAACCCTGTTAATATAATGTAAACGCTATACTGCTTAAAGACTGATGTTCCAGGTAATGTTCACTAACTAACGATGCAGCTAACATCCAATAAAGTGAAGTAAAGCATTGTTTGTGTATTGTACGGTAGAACTTGTTCGGCCTAGCGTTGTGGTTCAGTATTACAAACAACATGAAGAATGGGGGGGGGAAATTGCAACGTCCACGTGTGCTAAGCTAATAGACACTGACTTGGAGGGTGTGAATACTTATGCAAACAGGTGCTTGCTGTTTATATTTGTAATTAATTTAGATCAATTTGCTACATTAAATCTACTTAATCAATTGTTGTACAAGTAACAGCTGAATAAATGAGTCCATGTTTTGAAAAAGTTCCCTCAGTATGTCCCACTGTAGCTGCTATTGTGTCATTGATTAAGTAGGTCAATTACCACCCTCCATGTATCATATGATCTTCTGCTGTCATGTCTCATTTTGGAACAGCTTCTTCAAATCTTTATTTCCATCTTCAGGGGAATTCTTCCTCAGAAGTTCCTCTTAAGTATTTGTGATTACACTGAGACCGGAAATACATTTTAATGTGATGCAACTCTCCAGAGTCTGTGGCTTACTGCTATGATAAGCTAAGCTAAAGTACAGCGGATAAGTGCTACATGTTTCCCTGAGGGCATCTGTTGGCTCCTATTAAACACTTAACCAGCGGTGTTTTATCGATCGGTGGTTATCTTGCCTCCACTTGGGCCAATATTGTCTGAAACGTCCGCGCTGTATTTTAGATTTAAACGATTTAGGTGATACTTCTATCGATCGAAGGTTGCAACAAGTTCAACTGCAGCATAAACACTTTAAGTAACCACTACAAAATCTATAATCCCAAACAATCTACATGGGCAGAGAAAGAGCGCCAGAGCAGTGGGTGTAAATCCAAGAGTAATCAAACATGAACAAGTGAAGAAACAGTTAAGTAGCTCTTCTGTGGCAAATATTTGGGGACGCAATGGAAGAAGTAAACAGATATGTTAAAAGAAAATGTAATAATAGACCTTAATATATTCCACAGCCACACTGAATAGGCAGTATGTTTTGATGTGGCTCTGAGAGTCTGGTTTATATTAATTTCTGTATTTACATGTAGATTGCAGTGCATGCATAAATGTAATTATCATTTCAAAGCCACAATTTTCGCATTTAAAAAAGACCTGAATAATCTGTAAACACTACATTAATCATATCCTGATCACTTTTAGCTTTTGTCTCTGTTCTTTTTTTTAATAGCAGGCTACATCTGGCCGGTCTCGGTGCATTGATTTGGGCCTATTCATTTTTGTGACATGAGTTGCGCAGCTTATACACCTGTTCCAATACGTCTTAATTTGTCTCCTGGGTCCGTCTTCCCCTCCTTCCGACGTACAGTCTTTTAGAAATGCTTTGCTGACTGCCAGCTTTAATGTTTGCTCCTGTTATCCCAGAGCATTAGCTTTCACAGTTTAAATAGCTTTAGCAGCAGCCGGGTGTCGCACTGTCTGTCACTGAGGAGAGACGGTGTCTGGATTTAGAGCTCTTTACCTTTTTTTCTTGGCTGAAAATCTTCTTTATTCCTGTCAACATGGAACTTATCCAGACAGAGCCTCTTTGTAGTGAGGATGACACTGATTTATAGGATTGTACATCTAAGGATTGACTGATTATGTGGCCTGTTTTATGCATTATTGATTACATTGATCAAGGTTAATTTGCATTGCAGTTGCGGTTTGTTCATCACAGTGACAGCATTAGCCTTGTCTTGCAAGAAAGCACAAATTGATCTACTGTCAGCTTAATATTTCCTTAAACCTTATTGATGATCTTTAGAAAATCACTGTGTTCTGCTCTGCTTGATAGACTTTGCCTCATACCCAAATAGCTTTGAATGTGTTGGACCTACATAGATCTTTTGCACTAATAATATATATTATCTTCTGATTTATTTTAGAAAAAAAAAAACCTCTATGGTATTTAATTGCACTGCATTTGTGTGTTATTTTCAGATTGGACAACCATCCATGCACCAGACACATACTGCGCTCCTCCAAGCCTGAAATTGAAATGTTGTTTTTTGCTGTCAGAAATAGAGAGAGAGAGAGAAAAAAATCAGTGTTTCCTGCAAAACTGTCAACTATAATGAACCATTGTCACTTGTTTTGATAATCTCACTATTGTGAATACACACCATAAAGTGGCAGAACAGTGCTTTGTGATTCATCATGCATGTGGCTCTGAATGGTTCAGAATCACCTCGAGAAATCAATCAAATGCTAGATTTGCCAAACAAGCATTTCTTTGTCGTCAAAAAAAACCCCACTCTGACTTCTATTTTTAATGCACTAAATCCCTGTCTGTCTGTGTGTCCGTGTGTGTGGTTGCTATCGGGAATGTCCCTTACAACGGAGAAGAAAGTCACGTGTTTAACAGTGGCCGTTGCCGTGGAAACCAATGAGGGATGCAGAGCATAAAACATTTAACAAGTTTCCCGTCACTTGTTATGTCACCAGCCTCCCCTCATGTCTTACATAATAGGTGTTGTTAGCATCTAACTGGGAAAAATAAATCCTACCAGAAATCCTTGACAAAACCTTAGAATACAATAACAAAACCCTATTTTGTCATATTAACCATGTCACCTTCAATATTGTCATTAGAAAAAAAGGGTTGTTGACGAAGAGTAACGAGACAGTTGACGTCTTGTGTGATTCACACACGTCTGTGATGATCTGTGCATCTGTAGGTGGTAAGTTTTCCTCCGCGCTGTTTGAGATTCCCGAAATAACTCCTGAGCGTTATACTGTGTTGTCTATGCTAATTCGCCACCTCCCACGGGCTTTTTCCTGTACAGAGCTGTCATTTAACGGGTCACAGGCAAAGGAGGGGAAGTCAGGAAAACACCCGCTTCTCATTTAGAATAAGAATTCAATTTAGAGCCTCGTCTGACATCACATTATTATCTTTGTAATTATCAGTCACTGAATTTTACACTGAACATGGCACTGTAATTACATTTCTTTAGTTTAATGTTAAAGCTGATGCTTGGTGATGTTTAAATAGATGAAATTAAAAAAAGTGAGTGTTTCTCTCTTTCTTTCCCCCTCTCTTTGTCAAAATGTTGCATCACATCGATCATTGTGAGTTATTGATTATTATATAAATCCTTGGATATGTACTCATCTATATTTATATCATCAGTGTAAAAATGGCATTGGAGGAGAAGACATAAAATTGTAGCATGTAATGGACATCAATGTTTGTGTATTCTACAGTACCCGACATGTCATTGAGCATCAATCGTACCATTGATGTTTGCTGTCATTGTCCGACATCTTGGGGCTAATTAATGGGATGCTGCGGTGCGTGACGGCATGTTGATTCACATCATTAGATCCCATCTAATCACAGTGGCATCCTCGCACATACTCTCACACGGTAGCATGCACAATCGCACACACACACGCTCGGACGAGATGGCTCGGATCTAATCTGCGGGATTCATCTCCAGAGATCATCTGGAGAGGTGGACTTTCATTTAGTGAGTTTAGCCAACAAGATGCATGGATTTATCTCTCCAGCTGAGAGAAGGTGACAGCGCGGGTCATTTATATTCCACACGTTACATCTGCACACTGCTTTCTGACCCCCTGAGCCTCAGCATCCTTCTGAGGTCTAGACCAGCCATTGAATTATAGGGCTGATAGGGACTCTGTGGCGTGGGTTGCCTAGCAACCTGTATTGAGTGAGGCGGGAGGCCTGCTGATAGGGAGATTACCAGGGTCCCTGATAAAGTCCTTCCTGCCATGAACGGTTGCTTATCATGGTGCTGTCAGAGGAAAAATGTCAGCTATTAGCTTCCCCAAAACAGGCAGTTAGAGGTACAGAGACGCTGTAGGTGCCACACACCATTACAGCATTTCAACTGGGCAGGTATACGTAATTTTACTTCGTCGCACAGCAATCAATGTACAGAAACATCTCTTAAACCCTTCTCCTGTGTGCTTTTGACTTCCAGCTATGAAAACATATCCCTCATGAACCTGTTTTCCTCTTTCCTTTTTCTGTAGACGGAGTGTTTGGAAGGTGCCAGGAGTTGGCCGGTGCAAACCTGTACACATACGATATTTCTTCCTCGGCTCTGCAGCGCCTCAGGATCCTCCTACAGAAGCTGGCTCACAGAGGTACACACTGCCCGTTTGCCTGTCTGTCTTTGTCCGAGTGTCTTCTTTTTTTTTCTTTCCTGTTCAGCAGCCTTTATCAGTCATGTACAGAGCTTACAGCAAATGCTTGTCAACTGCCATTGTGTGAAGCAAGCCAAATAAGCCAAGCTGTCTCTTTGGCTAGCATAGCACAACACCATTGAACAGGTCATTTGACTCATATCGGGCCATTGTTTTGCCATCATTGCCTAACTACGGCAGCCAATCTAATTGGCTTGTATACTGGTAAGACATTTAGAGCTAATTTTGTGGATGAGTAACTGTGAGGTGTGCAGTGTAATCACATTAGGCAGTCTCTCCTACTCTGTCAATGGCAGCAGCTAATGTGTTTGTTATAAGAGGCTACATCTTCAGGGGCATATAGCACATTTACAATAAGATGTCTTCATAACAGAAGTAACTATATTGCTAATTTTGAATAAAGTTACAGTAGAAATTTAAGAATTTGTGGTTCATGTTCCCCCACCTGGAGCCATGCTGGAGTCATGCTGAGAATTTAAAAGTCTCATCAGCACATCTCCTCAGTTCTGTCACGTTAATATGGCCAAATTTGTATTCATGTCTTGTCCTGGCTTTAGTAGACAGAGTTTCTTCTTGCTGATGGTTGATACAGTGTGAACAATAGCTAGAAATGTCTAGAGCCTGCAGGCAGTCTGCTGTTATGGATCCATTGCTGTCACTGCTAAACAAACACTTCTGGCTTGTCTGTTTCAACAAGTAACTTAGGCCCTCTTGGAAAGTTTTTTTTGCCTGTCAAATGCCAACAATCCATTAATGTCATGTTGGAAAATATATATACTTTATTTCATTGGTCTGTGAAGTTTCCTGCAAAGTAATATGTATAAATATGTATTTAATGTATACACAGAGTTCATTTGGTACATTTCTAATCAAGTAATTCCATTAAATTGCTGTGTAACCTAAAGAGTATGTGCACAGCAGGTCAGCTGTACATGCATATATGTTGAACTACAGTAATAAATAAATTATATTTACTTGGGATTAAATGGTGCAGGTCTCTAAAAAAGGAACAAGAACTAAAGGAACAGTCTAACACCTCTGTCTGTATTTGCTTTATATTTAGTACCAATTAGATGGTTCTTTTTTGGGAAACTTCTCCAAAAATTATTAATACATTTGTAGGAAATTACAGGCCCATAAAATAAAATGTTACCAAGCAAAATGTGTTTTATTTTTTCCTACTTATTTTTCTCCACACGTCTACCAGCCTGTAACTGCAGTCATAACCCACCAGGGGGCAGTAGACACCTTTAACACACACCGTGACCGCAAACATCAGCCCTCCAAACATAATTGGCTTTGCAGGCCACTCTGAGCTTAATATCTTTTAACAGGCATGAACCAGTGTTGAAAATCATTAAGAGTAAGCAGTCGGCCAGAGGAAATCAAAAAAAAAAAAGAAAATGCAGTGATGAATATTAAGCCAGGCGAGACCACACATTTATTCTAATTACTGCTTAGAAATAAACAAATGAGAGTGAGTAGGATGAGAAGAGATCTGGTGTGTAATTTTTTCCTGCTTCATTTTAAGAGGTGTTTAGTTCTTTAGATGCTTTTCATCATGAGTCCCGTTCTCTGACCTTGTGTTTTTTAGACACCCGTTTACACACGGCGCAGACATGACATCACCACTTTGAATCATTTTCCCCTCTTCTGTCTTGTAGAGTCACATCCACAGACACACAGCATTATCTTCGGATGAGTCCACAATGCAGTGTTAATGCTCGGTGGCACGTTATTCTTATCAGCTCAACAGCTATTGAAGTGTCATCTTCGAGACATGCGGGACCTTTTTTTTTTCCTTTTTTTCTTGAGCCCATTGTACTGTAACCTAAATTGAAGAGATGACAGGGGGGGAAAACGGGGAGGAACATCAATGGAATCGATTTACAATCCTCTTTATCTTGCATCAGAGACGCAGGTAGACATCACACAATCTCTGCTCACTGCACAACACCAATGTCATTCAGATCAATAGGGATTGACCCTTGTACAAAAGGGCTTTGGTTGTCTGGATGTGTCCCCATTGGCAGGGCACATTGTCTGGTATTACATTTTCACCACAATACCTTTTGAATGCAAGGCCCTGTCATCCAACTGCAAATGACTTTTATATTACACAGTACCCAAAGCTAAGCAACTTTAGTATTCACCAAGTGCAGCCTCAGTGTGTCTACACATTTCATAGCCAGGCTGCTGTCATATAGCTTTGGAGTCTTTATGGCGCTGCTAGATGTGTATGTGTGTGTGTGTGTGTGTGTGTGTGTGTGTGTGTGTTTGTGCAGACTGGGAGTGTGTGAGGATACACACAGGAGCTAATTCAGTAAACCAGAGTGTATGAACTTGTTGTACAATATATTATTAAAGATCTACCTTTTAACTGAACATGCTCTAAACCCCGCCTCCGAAACGCAGTTGTCCAATGATGGCTTAGCAACTGTAACTAGGCATTGCAAATTGTATTTCTCTGCTCCATTGTAAGCTGCAAACATTAGCATTCCTATCTTACTACCTACAGTAATATAATATGAACCATAGTAACCTAGCATTAGCTTTGTTTACCAAGGTAACATTACCTGCTCATGACTAAAACATCCACCTTGCGGGAATGCTACTGTATCAGAGTTTAAGTAACGTGGGGATGTTTACACTCCAGCAACCTCACCCAAACTTTGTAATAGCTGGAGCTAGTGTTTAAGTTATTCTGCTTCCTTGAGTCCTACAGTTCTCCTCTAGTGTTTAAACATAAGAACAAGCATAAATCCAACTACTGTGTTGCCTGTCCAAGTATGTTTTTTTTTTTTTTCAAAAGCATCCAAACCATCCAGTTTTATGTTGTTATATGTTAGATCAAATAACATTTTAATTAACTGCATTTTTATTTATAGCTCTTGCCCAAGACAGTTCTGCTCCTTATAAGCTGGTGAGGATGCTGTCTTCTATTTAGTTAAACCAATAGAACCAACTCAGAGTTTTAGCTTGTGACAGTTGATAAAATCTAATAGCAACTGTGTGAAATTTAAGAAATGTATGAGGGGTAAGACTTATCATTGTAAACTACTTATGCATAAATTAAAAGCTTGATGTGGGGCTAGTGAACAGCCAGTCGGACAGAGAGACAGGTGAAGGTTTATTTCTGTGTTTTTGACCCAGTTTATGTCAAATGTTTCAATTCCTGGTGGCTATTTATACTGTCAAGCTCTTATTCTCAACATCAGAAGGAATCATGTCAGAATAAAACACTGCTGTTCATGATATACTACGTTAGACTACACTAACGTGCAGTCGATTGACCTCCTGACCCTGTGCAGAGCGCTGGATACTCTCGTAGTACAGCCGAGTGAAGAAAGATGATGCATTGTGACATCTGCATTAGCTCCATTGACAGGAAGCGTCAGTCATGGAGAATCAGTGACCACAAACTGACATTACGTGCTACTGAAACCACATGTTACTCATGGTCCTACTTCCTGTACAAACCTGCTTTCTTTGACAGACAATCAACAAAAACTATTGTTGTTCCTCCTCATATTCTACCCTGTCTGCTCTTTGACAACCTTGCTAGTACTGGAGAGAGAAAAGTGTCAGATATACTCGCACACTAACATGCCATGTGAAAACAAGAGTGCTTTTATTGAACCGTTCAGTGTGAGTCCATGTCTGTGAAGCGGGGAGAGATCATTTCAAAGAAACCTGCTGCAGATTTAAACTCTGAGCAAAATTATTTTTGTACGAGTAAATAATCGATTGTATCCTTGGAGATGTTCACCAAGTGTTTTTTTTGCAAAAAGGCAATATGAAATTATTTCAGTAGAGGTGCTCAGTGCTATACACAGTAGAAATGCATATCTTTAATGGGCATTCACTATCACTCAGTAGAAAGTATAAAAGCCTTATAACCTTTCTAACTAGCTAGTGGGTCAGTCACAAACTTATACTGTGCTGTCAAACTTTGTTCAAACCCACAGAACTTTATTTCCAATTCCAGTTTAGATCACAAAGTCTCCAAAAATGCCAAATTTATCTGGCAGCTTTTTGGGGAAAACTTGTTTAAAATAATGCACAAGATATCTAGAATCTTCCCATTTTAAGAAATAGTGCAGCCGTGAAAACAGACTCGTCGGTTTAAATATTTCATGACTGTAAACATCATATAGCTTCAGTCAAGACTTGGAATAAGTTGATACAAGCTGGTGGAATAAGATGATTTTAAGATTATTTTTTTCCTAATATAAAGCTCCTTAAGGGTAAAAAAATGTGTGTTTTAAGCATGTTGGTTTTATTTTTGTGTCAAATTTGGATTGACATATTTCATTTTGACTAATTAGGTAGAACTTGTTGCTAAATTATTCACACTCTCTTCCATTAATGCCTTTAAAATCAGTTGGTGGACAGAAGTAAAGGAAAGGGGAAAATCTGCATTTCAAAAACACCAGATGAAACTACAAGACGTGTAGACTGGATCTCATCTAATAGGCTTTGAATATTTAGGAGGCCCCCCCTCTCTCTCTCTCTGTCACACAGAAAACAGACAGGAGGCCAACAGAAATATCTTGCTTGTTTGAAAGCTGTTGCGCTAATGGCAAGGCGTTAATTAACTGAGGCATTTGCCTGAGACGGCGTGCTATCCTTAACAGGCAAAAACCGGTGGCACTTGGTGATGGAACTTGCTCTTTCTCTGGACTTTCAGATGAATTTGCATGACATTTACCTCCTCAGTGCCAGGATAATCAGCTGAGAGGTTGATTGAGAGGAATCCAACCGTAAAGGCCCCACTACTTTTCGTCCTGACTTTTTCTTTTACAAAATGGCTCATTTTGAGTCTGTAATTTGCGCTGGCATACCTTTCCCCTCAAGTGTGCCCATCACAGACACACAAAACAAGGTATGTATGGAAATGAGTGCATCCCCCAGGAGACAGAGGGGATAGAGGTGTCACAGTCACTGAAGCCAGTCTCATCCTGTTGTGGCGCCATCACACTCTGAACCCATTTAACCAGCCGCAGTTAACCGCAGGTACCATATGGATCCTTTAGGGCTCTAGTCAGACCTGATTTCCCCATTGCAACTGATGATAGCATAAATGATCATCACCATGCTAATATATAACAAGTATACACCACATCGGTTAAGCCACGGGTAGTTAACTGTCATTGTTGTACGGATGGATGGCTGAGCTGCGTTCCAGAACAGTGACAACATACGCTGCTTTGTGCTCCATTCAGTGCTGCCAAGAATGACTGGAGGCATCTGTAGCTGCTCTGCATTGCTCAGATCCTCATCTGGTGCTTATGAATATCTATGAGAATACCCAGAGTCTATGGGTGAGGAACCAGGCTAATGAAGACATTCTGCAGTGTGGATAGTTTCATTTTTTTTAATATATGTTTAAACCCAGGCTGTTAGTTTATCACTATAAACACATCCACATCATTAAGAGCAGCATTGTTTCGTTAGATGTGTCCGGTAAAAGGTTAGGTATGTGGCAGCTAGGAATCTAAGCCTTCGCCACAATATAATTACTTCTTTCTCATTAAAAAATGCTTCTGCTTTGGAATGAAGTGTGATCAGTGAACATCTTGGCTCCTCCAAAAAAAAAAAGTATAATATCTTCGGTATTTCTATGCTCTTTGCCGATGGAATGCTGCGCCTCTTGGCTCATTGGGAATGGGGCCATGTTTTGGGTATCTTTTTTTGCTTGGGTAGCTCCATCTGGTCCTGGCACTACAGCGCTTTGCCCCTGCCCAGGAGTTCTGCATCCCAACTATGTGTTGGCAATTAGCAGAGATGTTGGCAAGGCGTCAGGCCGCAGTGTGACATTCTCCCTGGGCTTGTTGACTGGCTGTGTGTGTGTGTGTGTGTGTGTGTGTGTGTGTGTGTGTGTGTGTGTGTGTGTGTGTGTGTGTGTACATGTGTCCATATGTGTGTGAATGTGTAGTCATGGCTTCCTTTTAGTGTGTCGTCATTTGAGCCCTCCTCTGCTCTACCATTCTGATTCATCTTTGCTGTTTTGTTTACCCTGTAAAGCTGAGAGAACTATGAACAGTCTTCCCAAAGTAGAGCACATTCATACTGTACATTCACTATTTACATGAATAAAATAAATAAAAGAACATTTCCAACCATATTTTGTTATTACGTAATATTAGTCTTAGGATAAAGGTCAGTTTATCCCATTGACAATTGTATACCAGTCATCATTCGTTGGAGGGTTTGCCTTTTAAAGAGATATCCCATAGGTTTGTCAACCTGTATGTCAAATATTTTCATTTCATCTCTTGAGCAATGACAGTCAATAATATATGAAAAAATAAAATAAAAGCCCAGAAATTACGAAAATGTTGAGTAATTTTGTCTCTTGGAACAATTTTGAAGTCATAACAATCAGTCAATACCAGAACTCTGGCCATTAACTTGATTTGGTAGTTGGTTTTCCCATATATTATTCCAGTCATCCTCCGTTATCTCCAGTTTAGATTCTCTCTCCTATCTCCTAGTTTGTCATTAGTTTCGTATTCTATTGTATAATCACAATATTAGAGGTTTGTTGTCTTTAATCCTATATGCATCAATGAATATGTTGGTTTGCTACGTTTAATTACTTTACCAATGCATTGTGTGACCTGGAGATATCTGCAGAAATCTTCGTTTTTCAAGGTCATATTGATCCGAGAGGTGTTTAAAAAGACCCCTTTGTTTCCAGGTTTGACATGGCAGGATGACATCACTCAGCAGGTCATTTCTAGAGAGCTCTCCAAACTGAGGAACGTCCCTCTCCGCCATCAGGCCGCGCCTCCAAGCCTGAGCAGTTCCAGAGACAGGAAACTGAGGCCTGCGCAGGCCGAGCTGAACAGAAACCTTCAGCAGTACCTGACAGGGCTGGGTTTCCTGCCACACTCTGAGGTTGATGGACAACCAGGAGTCCAACGAGGGGAAGGCAGCAATCAGGTAAGAGTCTTGTACACTCTAGACTTGTGGCAGTAGCTGACATTGGAGGGGATTGGACAGGTGTACAGAAGAAGGTGAATAGAAGAATTTGGGGTACCCCACAGATTTTACACGTGAAGTTCAGTTTACGTTTCATGAGGAGTACTAATGTCTTTTGTGGCTCTGGAAGCAGCTTTCTAAAGTAAAAAATAATAACCCCATTGATGTCATCAGGGTTATCTCAGTTTGGGATTGATACTTTTTTACCAAATAGCCACTTATGAAGTCTATGGTATTTTCGGTGCTTTATCTTTATTAAACTAAAAGATTAAAAGTCAAGATATCTAACTTTTAAAATCTGAACTTTAAGGAAGTGACATATTATATTGGCTCCTTTAGAAACTTACTGTTTATGCCATAATGCCATAACTGCTTGTCTATAGATATAGCATTTAGGTCCAGGGTTCTGGCTAGAAATATGGGTCCACAAAGTAAACAAAAGAAAACATGTTTTCCTTGACTAAATTATGGAAGGGCCTCTTCCTATTCCTTTTGATAAAGAGTCAGTATGTCTTTTGCGGGGGTCACCCTCTTGTCCCTGCACCGCTTTTGTTTCTCGCTTTCTGTCTTCTCCTCCCTCTCCCACTGAGCAGGGACCCTTTTACACAAAGATCTTCCATCACTCTTTACATTATTCAACCCTCATATTTAGGGTGGAACCCCAGCTTTGTGTAAAATGTGCTCTGCATCCTTCATAGCCGAGCCGCTTCCTGCTGCTGTGTCAGTGCAGCCATAATGCAAAGTTGAAGAGTTCAGGACCTTCCTTATTGATGAGATGAGGTCCTTTGTTGTGTAGTGTGATGGAAAAAAGCAAACATAGTTAGCATGAATGGCGGAGCACCCCCGTCTCGCTGTGCTAATGCCATTATGGCCTCTCAGTATGCCGGGTTTGGAAAGACTGACATTTTCTCTATATACATTTGAAGGACAGAAAATGGCACCAAGGGAGATAGCTAGTATTAGTGCAGCAGCGACATGGATAATAATGCTGCTCAGTGGATCGGATATACTGTCTGCTGAATTGAAGCGTGGGCCCTTATGATTCAGACGAGAAGAATGATTTCTCTTCCTCACAGAGAGAAGAAAGGACAAAATCACACATTTTGGTGCCAATATTAATGCCAATTACAATGCCAAATGGCTAAAAGACGCATTGTAATGTAAACACATAATTCATCATGTGTCAAAATTGAACTCGCATAGCTAACTCTGAAATCAGATGACTCATATTTTTTTCCTTTTTAGATAAGGGGTTGCTGCTACTTCTCTGACAGAAGTGATGTGCTTTTAAAGTTTGTTGTGTGTTGTGGAAATGCATGAAATTACTCTTTGAGTGACACTATCTCATCTATGATTTCCATAATGTAATTTCCAGGGGCAGTTGTCTTTGATCTAGAAACCCTATTCATATCCTGTCCTGTCTAGTCGAGCCCAGGTTGCTTCTCTTTTTATACTAAAGCCTGTCACAACAATGCTGACCCAGCACAACCCATCTAATGTTCTCTTGGGAAGAAACTAGCTGGAGCTAGGCTGAAGATTAATCATATGAATGTTGTCACTTTAGCTTTACAGAAATAAACAAAACTAAGAATCTATAGCCATGCTAGCATGCTTTTACCCTAAATCCTAACGTGTTTACAGTGACAAAACTAACATGTGGAAGTTCACTTTAACAGGTATAATGTTAACCATGCATTTGAGGCTGATGGGAGTGTCATTCATTTTGCAGGTATTTGGTCACAAATAACAAATAAATACTTTGGCATAGGAGGTTTATATACATAGCTAAGAAAGAAGAGTTATTATAATTCATGAATGGCAATCCATCCAACAGTTGTAACCACACCTCATGTTGGCACTAGAGGAAAAGTCTGGATGTCACCAAATTCATTAGGAGACATCCTCCAAGCACTTTGAACGTCTGTACAAAATGTCATGGTAATCAATTCTGTAGTTGTTGAGATATATGACTATCAACCAAATAAGTCAACCTCAGGGTGGCGCTGAAAGAAAAGTTATCAGAGTCAATTCATCCTGTCAGGGACCATGAATGTCTGTAATTTAATGGCAATCCATTCAATAGTTGTGGAGATATTTCAGACCGGATCAAAGTGGTGGATCGATCGTTAGACCTTTAGCCATCCCTAGAGCCACACCACTAGCTAGCATGGCTATAAATGATGTGTGACATATTAACAATGCTTTAAACGTGCTAAATTGGCATTTTGTGTTGTAGAATGGAGACATCAAGTCTAATCCTCATTTGGAGCCCGGCCGGGCAAAACCCCAGCAGGGCTGGAAGGAGACCACTCTCTACAGCGTTCATAAAGGAGACGGCCAACCTCCTGTCACCAAAGTCTTCACCCAGAGTGGAGAGGGCAGACACCCCAAGCTCAGTTCAAGCTACTCTAACCGGGACCCAGGAAGGAGCAAACCGCTGTCCAGCCAGCTGGAACGGCTTCTTGCTGAGGTACCGAGCGTGCAGCAGGGCGCCCCAGGTGGCAAGGATGCGTGGCCCAAAGGAAAGCTCCACTACCTCAGCTACATCCGGCCAGCTCAGAGTGACCACACAGAGCCGCAGTCTCAGGTGGCTTTTGGCTCCAAATCCCAAAGGCCTAATCTAGATAGACTTCTGCTCAAGGCCGGCTCACACCGACTGACTGCCAAAGAGCCTCTTAGTGTCGTGGATGGTAAAATCTGCTTTTTTATAGATATTACACACTCTGACTTCTATATTTGCACCACAATATGCCTTTTTAAATTTTTTTATTTAGTTTGCTTGCTTTTTAGGATTTAGTCTTAGTATGATTGTGGGTTGTCACTCTTCTCTTTCCTCTCCAGAGCGATTCATCCAGAATATGGTGAACCAGCTGGGAAGGCACAGCATCAACATGGAGGCTTTGATGGACAAAGACCTAGACCAGCTGGCTGAGGTCATCACAGGAACCCTGCAGGAGGTGCATAAGGAGCGGCCAGTGGTTGGGGCCCAGCCAGGACCAGGAGCCGCTGACTCCAGGGGGGACAAGGAGGCCAACAGGGAGCCACTGGCAGCCATGCAACTGAATCAAGACCAGGACCTGAAATCAGACAAAGGGCAGGATCTAAACCAGAAAGACAAACTGAGAATGAAACAGCAAGGTGTGTGTTTCTTTTGTAGAGAAAGAGAATAGAAGCTGGCAACATTTGGAGTACTTATGTGTTTATTTTCTGTCATAGATATAAGACTATGAGGCATTCTAAAATTATAAAAGCTTTAATAATGCTTTGTTTGTATGTTCATCATAGAAAATGTTGCCAAATGTATTTTTGAGTCTTTCATTTTGAGTCATAACTGTTTTTTCTTTGCCAAATACAAAAGAGAACTTTCACACAATCTGCTCACATACATTGTGTTTGTTTCCAGGCCAACAAGTAGATGGAGCAGACAAAGAGCCTGTTGACAAGGTGAATTTAAAATTACTCTGCTCAACCAACAAATTGGTTTCTCAGGGAACGAGGCACGTCCAAACTTACACTTTATTCACTTTTGAATGCTACTTCAAATGGGGATGATTTGAAAGTTGGGCAGACTAGCATTTACTGTTGAATTATTAGAACTTGAAAGCAAACCCGCAACTGTGGGAGCTTTAAAAGCGATTTGAAATAAAATAAATTTGATGCAGTGAATCTTTTGTTTAACTTTTAGTAAGTAAGTGAAGCTACTGAATGCACCCTTTAATAATAGGAAAAAGGATGTCATTAGACCTTGGATTCTCACTCAGACATAGAAACTCCAGTGAATGAACACAAACTCATACCTTTTCAATGATTGACATCTAATAGAATTTGACTATTCATTAATTTTTACTCAGAACTTAATAAACTCTCTTTGAAAAGTGAAGTAAAAGTAATATATAGGTAAAATTAATTAGAAAATGCCTTCACTATTCTAAAGAGAAATATCTGATTCAACACAGCATGCAGCCTTCTTCTCCAAGTTGCTGGACTACCTCAACCTGGAGCCCTTCGGTGATGCTCCGGAGGTCAACATTGGGCCTCCGGCTCCCCTCCAGAAAATGGTTGGGCTGGAAAGCGTCCAAAGCCGAACGACGCAGGGGCAAGCTCCTGTCCCCCACCGTTGGGAGGAGAAGACCATTGTCGTGCCAGCAAAGGAAGGCTCCACTCTTCGTTTAACCGGGGGTGCAGAGGGGCCTGATGCTCAGGTGGCCTCAGAGATCCAGAGGTGGATGCAGGGGCATCAGGCCCAAGTGGGGAAGAAGCAGCTGGAGGAGCCTCAGAAGAAGGACATGAGAGTCAAAACTCAGCTGGTCCACGTGGGGGTGAAGGAGTTTTCCAGCAGAGGGAAGGACAGACACTTTGGCTACATCATCACCGGCTCAGAGTGAGTATGATTCAGATATACAATAAAACGTATTGATATTAGAATGATCAGATTGTTATATCACCTCTATCGGAATCAATATTTTTGTGGCCAAGAAATGTCACACAGACAGTATGAGGAAGGACTTGGTGCTTCACATTGAAGAATTACAGCAGGTAGGTGTATAGTAGGTGTATTTGTGTATTATAAATAATACATACAAAAAAATTCATTAAGGTTAAATCAAGAGTGATCTGACTAGTAGTCATGAATGATCAGATGCCTTTTATTAGGAGTTTTAGGCTTTTTATTCTGTTACTATTTGTGTTATGTGTTGTTTGGTCTGTGTTCTCCCTCTAGAAACAGGTGTTACAAACTAGTTCGACTGCAAATGGTTTAAAGATAAACACTTATCAAATAAAATGATGAGTGAAGTATGAAAAAGAGAGACTTGCTGTGGCAGCTGTCCATGGCACCATTATAGACGTAGAGTTATAGTAACTGTAGCTTTACATTATACTGTTGACAACAATGCAGACACTTACAACAGACTGAACTACTGTTGGTCTATAACCTCTTTAACCTTTAGTCAGTGTCCTTGAAAACTTGCCAGCAAAAAGCTTCACCAACAACCTTGTAAAAGCTACTCTCTCATTCTTAAGTGGTTATTATCAGCTGACTTGATGGTGTAGCTCACAGCTTCATATTATAGTTTATTGCTCCACTCACCAGTTGTCAGCTGCACTGTTGTACGTGTTTCAAGGCAGACTCATTTTACATACCTTAATACCGAGCATATGTCTGCTTTGTTCGGTTACTTAAAACTCCCTTTAAGAGACGCAATTTCTGTCAAAACCTCCCACGTATTCACGTCTTTATGGAAAAGAATACTGTACTTTGAAATCCTTAGTGTGTGCTGCACCTGATTACAATAGCAGGGATGATAAATCCCTCAGTGTGTGGGTATTACTGTGCCATATTACAGCTTTAATGATGATACTTTGTCAGGGAGGGTAGCCAAGTTCTCCCTTTCTCTCTCCTTCGCTCTCACCTCTCAGTCAGCTCAGCCTGAGCAAAGATAAGTTCCTATCGACTGTGTCTTCCCCCGTGGCCCTCTCTCAAATCCCTTTATGGCGTTATCAAGTCCGGTGTCAGTGGGTTGTCCTTCACCTGTTCAACAGACGTAGGCTCATAAAGGTCCGATGGGCGCAATCTTTGTCACCTTATTGCCACACATATAGAAACGCAGATTAAGACATAAACACACAATATGGTTGATTATGTGGCAGGGGAAAGAAACAGGTCACCTTCCGAATGAAATATCTTCCCCCCCTCCTCCTCAGCCCACTGAGCGGACACCTATAGTTGGTCTATAGAGGTGTCTGCATTTGCTGCAGACCTCATGATTGCACGGTTGTTATCCCCAGCTCCTTCGCACCCTGCAGTGAGGCTACGCAAACCTGCTTATCTGACAGCTCCTGACATTGTGGTGGTGGTAGTGGGGGGTTTAGGGAATAGGGAGGGGAGGTGTGTGGAGGATGGGGAAGTGGAAAGGTATGGATAGAAGAGAAAGAGACAGAGAGAGAAACCCAAGGGGAAAAGTGCTAGCATCAACAACCAAGTCACTCCTGGAGCTCTCCAGTTGCTAGAATTACCGCAGAGGGATGCAAACGTGTCTGGAATTGCTTCGGCGAATCTTTAACTTTCAAAACCCTTCAAAAAGTGGAGAAAAAAGAGCCACCCACTCTCTCTCAAAGGTGGAGTGAATCAGCCGCTCATGCACAGTACACTGTTCTGTGTTGTGTTAGAAAAAAAACAAAACTGCTGTATTGTGATGTCAAATGCAGGCCGAACAAAACAATATCTCAGCATAATTTTCTACTCAAACTACTGATTGTAAATATTTAACTTGAGAGGATGGTGAATATCTGCAAAAAAAAAAAAGAACACATATAACTGATAATGCACTCAGTACCCAGCACTGCATGGAATTGGTTCCCACTTCATTTCACATTTCTTTGCTATGGAGTGGGAACAAAATTCGAACAATGTCTCAGTATGATCCATGACTTTTTGGTGCATGTCACCTTGCAGTCACTTGGCAGTCTCAGTGATTCCAGGTTAAGCTGTCAGCAATAAAGTAGCTTTCTGTGCGTGTGTGTGTGTGTGTGTGTGTGTGTGTGTGTGTGTGTGTATGCCCTTCTCATTTCCTCCATCCAGCGCGTTGGCCTGCAGATTGCCTTTGTTTGGTCTATTTCCTTGGCGATTTACTCTCTGAGTGAGAGAGCAGCCACGGACTGAGCTGAGATGAGGCATGGCTTTATCAGACCACCATTACACTTCACCTCCATTCCATTTGCACCTTATTATTCTCATCTCACCGTGAGGGAGCGTGCGCGGCCTGCGTGTTTGTGTACTTTGTGTTATCATGTTTTACTTTGAGCGTACGTGCGCTGGGAGAAAGAAAGCGAATGTGGGCGAAGAAAAAGAAAGATGAGAGAAGGAAAGGGGGAGAAAGGCGCGTCCATATGATACAGCCATTACACCTCATGCAGGTTCTATTTGCACCTTATTGTTTGTCTCATTGCTGGAAAAAAGCAGGTGATTTACCAAGCCTGAAGAGGCAGCTGATCCCTTTTCCCTTGGCACGACTCTTTGTGTGTGTTTGTTTGTGTGTGCGTGCCTGTGTGTCTGTCTACGAGTGTGTACATGTGTGCAGTACATCCATTCAGACAACCGTAGCTTATGCTTGTGTGCAATGACCCATTTGTGGGTATGAATTGTGGCAGCATCTCCCTAAAAAGATAGCATTTTAATGGCTGAATAGTTGCGTGTAGCTTGTATGGGTATGGTCCTCCAAACATGACGCCCAGCTGTCTGTGTGTTTCTCTCCCAGCTCCCTTACTGCGGACCAGGGCTCGGACCTGATGGAGCGGCTGACGCAGAGGGTGAACCTCCACGCCACGGACCTCACCCAGCTCTCGTATGTACAGACACAAAGATCCCGTACGCACCCACATTGTCACAAATTATGATTTAGCCTGCAGTTTAATAAAGGATAATTGGACACTTTTAAAGCATTTGAAACGGTTTTGTTTTGCGCTTTTGAGCTCCAAGAAACGGAGTGAAGGTTGTCCAGACGCTGCAAGGACTGTTTGTGTGGAAATGCTGTGCCACACTGCCTGAGACTGTAGGCGTTTGTTGTTTTTCTGACCTTTTGGAATGTTTGACTTCTCGCAGGGAGAGAAATCAGGCCTAATTACCTCCAGACACATACTGATGTCTCTATTGTATTCAAAACACTGCCTCGCCACTATTGTCACTGTACGCCTTGTCAAAAAGAGAGCAGTCAAGCCATCAAACGATTCTCAGTTAGAGGCAAAGAGAGAAAGGGAGAGAAAGGGAAGCAGCGGTGGATCGAGAGCTGGAAATAGAGAAAGTTGTCCAGCAGGAGGCGGTTAATATATTAATGAGCGGGCGAACTGTCCTTGAACCTAGGCTGGTTTGTGCTTGTACCGTGGTTCTGCTGTACATTTGGTGTCAGACCATGTAGGAGGCAGAGGAGATGTGTTCGCCTAAGATCTGACAAGCCTTTCAAGACGCTCCTACAGGAGAAGTGAAGTCTGGGTGGTTCAGTAACACCCGCAGCATATGAACACCAAAGCCGGTGCACTGCAGACTGCGGCTGCACTGTAACTGTAGATACAGAGTATTCTAGCTCGGATAATAGCTACTGAGAGGGAAAACTGTCTGACAGTACTCTGTAGTCTAGTGTTCAACATTGAAAATACACACTGTGACCTCAAAATCAATGCAACCAAGGAGGCGTTATGTTCTCCGCCTTTAAATTCAAGCTTTGGGTTTAGTTTTGATAAGCAGGAACACCAGGAAATGTCATTGTGCCGGCACTGATTGAGTTAATCTTGTTATTACACCTGTCATTTCATATCACTCAGAATCAGCTCCTGATGCACATAATGACTGATGTCGTTATCTGGATGGTGATGGATAACCAGTGACTTTATTGCACTGTACAATCATTCAGGGATGAAAGAAGTACTCAGATCCATAAAAGTAATAGCACAACAACAGTTCATTACAATTACAGGTCATGCATTCAAGGTTTGGAGGTGGTAAGTATTAAAAGTAAAAGCACAAGACACCTTTTAGAGCAGTATACATTTACTCTATATTATATTATTGGCATGTAATTACTGGTTATTATCATAGTTAATGAAAATTGCTTTCATTGGAATCTTATCATGACAATATAAACATACTGTGTTTTGTTACCATTATACAAGATTAAATTAAGATTCTGAGCAAATTTTAACTGAATTTAATTTAATTATTTCATGTAATTTTGCATACATTTGCATATATTACACAGAAAAAACACTGTTATTAATATCATGATATTGATTCCAGCCACATCACCAAGCCTGACTGATCTGCATTAATGGTTTCCAAACTGTGTGGCATGCCTCCCCAGGGGCGAATTTTGACACAGTTTTGGCTCCTTCTCCTTCATAACTGAGTCAAATCTAAACACAGAGACGTAATACACATATTTTTAGATTTAGTGTTACTCATGGTTTTCGAGGATATTTCAACTTTGATGTCCATTGCGAATAAATCTGCTTATAATAACTCCAGAACTTGCCTTAGAATCATCATGTTTTTAAGTTTTCTTCAGTATCAAAGTACTCCAGTGATAGTTGTGTGTACATCCATGGCCACATTGCAGACAGGAACTGCTAACAGCCAATTCGGCATACTTTTAATGGTGCCAATTTGCCCGAATTGTTGTTGTCTTAAGTCCGGTGGGGGGCCTGCAGTGTCATGGGCAAAAGAAGTGAACAGGAAGACACAAACAGTATCAGCCATGGCAAAGCAAGAGAGAGAAACAACAACAACAAACAGGATAGAAATACAGAAAAGTTTAAGTAAGGTAAACAGTAGGTGAGCAAAACTAGATTTTCTCAATGTGTAAGATTATAGGAGAAAGAAGAAAAAAGAAAAAAAGGTGCATTAACAATAATAACAATAATGAGGAGTGAGAGAAAAGATAAAAAATGAAATAAAAAGGCTCCTAGGGGGCATCAGTGGTTGGTGTCAGGGTGGAACCGTTATGGGGCATAACAACTGGGTCAGTCCAGAATTTTATTTATTTATTAATTTATAATTTATTCTCCTTGTCTTTTATACATTTATTTATCTATTTTTGGTTTCATTCTTGTTTGTTGTTTTTTCTTCATCCTTTCATCCTTGTTTTCTTTGCTTCCTCCTGCTTTAGGCCACATAGTTACATCTAACAAATCATCATATTTTAGGAGCAGATGTGTTATGTGTGTAAAATCTGAATCCTTAACGAAGCTATAGTTGCCAGATACATGTAGCGGACTAAAACCTGGAGTATATTCCTTTTACATAAAAAGTAACATAAAATTGGAATATTCTAGATAGGTAGATAGATAGGTAGATACTTTATTTATCCTGAGGGAAATTCAAGTGCAATACTTCAGTAAATGTACTTTTCTTTTCTCCACCGCTGCATATATGCTTGATCACAGTGCATTAAAGCTGTTAAGCCAGTGTAAAAGCCACAGACAGATGCCTCAAATGAAGCTTCCACACCACATTACACCTCATATTGATAAAAGTATTCTATACAGAAGACAAATACAGAAAATGTCCTCTTTGTTGAGCTTGTTTATCATTTTACCTTTTACAAAGTAATGAAAGCGCACTCGTGTAGAAACCGAGACAGAGGACGTGACGCAAACCCATTGTGCCTCTTGCTGTGTGGCCACGGCAGGTGAGTGTTTGAAAGCCCCTGTCTGAATATGAGTACGAGCGCTGGGTCAGAGCACACCGCCCTGCCTCAGGGGCTGCTCGCTTCTCGCTCGCTCTGATGAGCCCTGATAGGAAGACTGGAGAAGAGATACTCAAATATGACAACAGGCGAGGCAGAGGAGAATTTCAGACAGAGTATATGAGAAGAGGAGGCTGAAGGTTTCGATGTTGTTGAGATTTTCAGCCGCTGCGCACAATTATGTTCGAGCCTGCTACTACAGTAATCAGCACAGAATATTCCCTTTTCAAAGGAGATTTGAAATAGTGGTTTTGGATGATGATGGGTTGGGTATGATATGTGCCTTTTTTAGATGACGTAAGTGTTTTACTCGTCAGAAACACTAGGGGGAGTGGGATACACACTCACAAGTCCATCCTCACACACAGTCTGTGCAGGCACACACACACACACACACACACACACACACACACACACACACACACACACACACACACACACACACACCCTGCCAATATCCCACCAACCAGTCTGCACATACGCACTCATCATGTCCCAGCAGCAGAGCTAATATGAAGTCCAAGCTTACACATCCGATAACACAGGAGACAGTGTGAAGTCCTCCAGATAACTTATCTGTCTTAACTTCACCTCCCAACTTTGGTAGTGTTTTTCCCCTACTATATTTAAATAGGGTTTGTGTGGCTTGGAGAAAAAAAATCCCGTCAGTTCAATTTGAGATGCATTGAGATCTCTGGCAGAATACATTCAGGCAGGTAGAATGGAGGCAGGGGTAAAGATTGTGGAAATATTGACATTTACGAGAGCAAACAGAGCCCAGGTGAAGGCATTAGAGAAGGACATATTTCTTTTAGAGCCGTGTGTGGTGTGTGTGTGTATGTGTGTATGTGTGTATGTGTGTGATCATGTTCACAAATGCATCTGTGCATGGTTGGGCCCGTCTGTCTGGCAGTATCGGCTCATATATTGCCCCTGGCCGAGTGAGTGTAGCTGCTTCTGTAGCAGGCTGACTGATGGTGAGTGGGTCTGGGTCACGGCACTCTGGCAGTCTGATGAATCTCCCTCTCTGTCGTACACTCTGCAGAAGTACACTAAAAATGTATGTACACTTTCTAGGGCTTAACTATTAAGACATGATGATGTACTGTAATGGCTTAGTGATTTAGAGCTGATGGAAAGATGGCACAAGTAGACATCTCAACTCGCCGTGTGTGTTCATGCATCTACCACACAAAATATCTCAGAGGCCGCTGTCACATACTGATTTTTTCATTGTTATTATAAATAGAAAGATTATAGCAACTTTAAGGAGCTTAAACTTAAACAAAACATTGTAGCTAAAACACACTGCTAAGCACTAAACGGCAGACAGACACAGTAAGCGACTCGCTGCTGAACAAAGTGGATAATTTAGCTGCTCAAGAGAAAGATGTTTCATTAGGGGTTGGTGGAGACCAAAATCGGAGTCAAAAGAAAGTCAATATTGGAAAAGCTGGACTCCAAATGAATGATACATTTGCGCATTTGTAAACTTTTTGTATAAATAAGCAACTGTTTGCTAACAACTAACAACTTGATACGGTGGTACTGGTGGAGATACTGTATGTGTTGTGTTTACAGTTTCTGCTGCCCCCTAAGTGAAAAAAATCTGTTTAGGTTTAACTACATATATATCCCTAATTTTCTCTATATATTTTTAAATGCATGCTTTTAGTTTTATGTTGATGTGTTCCAGGCAGACATTGTTTCCATTCATTTCTGTGTATGAAGATCTATTAGCAGACACACGTTGTTATAGTTCACCTTACATCCATTTTTTTTTTTGGTTTAACTTGAGTTGAATTAATCATTGTAAGACAGTGAAGTAAAAAGTATTCGCACCTTTTTACCATCTAACAATAATGTAACAAAATGTTAAGCAGGATTTAAGCAATTGCTAGTTGATCAAAATTGATGGAAGTTTATGGCTACCTGCAATGTCTGAAATCTCAAACAAAGCAGCTTGTTGAAATTAGCTAGTCAGCAGTAAATGAGCTAAACGTGCAAAAACACGTGTCTTTTATCGAAGATTATGTCAACCTGTTTCAAACACAAATTGTTTAAACAAATGTCCACAAATGGGTGTGTTTTTTCAAAAAATAAGGGTTCCTTAGAATCAAGAAAAATAAAACCAGATTCTACAAAAATTGTTCAAACAAGCTGATTTGTATTGGAGACAGGTTGAAATTTATTGACCTCAATGGGAGATGTTTCATGTTTTAAGAAAATGAGGCATTTGGGACTGAATAAAAGACTAAAAGTGCTTGATAAGATGCAGATTCTCGCAGTGTGGATCTCATTGCTTAGTTCTGGCATTTTAAAATTGTCACTAAATGCCCTGTTTGGATTTTTCTAGAACTTGAGAAAGTGATGCATCTGACTCCATGCCATGTGTTCATCATCAGTAGCTCAGACTGTATCACAGATTTAATTTGGATTTTGACAAAACTTGTGAGTGAAATGATCTCACTGCTACATTCCAGCATTCAGAATTACACTGATTGGCCCATTGGGGAACTACAATTACAGCTCAAAACAAGATGCCATATTTGTTACTGATTGGCCCCGACAGGGTCTTTTCCATTTGTGCGGGATGACATGCTTATTGTTGCCTTGTTGAAACCTGTTTTGAAAGAAAACCCTCCTCAGGACTATGAAGTCACTGTTCATTTGTTCTTTCAGCCACCAAAAAAGCTCTCTTTTGAGCTTCTTACAAAATTTGTTTTCATTAGGGATTTTAGGAGGTTACAGTAGACATGAGTATGATTTTGTTTCTTGACACATTGCTTCAACATACACAGTTTTTCCTGACCACTGCTGGGAGTTCTTACAGAGTCTAGTGGGGTTGTTAGATTTTATTTCATGGCCAACCTCAGGGACCTTAAATATTTATTGTGCTCCAGGGAGAGAAATCTGTTGCTGACTCCTGACCAGACAGAGAAGAATATAGGCACAGGGAGTACAGAGAGGTTACTGTAGGTGAAAAGAAAACAAGTTGCTCAACTGATGACTGCACTTTGGTTTTTGGCCAAATTCAAACAAAAAAAGGAAAAGAGAATTCATAATCATTCAAACTTCTTCCAGAAATACAGCATCTCATACTTTACAGCTTCTCTTTACATCATTCACACCTTTTATTTTTTACTTTCTGTCAATTTCTGCATTGAATGTAGAGTTATACCGTTATACCTTAAAGCACTAGTTCGACAATTTGGGAAATGCACTTTTTTCCTTGTTTCCAAGAATTAGATGAGAAGATTAAGCAACTCTCTTATCTGTTCAGTGAATATGAACAGCCGGTTAGCTTAACTTAGCACAAAGACTGGAAACATGGGAAGCCTGGCTCTGTTCTACCCACACCTCTGATGCTGCAATCACATGGATTCAGGTAGACGGCAGACGGACAACACCTTCTGGACAGCACGGGAAAAACAGATAAGCAGTTGGATGGAATGACAGGGTGGCATAATGAAATACACATGACAATCTGTTGCGATGGTGATGTTGTGTTGTTCAAAAAAGAATAAAATAATCATTATAATTATTTATTATTATTATTAATAATAATAATAATAATAATAATAATAATATTTAATATATTTAGTGTACATTGTTTTATGCAATTATTTTATTATTAGCTTATGATTTTGTGAGGAAGCTGAGTATCCAGTTGTAAATTCCAGCACGGAGGACAGACAACTTCTAATTCTACCGTCCTGTCCTTCTCCACTAAAATGATATCCAGTTTGCCGTCATCCGTCTGCCTAAATGTATGTAAATGAAGCATAAAGCTAACCAATTAACACATTACATCTTCTTTATTTAATCTAGTGTTTTACAGGGGGTATAGAGGGAAGATAATAACATAGTGTGAAGTGAAACAACTTCTTTGTAGACCAGCTGTCTCCAAGAAGGAGTCATCACAACTGTTTCCAGTCTTCGTGCTAAGCTAAGCTAACAGATACTTAACAGATATGAGAGTGATATCGATCTTCTCATCTAACTCTTAGCATAAAGGTAAATAAGCATATTTCCCAAATGTCAAACTATTCCTTTAAATATAACTGCTCATTGTGGTCTTTTGTTGCTGTTTTACTGCAGTGTCTTGGGTCCAGCATTGACCTTCAGAATTGGGCCCAACCCCAAGAACGTGACCACTGCAGATCTGGTTCAGGTTGCAGGTAAGAGCAAATCTTTTTTCTTATATCACCTATTGCAAAATGATCCTGTTGACAACCTTCATTGTGATTCATCTCATTTTCACTAGCCAGACCACTCTGTCACCGTCTGTGCTTCAGTAAATGAGAACACAGATTAGTCTCTCTAGATACAGTAGATAGGCTGGTGTTCATCTTGTTCAGACAAACCCCTGTCCCAAAGAAGATTATCAACAGTGTGCAGTGACAGATGACCATCAATTACTGAGATGATGAGTCTAGTGTGCACACTTCTCCTGTCTACACACACACATACACTCACATACACAGTGTACAGGAGATTTTATTTGGTCTTCTATTATGTCCAACAGTCTGACAGGTTGAAACAGGTTTGCACCAGCCAATCAGCTAGAGTGTATCCTCTTCTGTTTGTGTGTGCCTGCATGTATGCACTTGTTTGATGTAGACTGATGGAGAGCTGTCATCCACAGAAAGGAGGGTTGTCAGTATGCACTGCCTTCGCTCCCCTGTTCATTGTCTGCACTCCGATCTGCCGGGCGTTGGTGTCGGTATGTGCGTGTGATGTGTGTGTGATGTGTGTGTCGATGTCCTTGCTTTGGTCGGAAATGACTTTGAGAAGCACAGCAATACTCCCAACAGTCAATATCATCCAATATCACCCCACTGGAATCAACATGGTGGTGTTGTTATTGGCTGAAATGTGTTGCTGCTCCAGTTTTTCTGTGCAGCGACATTTTTTGGCACCAACTCGTTTCCTATTAGGGATGTGCTGGATGATGGCTGATGATACAGATTTACCGCAAGAAAGGTTGGGCCGTGGGTTGAGCTCTGGTTCATCGGTTTTGAGTGTGAGTTTTTGTACGTGTGCTTGCTGGATTACAGTGTGTATGTCTTCCTCACTGTCATCCCCTCCCTTTTTTTATGTTTGTTTAACAAAATCAAATCAAATTAGCAAATATTTAAGGTGCTGTAGATTTATCTCTTCAGCATGTTGGGTAATAATTATACTGTATCATAATATCCTGTCTTTTTTCTTTTTGTTTTTCATCCCTTTTTCTACTTCTTTTTTCTCTTTTTTTCTCCTCTCTTGTGTGACTGACTTTGATGAGGTGGCGTGTGGCGAGAACTAATGACAGGCATGAGCACGGCTGAAATGTCAGACCAAATGTTAAGTCAACATGATCATCAGCCTGACCCATATTGATGAATTATGAATACAGCCCACCTGAATAGTGATTTGTAAAAGGCGACAGAAGGAGCTTATCAAACTACTTATGGTTCGGATGCATCGCTGTTCAATCCCAAGTGACCATGGGTTGCAGCTCTGAAATGTATTAAAAATGTAAAAATGGTGCTCGGAGATAGCAGAGTGGTTAAATCCTCTGTCTTTGTGCCTCCACTGACCTTAGATCAAATCCTTTATTTCCTGTGCCCCCCCTCCTACCGTGTCTCTCCACCTCTCTATTTCCACCATAGTGTGAAGTGAAGTGGAATTCCCTGTGTCTCCCTGATATTAAAAACAATGTGAAGTGAATGCAGAAATTCTCCTTTTGGTGTTTCAAATCCCTTTTTAGCGAAACCAAATGTGCATGCATGACATTGAATTCAAGATTTCAATGGCATTGTGTTCAAAGTGCTTAGCAGGTTGTACAACAACAGCATGGTTTAAGGTATCTGAAAATCTAACTGACACCCACATGCAGTGGCCACCTGGGTAATCCTGGCTGACCATGGCCTTATGTGTGACTGTGCATAAATGACATGGCCTCTTAATGAACTCATCAAAACCCCTGCTGTATTCTGTCCTAAACCTGCTGCTGAGAGCTTGCACAGCATGCCGTCATTAAATTAAAAAAGTGTAGAATGCTGTTGAAAATATTCTTCTTTTTAGATGATTAGCATCTTACAAGAGCAGATGTCAAAGTGCTTCACAATAAGAGACAAAAAAGCAAATAAAAGACTTTTAGGAACGTTTAGGAGCTACAACCTCAAAAACAGAGTCTCCTTTTCTCCTGAGCCTGGAGCGAGGATCAACCAAAAAGCCCTGAGTAGATTTCTAAGCACAGGTGATGTAAGGCTTCTGTAGGTCTTTAATATAGGTTGGTACCTGCCCATGCAAAACCCTAAACATGATCATAAGATTTTTGAATCAATCTGAATTTGATGGGAAGCCAGTGTAAAGACATCCAAATTAGTGTCACAGGGTTCCATAAGATCTTTTGGTGGACTTTATAAAAAGCTTGACAGCAGCATTTTGTAAGCACTCCAGGGGAGTCTTGCTAAGGTGGTAAAAACCGAATCACAAAGGCAAAACGTGATGAAATAAATGTTTGACTAATCGTCTCCATTCAGCTAGGGGCACAATAGACCTGAGTTTAGCAAAGTTCCTCAGCTGGTAGAAACAGGAGCGAACCAGACCATTTTCATGCTGGTCAAGACTCAAAATGGTTCTATAGAAACACATACATTTAGCAGAAGAGGAAAGACAACCAAGACTTCCTATCATGTTTGAGACAAAGCCAGCTGGATCAGATATAAGAACTTTATTTTTGTTAGCATTTAGATGTAGAAAATGATCTGCCATCCAATTTTGTACAGCAGAAATTTGCTTATTAAAACAAGATGTATAATTATACATCGTCTGCATAGCAATAGTCTGAGATATATTTAAAATGTTTTGTCATATGCCCAAAATGTAAACAGAATCTGACCCAGGACAGAACTTTGGGGAACCCCACAAGACAATGTTTAAGTTTATGAGGCATAATTATGAACATTAATTGAGAAAGTATTGTCCAAAAGGCAAAAGAGAGAACAACTCCAAGGCTGATCTAGAGATACTCACCCACTGCCTGACCCTTCAACCAAGTTACGTTGGTCCGCAGTATCAAAAGCAATACTGAAATCCAGTTGTAACAATACAGAACATTCTCCTGCATCATTGTGGCGCACCAGATTATTTGAGACTCGTCTATGACAACTGTAAGCTGCATAGCAACCACTTTAGACTTTAGCCATTAAAGGTAACTTAGAGATAGACCTGTAGTTCTGGGGCAAAAAAATTGTTTTTTGAGAATAGGTTGAACCACAGTTTGCTTAAAATAAGCTGGGACATGACCAGATGTCAATGAGTTATTGATTATAAAGGACCTATAGAGCCAATGACATTTTTTAACAAAGAAGTGGATGCAATGTCAAGGAGACGAGAGGAGGTTTTCATATTACTAACCAGATTTGTGAACTCTTGTAGTGAGATTGGATGAAACCCTTCAAGGATTGGTGGCCATGGAAGGGCAAGATATTGGGGGGGAAAATGAGGGAAAGATGTTTGCTCGTATGTAATTTATCTTACCAACAAAGGAGAAGAGAAAGTTGTTGCGCTTATCAACTGAAAAACTTTGAAAACTAAATTTATTTTCAATTAATTTAAAAGTTCTTTTAAATACTGATAGTGAACTGAGTGGATTTCAACAAACGCTCAACTCTGTGACAGATTTGTTTAAAAGAGATGTACCCAGGTCCCAAGGTGATGTCTTCAAATTCCTTCCAATGTGATATATTTTGTATAACAGAGAAAAGAAATAAATTCTACCATTTAAGAAGTTGAAAGTACAAAATGTTCAGAACAGTTTGTCGATTATCAAAATTGTAGTTGATTCATTTTCCTGTTGACTAACGACTAACTGATTGTTTCAGCACTACTTGGGATATTGTATATTTACTGTTAGAGCTGCTACTAGCTATTATTTTCATTATTGATAATTCTCTTGATTATTTTCTCGATTAAAAGAATGATTGTTTGATCTGTAAAATGTCGAAAAGGAGCAAATGCCTGAGTTAAAGTTCTGAAAGCCCAAGGTGACGTGTTCACATGTTTCGTTTAGTCTGACCAACAGCCTAAAATCCCAAAATACTTTAAGATTTTATAAACAAAGAAAAGCAGCACATCTTCACATTTTAGCAGGTTGAATCAGCAAATATTTAACATTTATGCTTAATAAATGTATCAAACTATTTAATTAATGGTACTGTTGGAAAAGTACTTGTCCATGTTGTCCATTCACTGTAAATGGCTGAGGTTAGTTTTTATATACATATAAAAACTATAACATGTTATACTTGTACATACATACTGTACATGTTCATTCAGATGCAACAGTGTATTTAAACTTTACCACTGTTACCTTCACTGTACTCTGCAACGTCTGAATGAGGTTAATATGGCTCTGCTACATTCTGCTGTCCATCTATCTGTCCATCTATCTGCCCATCAGTTCTATTTGATGCGTTCAATAGACAAAGAATAGACAAAGAGACTCGGTTGAAAGGCATGGACAGTATAGAGGAGATTTGATAACTCATTGAAAAGCATCTTTTGGGCAGCAGGTTCTTAGCGGCTGTGTGGTGAAAGGCCTGCTGGGAGGTCTGACTGTATTAGTGGAGGTAGAGGCTCTTGTGTTCTGCTCAACTGGAAAACCGCAGGACAAAGACCAGCACTGCCTAATCCCTGCTCGGCTGCAAAACAAAAGAGAAAGCTGCTGCTTTATCAAAACTACAAGGCATTCTGTGTGTCCGTGTTTGTGTGCGCGTGTGCGGATGTGTGCATGTTTGTGTGTGTGATTTTTTTTTTTTTTTTTGCAGCTGTGTTCATGCTGTGCCAAGAAAATGATTTATTCAATATTTGATGAAGTGGCAACCAAGCTGTTAAAACCAATGTTGAAATGTGTTGTTTAGAACTCTTTTTTTAAACTACTTTTTTGCCTTCTTGCTTCCTCTCAATCTCGATGTGATTTCTAAACATGTAAATCACCTTCAGTTGGGGGAAATTGGATCTGCCAGAGTTGCCTTTTGCTTACTGTAAAGCAGCATTTTGTAACTGATGATGGATTTGATCCACTACCTGTTTCCACTTAAATGTTTGTGCACTACATGGTTAGTAGGTGGATTTATGTGTAGGATGAGTGTTTTTGCTTCATGAAGTGTCAATAATTATGTCCTGTCATTATTTATTTTATTGATAGTATAGATCATCCATCATCTCCTTTATTTTTTAGCTTCTTAATGAATGTTTTGGTTGTTATATAAAGTTATTTCATTAGTCAGCAGGTTCTGTAAGCGAAAATTGATGCCTGGTGACTCGGCCACTATCTACCAATTGTGGTCAAGGATGGCCAGGCCAAACGCCATGATGAGTGAGTGTATATGTGTGTGTTAAGAGAGGCTGGTAGGTGGTGGGTGGGAGCTGGGTGAGGACACTCCTATTGTCTTGGCTGTCACGGCTGGGCGACCCCGGAGCCCCTCGGAGGCCCCAAAGGCCCCAGAGGCCAGGCCACAGCAATGAGTCCGCAGGCCCCCAGGCCGTGAGAACCCCAGCCCTGGTCAATGAGCGCTGGGAGCCTGGGGACCCTGGGAGCAACTGGCTGGGCCATCTGGACCAGAGAGCAGAGACCCTGACACACGGCTGTCACCCGAGGGAGACACGCAGAGACGTGGACGTAGACAATGTCTGCCCCCATGTTTCTGCCTCTACTTCTGTCTATCTGCCTCTCTCTCTCTCTACACACACACACACACACACACATTCACTCACATGTAAGTGACAGCAGAAAGGAGATCGGGGGGGGAGTGAGAAGGAAAATGTTGGTGAGAAAATTCCTGTGTATTTTGGGTAGAAAGACAGTAGTCAGGTTTTCCTCTTAAATCTTAACCAAATATACATAAAATCGAATGCGAATTAATGTGCGTTTACATCCACTACTGTAATACAAATATTCGAGTCGGGTGTATCGAGATAAAGAGTTGGTGATGCTAATTCTCCGGTGAGGTCCCGTTAACCTATTGCAGAAGAAAATGGCCAAACAATATGATTAAAAAATCGCCAGTTGAACCTCAAATAAACAAAAAACATGTGGAAGACATGACGGAGACATGGCATGGTTGTTTCACGTATTAGTATAGAGGAACATCACAGTCTCTTTATTGCTCCACAGAAAACCGCTTCAGTTTTTCGTCTCTTCAGTGGTGCAGAAGCTTCAGTGGACGTTTAAATCACGTGCTTCATCTTTATGATTTATTCACTAAGTCTGTCTCCATTGCACTTTGTCGCATTTTGTTTTTATCCATACATCAACTTTTCCACCTCAGCCAAGCGTAAAAACTTTTTTGTTTTGTTATTTTATTTCCGGTGTTTCCACTCCTGTTTTTTTTTGTTGTTTTTTATCCACAAATTGAACATTTGCATAAAAACAGATGGATGGAAACGCACTTAATGAGAAGTTTGCCTTAAAGCCAAGAGGAGAGACTTTTGTGGGCAGATGTGAAATGTACCCAACCCACACTATGTCTATTGTTTTGTTCTAAAAACATAAGAGAGCCAGCCTAAATATAACTGGGTTTCTGTTCCATCTTACTCCATTCGTCTCTGTCTGTCTGTCTGTCTGTCTGTCTGATTCTGTCTGTCTGTCTATTCTCTCTTCTCTGTGGGAAGGCCTGGTACTCTCTCTGATCTGCTTGCAGGCACACACAAACACACTCTGTCTCTCTCTCACACACACACACACCACACACACACACACACACACACACACACACACACACACACACCCATGCAGACAACTCTAAAGTGAAAACATGGTAGCTGTGGCTGCATAATGGTGCTAGCTACCATTTGAGTGGTGAGTGGTAGTCTTTTCCAGCTGAGCAGATTAGCATAGATCTCCCACGCAGACAGAGTTGACCTTCACTCTGGCAAACACTTGTCAAAATGCCAACGATAATTACCTGCTCTCTTCGCAAACAGCACAATGGTTTATCCACCTGCATCTCAGGCGTGGAGGATGGATCTGTAGTGCTATAGTTGCCTGTTTTTGGACATACACTGTTTGTAAAGGTAATATAAGCTGCGGGGATTCCTATGTGACACATGTGTGTGTGGTTTCTGCTCGATATTGTAATATTTACCATTCAGAAGTCAGCAAGCCACCAGAGGCAAAAGAAATAAGTGTGAATTAAATTCTCTGAATGTTGCAACCGCTTTCAATATGCTCATGTCCAGACACAGTGTTCATACGGCTGAAATGAAATTAGTTTTGTCAGCATGGGTTTGCACGATCAAGAAACATGTCAAGAAAACTAGTTGTTTTTTTTAATACAACAGAGCTCTGTGGCGTCTGTGCCGGATGCCTGATTGTCTGTGTGTTCATGCCTTAACATCTGTATCAATGAGCGTAGAGGTCAAAAAAACAACCCGATTCCTCTCCCTCCTTCTTCCCCCCTCTTTCCCCCTCTTTCCCCCCTCTCTCCCTGGGCACTCTCCTCTCTCCTCCTCATCACTGACTGCCCTCTCTGGTTGAGTGCTTGAATGTGCTCAGTTCGGTGATCAAAGTCTTCCTCAGTCTCTTCTCCTCCGTCGCCCCTGGCTCTATGTATGTGTGTGTATGTGAGAAAGTGTGAGAAAGTGTGTGTGTCATCCAGCTACAAGCCCAGCTCTCAGTCGTCTAAACCGTCAGTCTCACTATCTTCTTTCAGTCTCAGTAGTACGCTGCCAGGCTTCCTTGCATCATCTTCCCGTCTGCTAGAAGGCACACATCACACACACACACACACACACACACACACACACACACACACACACACACACACACACACACACACACAAACATAAACCCACGATGACGCTTATTTGATATGACACGTCTCACTTTTCTGTCTTCCTTAACATTTATGCATTGTTGATCTCAGAAACTTCCGCTGTTGCAATAGGTAAACCACAATTTATTCACTCCACACATGCATGCATTTGTGTGTGGGTGTTGGGGTGTGTGCATGTGTGTTTCCTTGCTGCAGGATGCTAGATAACCAGAGTTGTATGAGTCACATTAAATTGCTAAATATTTTGCTTTGTTTTGGTGAAAACTTTTCATCTCTACCAGGGTGTCAGATGTCTTTTTAATTCCAAGGTCACAATGCTTCATCCTCCTCCTGTCTCTTCTAGTGCCTCCAGGAAGAGAAAATATCACAAATTGTCAAAGGCAGCTATTAAAAATGCTCTAACAGGGCGTTCTGGCATCTAGAAATCAGTCTGAATCTAGTTTTTATCCTTGTCCCTGGCCCAGAGAGTGAGCTTTCATCAGCCACTGGCTCTTTGTGCTCGTCTCACAGAGAAAGGTGTCATGTGGAAACGTTTGCCATTGTGTTGAGGAACCAAGAATGTTTCAACCAATGAATTGGGCTGTGTCTTACACTCCCCTTTATCCTGTTTATTCTGTTTATCCTTTTCAGCCGTGCTCTTTCCAGTTCTTGCTCTTTCTTTATGCCCTCCTGCGCTTAGTTATTCCTCTCTCCTTTCCTTTAGTGTTGTCCCTGCACCTCAGTGTAGGGTCAGGGCTGCACTGCTCCTGTAAACATATTTACTGTGTCAACATTGCTGTTGCGAAGCAGCTGAAGACTGTAACAGGTGCCTGTCAACAGCCGGCCAGATCTCTAGTGCATTAAAGGATCTTTGCTGTAGACGAGGATTAGTGTCGCCTGGCATTGTTTGTTTGCTAATTCCATCTCCAAGGTATTTGTGGAAAATAGGCATGAATAATTGAAAGCGATTTCTAGTGGACGAAACGAAGCTATCAGCGAATGGAGGGAGATTAATGAGTAGGGGGTGAAACACAACGCAAATTGGAACAACGGAGCAACCTTTCTCAGACACCCGGAGAGACCCTGAGTTCGTAAACAAAAATTGAATATGCATTGTTTCATCAAGAAGAAAAAAAGCATTGAAATGAGAAAGACATGGATTAAGAAAGAAATATAGCAATATGTTTAAATGTGAAATGTGTCAAGGCATGATGTGGCGGTATTAAGGTACTTCCTCAATTTCCCATACTGAGCATTTTCAAATTGAATCAACACATTGTCTTAACTTTCATAACTTTCTGACAAAGTGATGAATACATTTGTACTTGTGTCTAAACCCATAAGAGACACTTTGCATCTGTAAGTGTTTGTTCTTGTTCCTAAAGGAAAATGAGAGCAGATTTTGATTTTAGGTCTTGCTTTTAACAGTTTTTAATAGCATGACGCCATCATAATTCTGTGCAGAGAAGTCACCTGTGCAGACCACACAATCACTGGATAAGGGCTATTATTCTGTCCCCATAGTAACAGAAACATAATTTGGTGGCAGAGCTTTTCCTTATCATTCACTTTCTGGCTAGTTGGACAATTCTTTAAATCCAGGCTTTTTGCTATTAGTTATTAGCCTATTACATGCTGCAAAATTAACTTTTTTTGTCCACAGGCCACGTGGCTAGTGAATGATCGCATTTTACCATTCACTCAACAGATTATCATTGTATTTTTTTGGCTGGTGAGTGAGGTAAATCTACCAATTAAATATTTTGTAGAATTTAGCTGGTGTTTGCTGCTAATTTTGTGCCCTCGCCTTCTGAGTCATTTTAGAGGGTCCAGTCACTACACAGTAACCAGAGCTGCCTTACATGCTACTTTCACATGACAAGACTGCAGTAATCTATAGTAGTGTTACATATGGCTTGATGACCGTGAGACAATATAAATGTGTCAACCGCTGAGGCAGCTATCCCTTTCATATTTCTGGTTGTAGAAAGCAATGTTTCAAATCAATGATTTCAGTCGGTTGGTCAGTCGATGGTCAACCAGTTCAGTCCAGACTGAAATATCCCAACTACTACTGGATGCTTGTGATTTAAATTTTATTCGGACACTCCTGGTCCCCACAGGATGAATCAAAACGAGGCAATCCTCTGATTTTTTCTCTAGCGTCACCATGAGCTCGACATTTCCGTTTTTTGATTGAAATGTCTTGACAGCTATTGGACAGATTTCCATGAAATTTGTTGAGACATTCGTGTTCCCCACATGATGAATTGTAAAAACTTTGGTGATTTCCCGGATTTAAATTTATAGCCACCATCAGGTCAAAATTTCACTTTGTTTAATATTAATTAATGACCAAATACTACAGCAGCCTCAGCTGTTTTTTGTGTTTAGTGATCATTAGCATACGTTAACAAACTAAGATTGTGAACATGGTAAACACTATATAATCCTTAGCATTGATATTAATGCACTGCTAAGTACAGTCTGACAGAACTGCTAGCATGTCTTATTCTCTGATTGTTGCAACAATGTAGGATTAGTCAAAAGCTGACATTCCCACCTGTTTTTTTTAACTATAAATTGTTTCACTCAATTATAAACTCAGTTAATGTGCTTGCTAATTACTTTTTTTGCTATATCACAATATATATCAGTATTGCAAGATATAAATTACAAATATCCGATAGAGGATTGTATCCATAATCTTCATGTATTAGACTTATTCTTAAAATAATATTCAACCCAGGAGTTTCTCTGAAGATTTTCAGTCATACTGAGTGTACATGAAAAACTAATGAATATGGTATTTGTGTATTGGTTTGCTACAAACAGTTCCAGTTTGCAGGGATTTCTCATTATGTGACTCCAAATTTTTTATAATTGATCTTCTCTAGATTTAAGCCAGAGTGCTGATGATGTGATTTTTATCTGACCAAGGATTTTACCATGATCTAATTTCCAGCTGAGCCACGCAGGATGGTTGGCAACAACACATTTTCTCACACATGGTGGTGAACTTAATAACACAATGGCTCACTAGCTTCATGTTTTATGAACTGACAAAATGGCACATTTTGCCACAAAGTCGTAATGATGATTAGCTGTCTCTGAGACAGTCACACACCAGGGTTTTATCTGTGCATCTAAACAGAATGTGCTAAAGTAAAATTATAGATATATTAATATTGTTGTTCAGAAAGACCAGGAAATTTATATTATTTGTTATCAAAAAGTGTACATAGCCTTGTGTCTGAAGCCACCATTGGGATCTTAATGTTTTGTATTCTTTGTCACTACTCTATAAACTGCAGGAGCTGAAGGCACACAAGCTGGTGACCATAGAGATGGTAAATACTTGTACAATGTTGCAGGTTTAAGCACCATGTTGAGCAGAAAATCCAACCTCCTCTTCTGTCGTGGTTGTGCCACCACCAGTACTCTCTTATTCCCCTATCGCTTCATCCCGACCCCTACCACCCCTCTCTATATTTTCCCCATCCCTTCGTCTTCTATGCCTGTACCCACAGTGAACGCTACTCCAAGCGAGAGACTGTGTGCTGATGGCCCTCATGTCGAGAACAGCAGGTACTTGTGCATCGTGTTTGTTGAATGCACAGTGGTTTGTACACTTGATGGGTGCTACTTTATGAGGCAGCAGATACAAACAGCTATGTAAATGAGCTTCTTCGCATTTCCTGCTATGAGTCATAATTCAATAAAAGAAAAACTTTCCCATTATAATCTACTGAACATTTGAGAAGGTTTTGCTTTATAGAGAAGTTTAGTTGTAGGCTTTATGTTGTTCGTCTGGGAATGATGCCACCGAAGTAGTAACATGCAACAAGAGCATTGGACTTTTTACTGTACATAATCTTTTCTTACTTAATGTGCTTTATAAAAGTGAGCATTTGTGTCATGAAAGAAGACAGTAATGCAGATCTCTGTTTTAGTATCAGTATCAGGAAGTTTGCAATCTCAGAACCCATCGGCTATCGTCTGACAACGATTTAGCCTCTGGGGGCAGCAGCTAATGTTTTGGGGCTTCCGTTGTAGCCAGCAGATATCTGGAAAATGGATTTCCGGGTCAAAACGTCCTCTTTAGTCCGATTAGCATCTTGATATATGAGAAGACATATTTCAGCTAATCTCTAAAAACAGATGTCTGCATTTTTAAAAAAGCTAAATTGTTGTCAGACGATAGCCAGTTGGTTTTCAAGATTGCATTTCGGCCTCTTTTGCTCCCCAGATGGACTGTTTACCTGCATGCAACCAAACCCCGATCAAACGTGATTGTTCAATAATACTAAGACTACAAACAGAAACCAGGAATCCAAAATCTTGGTCCCTTGCACTTAACTGCAGATATCTGTTTAAAGAGATTAGGAGTTTTCTTGAAACAGGTGAAAATGCCTCACCCCCTAAGAAGAAATTTTACTTTGGAGTTAGTAATAGTCCAACTGACTTGTAAGGGTAAGAACATGTTTTCTTTATCGAACATTTAAAGAGGCATTAAAGCTGTCTTTTTAGGCAATTTCCCTTAATTTTACTTTTTACAAACAAAAACTTCTTTCTCCCTCTTATTCTCTATCGCTTTATGTATAAAGAATAAGCAATTTGCTTTGCATTCATGTCTTAGAAAGGTGAAACATTATTATTCTCAAAGGCTTCTGCTTGATCTACTGTGGCCTGGATAGTACCTCATTTGTATGTCACTTTGGACAAAAGCGTCTGCCAAATGAATAAATGTAAATGTAAAACATTATAATGATGTGCCACCTATTCCTACTATAAAATCGACTAAGGAGGTAATTGGTATTGATCATCCATCCTTAAGAACTCGTATTATATATGTATTGGAGTCAGTAATAGTGTATTATAGTCATTTTAAGTGACTGGACAGAAACATTTTGTTTATTAACTCTTTTTAATGGCAGTACACTAGGGCTGCAACTCAGGATTTTTTTTCATTATCAATGAATCTGCTGATTGTTTTCTCAATTAATCAGTTCATTTTTGCTTGATTATTGAAAAATGGCCATCACTATTTCCTTAAGCTGAAGGTAATTTATTGTAATTGCTTGTTTTCACTCCTCAACTGGAAATATTTAGTTTACTAGTGAGAGGCATATTTCCCATTTTTTGCTTTAAAAATGACTCAAAAGATGAAACGATTATCACATTAGTTCCAAAAAAATTTCTAATCAAATTCATCAATTTATATTTTCAGCTCTACGTTACACCATCTGTCTGACTTTGTTTGAAGCACAAACTCTCTCAGTCTTCAGCTGTAAAACATTCAAAACTGCATCAAGAGGGACTAATCCACAGCTGCAAAATCTCTCTATATTGAGGTTCAAGATACATACTAAAGAGATACATATTGTTTTTGTTGAATATGTCTGTTAATGGACTAACAAAACTACATGAGAGAGGCAGCAGATGACACTTAAAGTGCTTGAAGCCACAGAGGGTTGTTACAGTACAAAACAAAAAGAGATGGCCATACATTTGATGCACGATGCAGCCTTTCCAGCTGTGTATTCGTGTGTGTGTGTGTGTGTGTGTGTGTGTTAATGTTTCTACAGTATATCACTGTCTGAGCTCATAAGCATGTGTTTGTATGCGTGTTTTTTCTCTTAATGGTACATCCGCACTAAATTGGCCCCTGAATGCAGTGTGCTCTGTCAGTGGTTTTGTGAGCTACAAGTGTATAGAAACAAAGAGAGCCAGGGAGCTTCAAAGCGAGTAGGTGACATTTCGGGCTTTCCATCTTCAAAGCACTATTTGCTTTTGTAGTTCCTCTTTGAGAATAATTATATATTTTTTTTCTAAAGGATTACAGCTGTCTGAAAACATAGTGTAGAATTTGAGGGCCATTTCCTAACATTTTCAATGAAGGATGCACAATGAGCTGTCTGTTTTTTTATGTCATTATTTTGAAACATATTTATTCCACTATTATTTGCTATTATGCGTAATTTAACACAACTTTTTATGAAGCATATAGTACACTATAGGATAGTGTTATTCCGTATTGACAGCTATTGGCAGTGAATTGATCGTTGACCCAATAGCCACCCGGTGAGTGTCTCCAGATGGGGGAGACGTGAAATCCACCATGTCACCTCATTTTCATTCACCTCTCTTACTCTTGTCTCTTTCTTCCATCCTCCTCATCCAAGTGCCTCTCTATAATTCATGTCCAGGTGCAGCACCAGCTTTCTTTGGCACGGGACTTGAAAGGAAAAAAAGACAGATGTTCAATTTTCACTTCCTTTGTGCGCCTCTCTATATCTGTTTGTGTGCTTGTGGACCACTCTTGCCCCCTTTTACCTGTAATGCAGATTGTGGTGTCCCTGTAGTTCAGCATAAGCAGTAATTAAGGCGAGTCACAGCCGTGACTAACCGCTGGCTCCTTCTTCACGTGGATTTAGATGTTATGGTTTGCAAAAATATGTGCTTGTTGTTGCCTTTGAGTTTGCGCACTACCTTAAACACGAAACAGTGTGGATATAAAGGAACAATTATCCAAAACTGACTTAAAAATAGTAAATACTTTCCAGATCTGTTATCTTTTTTCTCTTGATGTTGGCTGTAACAAGCTTTGACGGCCATCATGAGAAGCATGAACTCCGAGATATGCCCATGGCACAGCTGTATTTACATGCCGCTTCTGTGCATCTTGTCATACAAAACGCATGAACCCCCCGCTGACTGCAAAGCTGTTGGAGTGAGTGAACTCTGCAGGTGGATATCTATATTGCAAAGTGACATGTACAGTATAATGCACAGCTGTGGCCTGGAGAGATCCTGGACTGAATTTCGTTGCTGTCCTCTTTTATCAGATGAGACGTGCTTCATGTTTGTATATCATAAAGGTATTTTTCTTTGATTCTGTTTGTTAAAGATGACCATGATTTTCTTTATACGACCTTTATTTTATCCACCCTATTTAGCATTTTTAAGCAGTGGATGATGGATGTGGAAAAGCTAAAGCGTTCAATTAACGCTCTATCTTTCTGAAATTATGCAAAAGATAGCGTTTTAGAGAAAAATGAATGTGAATTAGCTATTGGTGAGACAGTTGTCATATCAGCCTGTTAAAAGTTCATGGCCACTGAGTAAAACTTTCTTGTTGAGACATTAATAATGTAATTTAAATTCTTACCATTTGAAAATTGCACTCATTCAAATGATGACTTTCATGTTTTACCACGTTATCGAGCATTCATTAACTTATGGATGCTTCACAGGAGGAGGTATAATAGTTTACAAATACGTTAAACACAAATTATGTTGTATTATATTGTATATATTGATAGGTTAGGGAATTATTGTGAATATGGCTAGTAAACTGTTGGTAAGGTAAGATTAGGCCCCGCTATGTTAAGGGCACACTACTTACCGCATTGGCACCAAACGCTTCCAAACCAGTGCCAATATGGATGTTTTTCCCATTGTACAAATGAGTAGAAGAAGTAGAAATGAGTGAACATGCCTAGAGGAGCTCGCAGCACTTTTAAAAGGAAATCATTAGCGGCTGCAATGTAGGTTTTCACACCTCTACAGATTTCGTTTGGGGGGGTGGAGCAGGGGGGGCAGGCACTAATACAGTGTTTACATTTTGAGGCAAATATTATGACAACTTTCACAGTGCTTAATGGATTTAACATGTTTTATATATATATATATATATATATATAGCTTAAGCACTTTTTTAAAAGCACTGTGTCTGTGTGAATGAACAGAAGTGACTTAACAGACCCTGCTTCCTTTTCAGGGGCACAATGTCCCCAGTGATTCGTTTTGGCAGTAACATGCCTATATTATGTCTGATTTCTTTTTTCATATTATGAGCATTAAAACCTGCAATAATGGGCTCACCTCATTGTAATTTCAAATTTCAAGCAATGGAATAATCATTGCTCTAATATACAAATGGTTCCTGTTGGGCACATTTCCTTCGTTCTCACAATAAGACTCTGGCTGTACGTTCCAGGCTGCGAGTGTGCCTGTGTGTATCCTTATGTTCGTACTGTACATTTGTGTGTGTGAAAGGCGTACCACGGGGGTGCATTTCAAAATAGGACGTCGCTAATTCCTTTTAAGAATGAACACCCCCCCCCGCCGTGCACCAATCTGAAAAAGAAATAAAGTATAGAAGGTAAAGAAAGAAAAGACAATGAATTATGGATATGTTTTAAGAGGGATATTGCTCCCTGGCCTCCTCACTGTTTTTCATTTCTTTACTCCCCCCCTCCCTCCCCTCTGTCTCTCCCTTTTTTCTCTGTGTCCTCTGCCTCCTCTTAAATCGATACGGGCTGACTGTCATGGGTCAGTGGCCTGTATGCATCAGGCTGGACTGCAACAGAGGAGCACTGTGTCTCTCTGGGCTCTCTGTAGAGGTGATAACTCGTTCCTATCTCAAACCTCTCTTTAAGGGACACCCACTTTCAATTTAACTCCAATATCCACCTCAGATTGACTTGGGATGACACAAAGGAAAATAATATATATATATATATATATATATATATATATATATACACATATATATATGATCACCATTTATCCTTGAAGAAAGTTGAGCAATAAATACCTGCAGCTATATCATTGCATAGATTGAAAGGTTTGGATGAAGATATTGTGGATTATTTTGTGTAAGGTCTTCCCTACAAAGATGTATTTTAACTGACCTTTCACCAAACCCTGCCCCACTTAGTTACTGATGATACTGTGTGCCTGTCAAGCTTTTAGCGTTACATTATACAGTTTACACTGATAATAATGGCGTTTTCTATGGGTCCTTGGCTTTATAGACAGGTAGACAAAAGCAAGCTTCTCATTTCTCGCCAGCAACTGTTGATTTTGTCAGTTGTAGTAACTGTCGCTAGCAGATTTTGTCAGCTGTAGTTAGCCAGTTAAGCTAATGTTGGTTGAAAACGCCGCCTCCAGCTGACTTTTTAATCAACGAGTTTAACTGGGGGTTGCTTGAGAGCATACGGACTGACTCCTAAACAGTGGAGAAACACTACACCACAGTGAAGTTGTAAACCTGTAGCTGCACAAAATGTAAAATGAAATGTTTTTAGGCCTTAGAAGTGACGTCCACTGTGTTACTACTATGCTGTTTATGTTCGAGCAGACAAACACACTGTTCAATCCATTCCTTATACTATTCTTGTAGTTTTGGTTTTGGAGAGGCTTAAAAAAAAAAAAAAAGAATCCACCATCCAAACTCTTTACATACCGATTACTGGTCTCACCGCAGCCCCGTTCACACTGCTTCAACGTGCAGAAATAATTAAAAAAAAAAAAAGAGCAATTTTATTCTTTATTTCAAATCAGACTGCAGCTTGTGTGCATCACAGCAGTTTGTGTGTCTAGCCACAGGCTTCCTCACACTCCAAGTCCAATTACCTGTGTTAAGGCCACATCTGAGACGGGGGATTAGAGCATATTATTCTAGCACAAACAACAGTCTCTCTGCCCACCAACCTGCAGGCAGCCAGACACACGCAACCGAGGAAGGTGTGAGAGGTGTTACATTAGCACCTGGATGTGCGAACAGCAGACTAGTGACCTTTTACCGGTGACTGATACACTACCTGGAAAACTTGTTCGCCTCCCGTAGCTTCCTCCTCTGTCCTCAACTCTTCCCGATATCTTTCCGCCTCTGCCTCTAACTTTTTTTTGCCCTTCTTTCTTTCTTTGTCGGATGTTCTGTTTTTTTCGTGCCGTAAATTGTGCTTTTTATTTCATCCTCCATTTTCTCGGCTGTATCCATTGAAGCGCTCTCCACAGATCCATAGCCTGTCTCAATTTCTCTCTCATTTTTTGACAGTTGATACTTTTACCAGAGGATGTTAGTCAAGATGTCGCCTATTTCTCTTGACTTGTTGTCACCAATTGAAATTTTCTTTGAAAATGACTGTGATGCAAAATACTCTATTAAACCTCCTCAAGGCACCTCCTGTTCCCCAGAAAGGCCTTGAAAATACAGCCCCCGCACAGAAACAGCTTTACCAAGAGCGATCTGTCACAATGCTTTCATATCCTTCTTTTTTATTTGTTTTATTATTCTTGCCTTCTTCCTTATAACATGCAGCAGCCAGCATGCCTGTACAAATCGTTGTGCCTGAACATCCGTGAGACACACAACTTCCTTCAAGTCACCTGCCAGGGGCTCTAATTAGACTGATAAGCAGTGCAACTGGAATCAGCTCTTTCTGGTAATCAGCCCCACGGAGCCCAGACAGACGGCTAAATGAGGAGGAGATGAGCCATGCAGCCCAACAGGTGTCCTTAAAAAGACAGGGAGGTGTGCTTATACAGTCTTGTCTTTCCCCTCTCTAACTACTTGAGAGTTCAATCTCAGGAGAGCTTGGAACATATAGAGAAATTCTGCAGTTATTTAAGAAATTAATGCTGAAAAAAACAGTATGTCGGCGCTTCTGTGGTGTATAGATTTAATCATCATGCTGTGACTCTGAATTGCTGCCTCACTTTTAAAAGGATTGTTCTAGAAACTCTGCAGTAAGATGATTGATTCAGAGTGGGGGGACTTATACAACGGCAAACACACTAGTCAAACTGTGTATATTTTGATTTTTGAATTGCATCCTGAATACATTTCTTGCTTTTCTCCTTGCAGTCGCAGCTGCTCTGCTTTAGACATATAATAATGATTATCACATTTTGTCCTGAAGCGAAGTAGTAATAAAAAAAAAGAGCCCAGTGACACATCAGGCAGGCTGAATACAAAATGATATCAGAACTAATAAAATCTCAGAAGGGAAATGTCATATTTGTCATTTTGACACCTGCGTGAGACTGTTGTGTTACACTTTCATTTTACACCCACCACTCCCAGCTGTACACAGGAAAGCAACACGGCGAGATTAACGCTGCGATCTGAGGAGCAGCCAGGGTGCTTCACAGAGACGGAGAGGGGAAAGGCAGATAGGACGGAGCTCGAGGTTACTTTATCCACTGTCTGAGCAAAGATGTGCACTGCACTAACATCTGTAGATGTGGTTAGAGGGATTGACTTAAAGGCCACTGACAGCAAATGTGTTCGCTTTGACATTAACCTCCTCAAGCTGAAAGCCCTTGAATACCTCAGTAAAAAAAGAGTTTCGAAATTTAATCTAGATGCTCAGACAGTGCATTAGCTGGAACTTGGAGGCTGAAATTATTTGAAAAGGCAAAAAACAGAAGCTTATACTGTTGTTTTGATGAATTTATACTCAGGAGCACATTAGCAGCTCAGCCTATTGTTGGTCTGATTTAGGATCCATTTTGGATTGTTGTTTTGAATTGTTTTGGAAAATGGTGACATCTTTTACCGATTCTGTCACATTTATTCAATTAGAGTGCAGGCCTTTATCTTTTAAGAAAAAGAAAAAGATTAAGCAAGACTAGTCAATAATTTCAAATGGAGCTGAAACGATTAGTTCAATATTAAAAATTCAACTGATGATTTTTCAAGCAAAAATGCCAAATGTACCCTGGTCCCAGCTTCTCAGTCTGATAGTAGTAAATGACTAGATGTGATAGAAAATGAATAACTTTGACAAAACAAGCAATTTGAAGACATCACCTTGGTGTTTGTGATGGCATTTATCACTATTTTAAAGTCAAAATGACAAATTCATGCATAAAGAAAGTAATTGGTTGGAGTGCCCTGGCAGCTCACCTCGAAGAACTGGCACCTCATGGCCACTGCAGCGAGGCTAAGTCCTTACTGCAGCGGCCATGGGTGCAAGCCCGACCTGTGGCCATTTGCTGCGTGTCACCCCCCAGTCTCTCTCCCCCATTCCTGTCTATCTTGAGCTTCAAAAAGCCCCAAAAATATATTTTAAAAAAGAAAATACTTGGCAAAAAGATTTACAACAAAAGTGATTATTATTACATAATTTAATTTCAAGTGTTTTACTAACTTTGTACAACAACAGACATGATGATGTTTGAGTAACAGTGAGCTACTGTTGGACCACTTAAGATTGAAAGTGTAAATGAACAGTTGTTTTTTGGGTATTTTTCATTTATTACATAAGTTACCTTAGAGATACAGACAAATGTTAAGAAAGAGAGAGCGGGGGATGTGTTTTTGGTACATAGATATTTAATATTCATATTATGAAGGCTGAATCCTGTCAGCCTACTCGCAGTAATATTGGCTTTCTTTGCAACATATGCCTGTCTCCTGCTTTGGTTGAACAGCTGGAGATCATGTGATGGTGGATTCATCACGGTAACAATTTAATGTGTCATGGTGGTAATTGTGTTCGTGTCACAAACATAAATCTGTGTCCTTGGCCCCAAACGTATGCTTGGGTAAATATACTGCATGTGTAGATGTTCTCTGTTATCTATAGATTGTTTGACAATAGATCTTGCTTTCAGATCGAATCCCTTGATTACTGGCAGAGCCCAGCCTACCACCCCCACCCATGCTTACTTCACCCCGTCTGTCATCCTCTCCCTCATATTCCCGACTTGAGTGATGGCGTTTGTGATTCCTAATGACAGTCGGAACAAATCTACGGTAATGAGGTCACATTGGGTTCGTTTTTTTTCCCTTTCTCTGAAATCACCCTTCACAGCTCTGTACAATCAACCTGTTCCTGAGACTCAGACTGGGTCCTGGATCTGAGCTCCAGTGAACCAGCGTGAAACAGATCAATTCCTTCCTTGGGAAGACCTCCCTGCAGCCAAAATGGACACACTGTCCTTCTGAGCATGTCTGTTTTTTCCAATATCCAAGACTTATTATCTTTTGACTCACTGGAGCTCATATCCTGGCCTCATGTTAATGCTGCCTGCTACGTTTCCAAACACTGCCTCATGACATCTTTAGCATATTTATTGATTTATTTAGGTTTTCAAGTGTGTGTATTTGTGGACCTTTTAGCAGTCTCAGCTATGATAATGCATTTATCTATAACAGAAGAGGTATGTGTGCATGCTTGCATGAGCACTCACATCCACGTAATGATGTGTGTTTCTCCTGGCTTGAGCAGGATGTCTGCACCAACACATCATTACGATTCGTTCGAGCCATTAGCTTGTGGAGAGCGAATTGTGGATGAAAAGCACAACTGGGCGTATGCAGCCACTGTGTGTGTGTGTGTGTGTGTGTGTGTGTGTGTGTGTGTCTATGAATATGTACAGTATGTGTACTTGTGGGTGTGCAGTGTGCCCTCCTGTGCGTCAGGGTGCATACCCAGTATGTGTGTGCTCAGTGATGTGGTTAGTAATGTGGAGACCTGCAGGAGACGGTCCGTGGAGAGAGCCTGCAGGATAATTGCTGCCACAGTGACAGGTAGGGCTGCCTCTGTCAGAGTTCCCTCAGTGGGGAAGCAGTGGAAGAGTGTGTGTGTGTGTGTGTGTGTGTGTGTGTGTGTGTGTGTGTGTGTGTGTGTGTGTGTTTGTGTGTGTGAGCTGCTCTGTGCGTAAGCTTCACCATCTCTTCCTCCAATAAGCTTTCCCCCAGTAGGCTCCCTTCAGACGGTGGCAGACTTCCAGATGTTTTCATCTTGTATCACACACGCATCCAGGGAAAGAAATGAAGCATATTTTACAGAGAGCAACAATCTTAAATCGGTTTTAACCTACTCCATTTTACCCCAAGGAAAGACCTCTGAGTACTGTTTTTCATCATACCTTCATGTATCATGTAGCATCACACATTGAGTACATTTCAGTGACAAAGTATTCTATAGTGGACTCTTGATGTGGACGCACAAACACATTTTCTACTTGTTGAAGTTTCCCCGATGACTGCAGTAAATGTTTCTTTATGCAATGTCTGGCTGACAGCAAGGCTGCCAGCTTGTGTTATTGGAAAAGGTCATCCAAAGACCCAGCAGCATGGCTCTGCAGCATGCTGGACTTCTGATGACTGTGATTGTTTCAGATGTGCATTGTTTACCTCATCACTCACTGTAATCTTCAAACATACCCGTTCTTTTTGAGTGATTGTCAGATGTGATTCACATCACATATGTCACACATCTGCAGATTGTCATCTCTGAAAGGGAGCGTAAACGATGTAAATGTGTCCCGGTGAGAATGCAGAGTGACATCCGTGGGTTTTCTCCCACATCTGGAGGTGCCTGCCATCCAAGTCATTTGCCGGTGCTGCTTCTGTTCCCCCAATCTCCTGCAGTCCGTGAAGAATTGGTGTCAGCACCTATCAAAGGCAAAATGCCTATTCTACACAGAGTGTCAGAGCAGCCACAATCTATTAATCAACCAGGCGGCAAAGAAACAGATATTATGTATGTGTGTCTGTGGTTGTTTGCGTGTCTGAGCTTGTGTTTGTGTGTCTGCACATGTGCAGCTGAGGCAAAGACTCATCCAGGTGTATTATTCAGCCATCTTTGAAAGGGCCCTCTAATAAGGGAGGATGCAATTATAAATGTGTCATGTGGGTTCTGTTTGAAAGAGGAAGGGGCCTGTAATGTGTTTGATACCAAAGGCCGCGGCAGGGTCTGCAGCGGACACAAGGCGCATGCTGATTGCACGACTACAGCCATTAGAGGAGCTGAAACCAGGCAGCAGACTTCATCTCCTATCCTCTTTTTCTACTGTGTTGTCTTTTGATTTTGTCTATAATGTGGAAACAGATTTTGGCATCTTAAAGGGAAACATTTTTGCTTTTGTGCATGGCAGTATTTTGTGGGAGAGTTCAGTGTATTCAGTTAGAAATAGCGAAGGTTTCTGGTGTGTTGATTTAGGCTGAATAACAGCAGTTGGTTTGTTTGGGAGCACTGTTGGCTTATCCACAGGAAACGATCGATCAGGGTGAATAAACAGTGAGCCAGCCAGGATCCCCTGCTGTTAACAGCATGGCCCTACCATGTGACAGACATGGTGGTATATGATTGGCACTGGTGATTGGACATTAGAGCCTAATGATGTCATGGTTATCATCATGTTGGGTATAGTGAGAGAGTTTTTTTCCATCTGAATTATTTGGCCTCATTTAACTCCATATTTACTTTTTAAGGATTCAGTTTAACAGTTATATTAAAAGATGTCTAATTATATTAGATTTGTAGATTATTGTTATTATAAGCAACCAGTAATAAAGAGTGAGTAGGTAGAGAGTTATAGTGCTCTTGCAATAACCAGTGTTGAAATCATTTGAAGATTCATAGGAAATTAATTAACACAATTTTCTTAATTTTGTTGTAATTATTTAATATTCTAAAAGTCATTTATCAAACAAAAATGCCAAACATTAACTGGTTCCAGCTTCTTAATGTGTGGATTCGCTTCTTCTCTCTGTCCAAATTGAATTATTTTCATTGTTGATTAATCTGCAGATATTTTTCTCTATCAATTGAATAATTGTTTTGGTTTATACATTGTCAGAAAATAGTCACAATTTCCCCAAAACAACAAAAAGTTCACGTATTCAACTGTTGAGTTTACTACTGTAGAAGACTAAGAAAACCAACAAATATTCACATTTGAGAAGCTGGAACCAATTATTCTTTTGGATTTTCTTAAAATTACTTAAATTAATCAATTAATTTTCTATTAATTAACAAATCAAGTAATCGGCCAGTCGTTTCAGCTCTAAATTGAATACTCGATTTTTGACTGTAGTTCAGACAAAACAAGCAATTTGAAGTCATCTTTATCCTTATCTTATTATCTTTAGATTAATCAAATACGGAAATAATTCTTAATTGCAGATGTTTTTTATGCCCATCTTTTGATTTAATATTTAGTCCTGACACGATGTTAATGAGTTAATCATATCTTGATTAGATATTAGCACATAATGATGTTGTTAGATGGAGGCATTGAATGTAAAAAGTGTCTTGGTTTTTTGTTTTTTGTTTTTTACTTTTGCACTCTGTTATTCCCCTCTGGCTCAGCTCCAACTTGTCCCCCTGTTTCATTTGTAGGTTTTCTCAGAGGTGCAGGTCCTTTGATTGGGTGTCTTGATTTATATAAACCAGAAGGAGCAGAATAACAATTGATATGCATGAACAAGAAGAGACAGAGGAGAGGAGTGGGTCTGATTTTCTGGCCGGCTCAGATAGTAGTATATATTAAGTTATTTACTATATGTTTATCCTTACCATAAAAAAAATATCAAAGTCATTTTATATTAGTGTGTTTGTGTCTCCTGTAGAATATCCTCCTCTATGATTAATTTCCTAGAAGCTTTACTGGAAGTGAAAAAACAAGAACATGAACAAATAAACCTTATAAAAGCGACAACAATATCCGTGCCTAGATTTACATTTTGATAAGCATCTGTGTGTAGAAGTCAGATGTAAAGGGGTCACATACATGTTATATATATCATACATGTAATGAATCCGCTGCTGCACGGAAGTCAGCGCTGTGGTTCTTCATACTCGGAGCCATGAAGGGATATTATTGTTTTTGTTTCCCGCCTAGGATTTTGACTGAAAAATGAGTTGCCGTGCATCTTATCTGTCAGGGGGATCAGGTGCATCTCCCTCTCTTTTCCTCTTCCTCTTCTCTCCTCCTCCTCCTCCTCCTCTCTCCACTCTGATAGGTAGAGACAGCCATCATATGTGCAAGGGGAAAGTGATGGGCGGAATGGCAGCTTTAATATCGGAGCGATTGCCTGCTGATAAGGCTAACGGCTGTGGAGAGGCGTGAGCGTCAGCCCTCCTCCGCAATAAACACTTTCATTTTGTTTGGTTGGAGTGACGGATGGAGAGATGGAAGTGGTGAATAGACGACCTGAGGAGCAGGGGAGGGAGGGGGGAGATAGATGGAATGGATGTGGATGTTATTCAATATTAACAGATCAATCAGAGGCTGGTGAAATATGCATTTTGTCAACTATATACCCCCATTTGGCCAAAGAGGCAACATTACGATCATGTGACAGCACTGGCTGCTGCGTCGTGTTGAAATACAAAATACTTACTGCCTACAGTCTGTGATTTGTCTCCCGATGCTGAATTTATATTGCTTCTAACAATAACAACCCTGTCGTATATCAGAAAAATGAATATATATATTCATGACTTTAAGCTCTGATGACTTCATGATAATCATTTCTGAATTGCTATTAGAATCTATGATGAGGAGAGCACAATTGCTTCAGTTTGCAGCATATGGCAGAGAAAAGCAACATTTTAATCAAATTATATCTCGCCACACGATAATTTGTGTTGAGCGCATATGCTACAGAGCAATTTAAAGGTCACATAAAATCAAGCTTAAATGTGTGCTTGTATGTTTTTGCTGCATTTTCATTCATTAGTGTTCTTGTCGAAGGTTTTTTGAATCTTTCTTTAGATTGATGATTGAAATGGCCTTTTCCTCTCCTTCGACAAGTCCTTGATGAGTTTTTGAAGTGTTCTTCTGTTCTTCCTGTTCACCTGACTGAATGTTTGGATGCTTAACAGAGACATTGTGATCGTGGTTTATATCAAAGCACACTCCTCAGTGCACTTCTAATATTTATTAACACAGTGTAATTTTTTTTAAATGAAAGATGTCCTTTGGCAGCAGGCACAGTTCCAGGTGTTTCATGTTTCTGTAATAAAGAAAAAATACATATATATACTATATATTTAACTGCACTGCATGTGAATGAGACTACTTTTTACTTAGTACTTATTTAAAGTTTTAATTTAAACCCTTAAGATTTCAGTCCTGGTTGAGTAGGTGAAACAGAAGAGCAACTGGTGTATCTGTTTACAGTGCAGTCAAACAAACCCATGTTGTTTTGATAAAGAATAAAGAAAAACAGTACAAAAGAGATCCGATTTCATGCTGCACACAGCATGTATAGTTTTCCACACAATAGCAGGGCACAGTAAAGTTCAAAGTCACTGTGGCTGCTCCTTCTTGTACCATTACTCCCTTGCAAAGATATGATGAAAATGATCTGCAGCTGAAAAATGCAGAAAATGAACGCTGTTTTGTAGACACATTTTGGATGAGTGATCTTGATCAACTCTAACCTTGGTGATAAATATACTGTGCTTGCTGTGACTGCTTCAAAACCCATCTTAGTTCAATGCGAAGAACCAGCAGTAGGAAATGTTCAGTTTACATTAGCAGTAACAGCTCGGACACAGTGTAATGAGAGCAGTGAACAATTACAGTGAGGCTGATATCAATTAGATTACATTAAAAACAGAAACACTGTGTGTTTTCTGTGGATTCCTCATATGTAGGTAGGCAATCTGAATCCAGTGCAACAATGGTGGACTCCGCCACCAAAAATGAAAAACTCCTCTATAGAGGTAATTAAAGAAAATTCATTGAAAGGCTATTACTGAAAAAAAAAATATGACCATAAATAGTTTTTTTATTTCATGAAGATCTTATTTTAGAGATCCAACAGCCACCTTCTCTCCCAGAGTGATAGATAGAGAGCTAGTATTTTACTAATTGAAGTAGTTTTAATTATAATACTTTTGATTTATAGTAATTGCATTGTACAAAAGTGACACTGTCATCCAGTTAAGACATTTATTCACAAAATATGAATCACCCACTTTTACTGAATTTATACTGAATAGTCCCAGGCAATTATCTATTTTATATTCTCCATTAAAACTACTGTGTGGTTTGTAATTTCAATTGAAGGCACATGAAAATGCAGCACATTTAAACACACATACAAAGCCTTTTTACTGTGCTTTTTTGCCTGGTGAACATCAGATGATATGGCTCAATATGACTCGGAAACCAAAAAGATCAAATGAGCAGCAGGGATCAGATCTCGATATTAGAGATCAGACTAGATAGACTCAGACAATGCCTATTAAAATGGCTGGAGGAGCCTCTCTGAAATGAGACCTGACATCTCTTTTCCACAGTCTGTCAGGAGTATTTGGTGGCTAATTTGAAGCTTACAAAATCTGTGTGTGTGTCTGTGAGAAACGGAGAAAGAGAGTGAGCTCCAGTGGGAGGTTAATATAAGGGGTGACCAAAAAGAGATGCTGTAGGCTGTTATCTGTACAGTCAGTGACAGAACAAGCAATCCATTGGCTGGATTCTCTCTTCAGCCCAGATCCCTCCAGTTACCGGCTAATGAGCTCGGCAAGTACATTGTATTTACATTTAAAGTGGCTGTTGTGGGGCTGTCCTTTCCCTCAGGTTGATTGGAGAGTCCTCAGCTTTGATTCAAAAGTAAATACTGACCTTCAGGCTTCTTTGGTTTCACCATAAAATGGTTAATGTCAGCTTGTCAGTCAAAACCCGAGCTGCAGCCGCTGTGACGTGTATATATGTGTGTTGATTCCAGGCTAATCTTTCGTAGTTCGACTCATGATGTGTTGCGACCCCAGAGGGGTCCTCATTAGGACCAAAACGTTGTGTGACCTTTTAGCAGCTTCGCCTCCGCCCACCACCTACGACCTCACCCAGCTGGGCCCAATTACCTCGCTCATTACCCCCCTCCTAAATAGCACCAGGACCATGCAGGTACTGTAGCTATCTATGGAGAGGCAATATGTCTGACTAAATACAGGGGTGGCAACATGACGTGAAAGTGAGTTGAGACATGCCAGTTGAAGACTTTCCTCCTCTCACTAATGGCAGAAGATTTCCTTTTTTTCTCCTCTCGTCTACTTCTTTTATGTGACACTCTAATTTAGAGACTTTGAATGTATATTTGACCTTTCCAGCTCTCTTGCTGCCTCCTTTATCCTCCTTTTAGCCATCCTTCAGGAAACCCTGTCTGACACCTAAAATATAAGATGTCCCCTTTGCTGCCATGTTGATGAGGTGATAGGATGATCAATGTTTGCAGGATCCTTAATAACCAGAAAGAGAAAAGGGGAGAGAGGAAGAGCGAGGGAGATGGATGATTATCCTAAAAGTAGCGTGCTTAATTAGATGGAATGCTGCATACATTGTGGACTGAGTGGAATCATTGGGATAGATTAAAATACTAATTAAACAGGCCCTTGCCGAATTTGGAGTGTGAGGTGGGGTTCAGCTCTTCAGGGTCATTTGCATAGCCTTCATCTGGGGAAATGGGATTTAAAGGACCTGCTCTCTTTCTCTTTCTCTCTTTAACTCTCACTTTTTTTTTTCCTTTTCCCCATTACCAATCACATTCACATGCTAACAAACTCAATTAAAATTATGCTCCATTTTTTCGTTTCACTCTATAATTTGGCATAATCTATTAAGGCCCCTTTGATTTTGTTTTTCAATATAAATGTCTCCATCAAAGTGAGGAAGGGGCGTTAAGCACAGGAGGGGGAAAAAAAAAGTCGGCGAAATGTGTGATCTTGAACGATGGATATTTAACATTGCCTCACTTTGGTTTGATTTGCATGAGAATATCTTTCGTGAACAAAGCTTTGGAAATAGCATGCCATATTTGATTAGATCAATAGATCTGAGGATCAAACTCGGGTGGTGTATTAATTACTGCAAGAACAAAGGCAGGAGCTCAAGTTATTGTGTGCTGTGAATCTACAAGCACTTCATCTGCTTTCTGGCAATCTTTAGTTGTGTGTGAGGATATCGGTCAAGTTTTATTGGTAAACTTTTTTTGTGTTTTATATTTTCAACCATGCAAGCAGCATGGTTCAATGTCGGTCAATCAATGTCGGTCGCTTCACCACTTCTGTGCACACTGAAATATGTGAATTGTAAACATTCATGGTCCCCAGAGGATGATGCCCAATGATTTTGGAGATCTTCTGACTTTTCCTCAAGGACACCATGAGGTATTGTGTCAAATAGGTCAACATTTATTGGATGAATTCCTATGAAGTTTGGTACAGACATTCATGTCCCCCTCAGAGTGACTGGCAATAACTCTGGTGATCCTTGAACTTTTCATCAACAGGTCACAATTTTAATTTCACCAGTATAACTAGTAGTATAACTAATGGAATTCGGCATTTGTGTTTTCTGCTAATTAGCAAATGTTACCATGCTAACACGCTAAGACTTGCATTTTGGAGCTATGACAGTTGAAGTAAATCTAATGTGGGACGATGAAAAAAGGCTTAGTCATCGTCTCCATTTCAGTAACACACATCCAACAAAAACCATCCCCACTGCAAACCTTCAGCTCATTGCAACTCTTTTTGTCCCACATTCAGTCGCTGGTATCACAAAGTAATGTAAACACAGTTACTGATGGAGAATATAAATCAACCATGATAGAAATTGAACATGTACAATTAATCTGTCCAGTGTTGCAGTGGTGATATCGTCCAGTGAAATCCAGCCTAAACATCAGTATTTTAGCATTTTCATTATGAGCTTGTTAACAAGCTGGCAATAGCATTTAGTACAGCCTCACACAGTCTGAGCATGGCTGTAGACCCTGTACCTATTATAGGCCTACTAACCAGACAGCATATCATTCCTCAATGTCAGACTCCTGTCAGCTGGTGGACTGCTTGCTGTCTAACCCTGAAGATTGTTTTGCTTCTCCTCTTGATGAAGATTTTCTCTCTGTGTGTGTATGTGTGTATGTGTGTGTGTTGGTCAGTCATTTTCTATGACCAGTTTGACATCTGACTCATGCTGTTACATCCATTGCATCATTCTCAGTTTCAGTGACCGCTTGTTCTGCCTCAGGAACTGAAAAATCTGCTACTTTGTCATCCACTGCTCATACTCAACACCTCCTCTGCTTTTGTCTCCCGTGCAGTTCAACAGAAGCAGCAGCTGGAGAAGGAGACAGGCATGAAGATAGTGGAGGCCGGAGTTAGTGATGTAAGTTATACTGTCTAAAAATATCCGTTGTGTGTTGGGAAAAAAAGAGTGAGAGTGGGTGTGCTTGTGAATGTGTGCATCTTCTGCGTTTGGGCTCATGGGACAGGAATAACTCTGTGATTCCAACTTGTCTTGGCATTCGTATCACACCTGCAGCTTCAGTTGTGCAGCCAAACACTAATCTGCAGCAGCAATGAATTCTAAACACACATCCTTTTAAGTGTGCTGCTTTGATTACCGTCCCCCGTATTCATTTCCTTTAGGTCTGTAAGAGCTGTTGTCACCATGGCAAATAAAACACAACAAGACAAAAGCCTGATGCATTTTGTGAAACTTAAAGTAAGTGTTGATCATCACCGCAGGGCAACAATAACCAGATTATCTTGAGTGCTGTCACTTTGTCGGGGGCCCTGATGCTCCTGTGACATATTCATTGGAAAAAATTAAGAGGAGAGCAGGAGGACACTCAGGATGATCCAGATGAAAGGAGAGTAAATGTGTATTCATTCAACACTGATAAATATTCATATGTATCAGCGGTAAGGATCTAATCAAGCACCCATTGATGCATCATAGCCCTCCATGCTTGCCTGGTAAATGAGTTTCTCTATGGAAATGAGACAGACAGCCTTAGACCCCTGAGCTGCCCTGATCATGAGGCATGCTGGGAGCTAAATGGATGCGGCCTGTGCATCGCAGGACAGTTGCCATTGGCAACAACCGTCGCACACTGTATAGACAAGATCATTTTCCCGTGTTAGTCTCTTCTATGCTGTCTCCCTTTTGGTGTCACTGCCTTTCTTCGCCCATCTGCCTCCCACTTATATCTTTTTTAGCACCACATTTTCTCTCATCTTATTCCACATTGTGTCTTTATCACGTTCTTCTCAATTATCTCTGATTCACATTTTTTTCCTTTTTTTCTTCACTGTGACTTTTGTCCTGTTCTTTGTCTGCCTCTCCTCTCCTCCTTTAGATTCTTTTATTCCCACTCAGACTGATTCCTGCGCTTAGCCAGCACTGGTACAGGGCTGTGTTTGTCATATTGGGCCTATTTGTAGATAATTAGCTGCAATAATAGCCTCTCTGCAGGAGCCAGGGTGAGGGAGGGATGGATGGGAAGAGGGAGGGAGGAAAGGAAAAATCTGTCTTCCACCTCATGGGGAGAAAATCTGCGCCAGACTGTGTTTGTAGAAATGCATGTTAAGGAAGCGTGGCATTTACTGTCCTACAAATAAAGAGCTGGCAAAGTATAAACCCTGAAAACTCACTCAGAGGGCGTTTTATTAGCAACAGCTCTAATGTGGATGTGTTGATCTCACCAGTTTGTATTCAAGAAGTGGAGAGTTGAGGGTAAGTTGGGCAAAATAGTAGCTTTTGACAGGAGAGCCTGTGGAGTGGGCTCTTCAAATACATTAGTTTAAAAGGTGTTAAACCGAAAAGCCTGCTTTCAGTAAATTTGTGGTAAATTGACCACAGTTATGAGTGAATGCATGCAAGAGGTTGCCGAATGGGTCTCCTGTAGCCTGCTTCTTAGTGGCAAAAATAGAAATATGCCTGGTAAAATTGCTCATTGGATCCATAAGAGGTATAGAGCGGGAAATTAAACAAAGCACAGTATATGCTTTCCACAGACAGTACTCTTTCTCCAAGCTTGTATAAAACCACCAATGTGGTTGGTATCATTAAGTCTTATCACTGACAACTCCCCCTTCCTCCATTTTTTTATTTAAGAGGTGACAAATGACAAAACAGCTTAGGAAGATGTCCAGATAGAGCGAACGTCAATAGCAGTAGATGCGGACGAGGATAAGCAAATGTCAAAGTGGGGGGAAGGAGACATCAATCAATAGGCCCAGCAATATCTACTCCATTATAGATCGCAGGGAAGTCGGCTTCCTAAAGAAAAGAAAAAAAACACAGAAAAAACAATACTTTATGTATGTGTGGGGCATAAGGAATGTATTTCCTCACTATCATTATTATTAACAGCTGTTTCCCAAGTGGGAGCTGCACTCTTGTGGAAACCCAAAAGGCAAATGGAGGTGCTCTCACAGCAATTCATGAGTCCTGTAAATGTGTGAAAAACTGCGAGGAGGAAAAAGAAGTGAAGTGGAAAGAAATTCATGGTTGACGTGTCCTTCTGGTAGCTTTAGCAGCAACTGTCTGTATTCATACTGCATTGAAACCATACAAATAAATACACATATCCATGCTATTATCAGACACTTAGTACTCTAAATGTGGAAATAAGCTCTGGCAGATCATACCACGCCTAAAAGGCAAAAAGCTCTGTGACTGTGCATCCCTCACCACCGCTTTCCCCTGCCTCCTCGTATCTTCTTCCGTGCAGGAGGGGGGTCAGTGAGTCAACCCCCGCCCCTCCAAGCTAGAGACAGCGACCAGGCGCCAGGCAAAAGGGTTGCTTGCGCTGGCAGCCACAGACACAGCATGGCTGGTACCAGTGGGGAGCGTGGAGAAGGGGAAGCCAGGGAATAAAAGGGAGGCTCTGAAAGATATTTTTTGAAAGGGAGGGGCATGTTGGTCAGATGTTTTTGGAAACGATTTCTATGGTTTGAAAAAGGAACACAGAATATTCTTTAATCCTCTGACAATTATCACACTGTATGTGGGGCCAAAAGATACAAATATAGCTAATCTAACTATTGGAAATTGTAGCTTCTAGTCCACTGAAATTTTTTGTTAATGAGCTTGAAATCTTACTTATCGCTCACAACGTGATATTTAATCTCTAAAAATATTTTCTAAGGTTAAATATTTCCCTGCTAATATTGCCCCAATCAGTGTCTTCATGACCAGAATCTTGGTCTGTCAGTAATGATTCACACTGATATGAGCTTTCTTCTGAATTGAAAATGAAATATTAAATAAAATAGAAACTATACAACAGTTCTGACAGCTGAGATGACAAAACTCCACCCAGACAGAAGCTGAGAAAATATTGCCTTATGTAGCAAATCAACATTTTGTTTACTAGGGTAAAATATTCCCAAATATACCTGCTTAATTACAATGAATGCCTAATGACCTATAAAACATTTTAAACTGCACACTACAGTTTCCCCAGATTCCTTTATTCCAATAGTTCCGGATATACTTGCAATATGGAAATCCACATTCAGCCTGCCTGTAGGAGATGGTGCCCATGTGATTAAGTTGGTAGTTAAATTGAGATTCATTGACATTTTGACAGCAGTCTCATGTTCGAGATAACTCCGGCATACAGCTTATGTGAAGAGGCACTTATTAAGCATAGAATTCCCTGAGCTGCATGTCAACTGATTATTCAACCACTAAATGTAAATCATATATGGCAGGCAGGGAGTCTCTGCACTGTGCATGTGTGTATTGTTTGTGTGTATGCATGCAAACGTGTACAGTTAATGTGTGCAGTATTTCTGTCTGTGTGGCTATAGTGTCTGTGCTTAATGCATATGTAATTGCTATTTAAAGGGCTTAATTGTGTATTTTTCTTGTCTTTCAATGCTAATGACATGTGTCTATATGTAAGTAAGTCACTGGTCTTCCATTTGATTTCTACTCTAGTTACATAATGCAAGTGGAGGCAGGTGAAGCGATCATGTGTCAATCAAAAAGAAGCTGCTGGAGAATGCAGTCGTCTTATGATAGTCAAAAGCTCACATTATATTTCTAATCAAAGAACTAAGTGCAGAGGCACAGAGGCAAAACTCATCTCAGAGAAAGGTCACATGTAATGATGACCCCTCCCGATGGATTTGAAGGCTTTCTTTCCAATATCCTGTGCCATAATTAATGCAAAGGCACATCTATTTGAGAATGTCCTGACAGGCTTCCTCGAAACGATACTATGGTGCATGAGGTTTTGAGTATTATCCCATTTCTTTTCTCAACAAGTTCAAAGTAGATAACAGCAAACTAGTGCAGAGTAAGAATGTTTACATCTTTTTATGAACTATTTACTTATTATCTTTCCGTAGACCATCTACATGATGAGTTTGTATATACTGGTTGGTTGACCTGCTGTTTAATATGCTAAAATAGCAATGGGGCTTCTTTCGGTTATGTTTAGTGTTTGTATTTATCATAGCCATGTTAGTGGCATGTTTCGAGGGATGGCAATGTTGCCAGTTGGTCCATCACTTTGGTTCAGACTGAAATATCTAAACATTTACAGGATGGGTCAGCACAGCATTTGTTTAAGATATCCATCGTGGCCGGATGCTGTATCTAACAACTTTAGTGAGCCCTTAATTTTCCTTAAGCCATAATGAAGTCTGAATTTTATTTTGTTCAATTTGTTGGTTTTTGACCAAATACCAGCAAAACTAATCACATTCACATCATACTCACATCAGCATTCTGCTAAATAGCAGATGTTAAGATGGTGAACATGGTTTTATACATTGTTTCTGCTAAACATGTTAGCATAGTCATTGTGAGCATTTTCAAATGCATGTTAAATCTTTGTGGCAGTTTGTCCCTGCTTCTGTTATCCTTTTAATATAATTGGATTGACTGTCCCTTCACTTTATATATCTTTTATTTTAAAATACAACACAATGCAAACATGAGCAACAAAGACTACATTTGTGCAGTCACCCTTAATGCACTCAATAGGATCCAATAACTTCTGCTTCAAGGATGATCACTTTAAATTTGCATTTTGTTTTGCTGGAACATTTTCTCATGAATATTTATTTCCAACATTTTTTTATACATATATATATTATGCGCCTGGTTATCAGGCAATATCAGTGCATTTTGCCTTCCTTTAATCTGACAAAGCAGGAATATTGTAGCATATACCACTTAACAACAAATACCATGTGCAACCATCAGCGAATGCAATTCCTCCGAGCGAATGGGACAAATCATTTTAGAGGGGACTTCAAAGGAAAACCACACTGACCATTTCCTACCAGAGAGAAGAGAGAGAGACACAGGCTGAAATAAATAAATAATTGTGATAAGAGTTGGACAAATTGATCTTGTAACGGCATGGGTAGATGCTTTACTTCAAAACATATTTCCTGATGTTGGTTTTTCAAGCTGTTTTTTTTTTTTTTTTTAAGAATAACAAGACGAGGAAAAATATATTTTTATGTTAATTTCGAGATCTCTTATTCTCATTTAAGTGTGGATGTAGCTCCTCAGTGGAAATTAGAGTGGCTTGGTTGCACTGCAGGGTATATTTTCTACCCATCCTGGTTGTATATTGCGTATATGTGTACTGTTTGTATCAGCCAATCAATTCCACGTTGGCCCTCAATTGCCTCTTCCACATTGACAACCTATCCAATTTCCTTCAGACACTGTAATAAACCCAAACAATGAAAAAATTGCCGCCTATAAAAATTTCAACAGAACAGGAAGGCCAATCTGGCTGTTTTAAAAGTGGCTAAAATGCCATTACTGTGGCAGATCTGGATGTGAAATGTCATATTGGAGTAGCCCCACTGTGCCTGCAGCCCTGAGTAACACTGCCTCTGTGGAGACTCCAGCTGCCTCCCACTGATGAAAGACTGTCCAGCAGCTCCGTTTCTCAGCAACCTTTTACCATCACCTGACCTTTGGACTGCAGAAATGCCTTTGATACCATGCCATGCAGTTTGGTATTTGCCTCTCTCTATATCATGACGTGTGCTTTCCCCCGGGTAAGGGTGGACTTGTCTGTTTTTAATGAGTGTCAGAATGTAAAGTGTTTACTCTCCTACCTTTTGCTTCTTTTATGTTCCGCTGCCTTTGTTAAAGAGTAGTGTGGTTACTGTGTATAGTTGACACTGGTATTTTTATTCAGCCTGTTGAAGGGCAATTCCTCCGCCTTTTGTAAGGAATTAAATAAGATACTTTTTTTTCTGGTGCATTCATCTCTTCCTGGAAATAAAGGCTCAAGGCCAAGGTGGCCTTGGAGGTGTTATGGAGATAGATAAAATTATAGCAAAATCCACTAATGAAAACTCTTACACTGTTATAAATCATCAATCTTCGATGTTCAGTGCTTTCAAACATTCATTCTTCTCCAATCTGTGATTTTTAAGAATAAGTAAGAGTTCAGCGGTTAATGCTGTTGCTTTAAAGCCACAAGCTCTTGGGTTCCAGGCCTTTCTGTATTTTTCATTTTCGCAAATAATTACTTAATAATTTTTCTTTAATATATCAGAAAATGGTGAAAAATAACTGTTATAATTTCCCAGACCTTAAAAGGAAGTTTTCAGATAGCTAAGTATAAGATATTCAGTTTACTATCATATACTGTATGACAAATAAAAGCCTTGAATCCTCACATTTTAGAGGCTGGAACCAGAGAATGTTCCACCCAAAACTTAGGACTATAACGTACAAATTCAGGTCTCATGATTATAACTTATAGGCTACAAATATTAAAAAACAGAAGTTTATATGTGTTACTGTTTTTATAATAAATACAACTACCCTACTCAGTTTATTTAGAACAACTGAGTGCTGCAAGTGTAAACAAAGGCTGTGTGTAGGATTTTGTGGCATCTAGTGGTAAAGTTGTAGATATCTACAGTCAGTGTTTGGTTTGTCCGTTCTGGGCTACTGTAGAAACATAGCGGTTCAACATGGTGGACTCCAAGAGGATCCGCTCCCTCCATAGATAATACTGGTCCATTCTAAGGAAACGAAAACACATCAATCCTTTTTTTTCAGGTGAACACTAAACACTAATGAAAACTCACCTATGAATATTATATTTGATTTCTGCCAATACACACACGATTGCTATCATTAAAGGAAATGTTCAGTATTGAAGTTATTACAGTTCATTTGTCCATCAACCTGACAAAGCAAGAAGTCAGAAGTACTGAATTAACTAACTAATTGGTTGGTGTAGATGACAGCAGTATGCAGCATAGTGGCAGAAAGATATGAGACTTTTTGCAACTAGAGTTGTGATCTGTTCTCAAACTGCAACATGTCCTGTTCTGTGGCTGCTTTGCATTTTGGACAGTTGAGGCTATTGTCAGTAGGAGAATTTTAAATTCTGCCTCTTCGACAGTACCCTTTATGTTTGTTAAATGTCAGTAGAAAATGGTGAGTCTAGAGAGAGAGAGAGGCCCTTGAGCTTTGACTCTGACATGACACCAAAACATGATGTGTAGTACTGATGGTTTGAGAAAAATCAGTTGTTTCTATTTTAGTCATTGTGCCTATGCTGCGGTTCCACCACAGCATGCCATCTACTGTTGGACAGTTATCCACAGAAATTGAATAAGAACAGTTAAAGTAGGAGGAAGAATAACAGTAATTAATCCTGCCATTCAAGGTATAGTGTGTATTTTCCTGTTTAAGCATATATAATATACACACACACACACACACACACAGTATTTGATTGGAATAACATACAATTATTAACTAACATTCCTCTCGGATTAATAATACTCGGCTCTGGATCTGTTAGAGATTACAGCTTTAGCTTCACCATTTTGGTTATTCAACAAAATTCAACTCATACTTCAACAACTCTCAAAGCAGACTTAATAGCCCCAATGACATCCTTGTGGGTGCAGGTTGACCTGCTTGGCATATTTTAAAAAGAAATAATGACACTCTTGACTGCAGCCAGAGACTGCCTCCCCACTGCTTCTCCTCCATCTTTGCCACAGTGAGTGCCCTATGTGGTGATCATTGAACTCATTGAACTACCCCCGGTGTAGGATAGGGCTGCACAATATGGTAAAAATAAACTGCAATCATTCTGACAGACATTACAATTTGCGATATGATTCACAATTAGTGGGAATGATCGTTTTTGTATCACAATTTGCATTTTTACTCACAAAAACCATCAAATTCATGGACATTTGCTGAGGTCTGTACCAAACAAATGTGTTTTCTTACATCTGGAGAACAATATTTGTAGGACAGAGAATCTTTGCAGCACTGTAGTACTTCATTATAATGCTGTTTTGTGACACATCTTATCCAGATCAAACAATTGCAGCTTTTGCAATTTGGATATTGCACTTTTGGATATTGCGATTTCAATAATATTTCAATTAATGTAGCAGCCTTAGTGTAGGATAGCTTATGATTTCTGTGCTGCTATTAAATTCTTATAGTACCTTGTAGACCGCTAATGGAGCTGACTGCAGCTTTAGAAAGCTCTAACAGATTGAGGCTAAAGCTACATGCCCCTGGCAAAATCCTCAGCATATGACCCATGTTGAAGACAAAGAAATAAAGAAAGAGCATTATTATTGTATTGCAGTTTAGCACTGAGTCCTAGGACTAGAATAATAATAAGGCAAAGTGGAGACATGACGTCCATCTTTTATATGACGATGATTTCGACCTGTTTTGGGGTTGGTGGCGTCTATATTTCTTCAAATCCAATAAAGAGCAAGTTTAACTAATGGTCAACTGATGACTGAGATTAAGTGTTTGACTCATTCAATACCTGCTTTACCCACAATTGATAAATACCAGTAATCAGCCTCCTTTTTAAAGCATGAGGTAACTTATATCTACAGGTATGACATTGTCCTGCACAAACGCTCTGGCTGTTCATGGTAATTTGTCAACTGGTGTCTGGCAGTAGCAGCAGTAGGGTTGAGGGATGGGTGCCTGGGGGAGGCTGAGGGTAGGGGGGGAGGACCTGCGGTGTCCACAGCTGGATACCATGGCAGAGGTTTTAAATGTCAGCATTGAAGGGGGATGTGGCTGCCATTTGGCCTGACAAGCTGCATGCCAAGGGACTGGCAGCGGGAAGCAGGGGCAGGGTGCTCCCGGTCCCGGCCACAGAGCTCTCACCTTCTGCCATTTATCATGCAGCTACTTGCCTAGCGCATCTGGCACCTTAGCATTGACAGCAGCAGGAAAAGCCGTTGCTGCAGGCTAACCAGTGGCCCATGGTAATCTTTTCAACATCACAACAAAATTAGGGCAGTAGTATTTGTTTGAAAAATAAATTCAGTCCAGAGTATCCTATAGTTTAGTCATTGAGATAAAAGAAGTGTTGGGAAGAATTACATTATTAGATTATTGTGAATTTCCAACAATGACATTCTTATGTTAGTGATAGGGTGCAAGTAGCAATCCAAGCACTACACAATTATCATCTTTGTTTATATCTAATGGAAATTACACATTTAAGAATATGCTGTCGTCATACGTCCACCCTGATGTATACATTTTTAATAGCTGTCTTTTTAGCAAACACAACATTTTGAGTTTGTGGTTGATGTGGTGCAGTTGATTAATTATTGCTCAGTGAGCGCACAATACGGAAACCACTTTGCTCTCAGTAAATTAGAAGTAATCAACTGTCATATCATCTTTTATTGACTTTAATTGACTGTAATTGTGAATCCTGCTGTAACTGCTAGTTACTTTCAGCATGGCAAGGTCAACTAAATTGCCTGATGAGCTGTTATGGTCTTTTATATGATGACCTTGACTTGGGAGGAACCGTGGTGATAAAGCATGAAATGAAACTAGACCACTCTGCTTCTAAGTGGCTTTAGAACATCTACTCGTTGTGTTCACTGCTAGAAAATACTATTCTGTAATGACCTGGCAATACTTAGACATAGCAATAAATATTTAAATGACAAATATTCTGTATATTATACTTGTTAAAACAACACATAGCTATAAGATTTCAATTGAAATAGCTACATATCAGATCTACCTGATATGTTTTCTCAAAATAACTTAACTATTTTATATAAATGACTATATATTATTCTACATTAATTTAAAAAACCTAGTAATTTTACTTTACCTGGATCTGCACCTGCTATTTAATTTAGTTTAATAACCGTTAATCTGACAGCATTCAATAACTGATGCTAATTAGGCCCTTTAGCCATGAACTGAAGACATTTCTTTAATGTGTTTTCTTTAATATATGTTGTCTTTCAATCCTTGCAAACGTAGCATAGATGTGAAGGTAAAAAGCAAAGATCAGACGCTGATAGTGTGCTGTGAACTGGAGAGGCATCCTGCTGTGATGGGATTTTTGCTTTACATATCACAGTCATGTCCATGTGTACAGGGTTGCCAATGTGCCTATTTACATTCACAAACATGCTCATCATGTCGGGTGTTAGCGGCAAATGCACAGATGCGGCTAACACCTGACGCGGTGCAGGTGGATGTCTGTATAAAAATAGGATTCTACAAGTGTACCGAGTCTGAATAGTACACACTTTATGCCCAGATACACATGAAAACCAACACAGTTTCATGTTTGCAGATAAAAAACAAACACAACGACAGTATGTCAAAGAATAATGATACAGTCAGTGACAAATAATGTATATCACCTTGATTTTTCTTGTAATTGTTTCCTAGTTTTATCCAAACCCTTCATATTTATGTACATTTTGACAAGAGACTTGAACATGGACAAATGAATCAACAAACTAAACATCTCCCAGTCTGTATAATTGTGAGGAATATAAAATGTGTAATTTTCCACTTCTTCATCAACATCAAGAACTAATAGAAGAAATTACATTTCATTGTTGGAAACAACAAAAGGCAAAAGGATCTTGGCAATCCAGGTCCATGAACACATGCAATCACATGTCAGTCACTATTCATTACATTCTTCACTTTGAAGAAGGAGGGAAAAAAAGACATCATCACAGCTTCACAAAAAGCCATACAGTGTAATTATGTTTGTGGGTGAAAATAGGCTAGATTGATTATATGCATTTACAATAATGAGCCGTCAATGTATTATTACGTTACAGAGCCATCAAAATCTTGACATAAATCATAATTAATTTTGCCTTCAGAATTTCTGATCAGCCATACTTTGTATTGTTGTCAGAGGCTGTGGAGTGAAGAGATGGGAGATGTGAGCGACAAACAGGCGGCTGATACCATACTACAGCTGTGGCAGCAGTCTCATTAGGGATTCACAGGGGTTTCTTTCGACGAGCAGCGCTGCTTGGTTTGGCTCGGGGGCAGACTACTCTTATAAATCTGCTGGAACTGTGAGACAGACAGGCCGATAGACAGACAGACAGCGAGACAGCGAGACGTGCGAGCTGGCTGGGGCGCTGGGCAGGCAGGAGTGTCAGCTCTGTTCGTGCAGAGGATTGTTTTGCAGCGTGAGGCCCCTGACTCTCCCCCAGCTGATTGGTGTGGCTTCATTAGCATGGGCTGCGGCTCCTCCGATTTGCAGTAATTAAAGAGAGAAATCAGAGCGCTTGCCTCCAGTCCAGACACAGCCAGTGCCTGTCAAGTGAGATCGCTGTGGAACAGATCTAGCGTTCCTGGCCGCCTGCCACTCCACAACCCCCCCCCCTCTTCTCACTCGTCCCTATAGTTAGAGTGAGTCTGGAGGAGAGGTATGGGGTGTTGGCATCTGTGCCAAGTTACCCCCTAAGTAACCCCCGGGGTTACACAGGCACACACGCCTCTCCCTGCGGGCGAACGCTGGGCCAGCGTTGTCATGGTGATAACAGGGGAAAATGTTTAATGAAGACACTGATGAGAATTTATGAGGCTGTGGCTGTGTGCATTTACAGGGATACGACCCTTAGCCTATCACGCACTGCCTCCTGTGGTTGTACATCTATATCTTCACTTACACAAGCTGTAGTTGATCATGGGGGCGTATGCTCAGGCAGGCGGCCTCAGCACGCAACACCCAGGTACAGTTGGAGACACATGGCGTTGGTTGCCCAATGAAGTTAATCCAGAGTGATCAAAAATATGTATTGTTTTCATTTAGTCTAAACTGGAAGAATCAGTATCCACTAATTACTTGAGAGGCATTCTCATGTAGGCAATTTAAATACAAATTGCATTAAGGTGACTATGCAAACACAATGGTGTAAATTTGACCATAAAAAAGCAGCGATTGCCAAACGTGGATAGCTAGCAATCAATATGCCTTCCACTGACCAATGGAGCCATTCGATTGGTTGTGTTTTTACACAGAAGTTCTTTTTTCAGTTGTTCTGAGCATCTTTCAAGTTATGTCTTGTCTCCAGTGTCTGCCAGGGGTCTCATGGAGTGTGCTGGCATTTACAGGGGACGCCACATTCAACAGCAGTTCAACAGCCCTTGAGAACATGCCATGTTTGATTCATTTTAAGTATACTGCTGACCTTAGTGTGGACACAAATGGAAGGCCGTCTGGAGTGTGAGGTCCCCTGGATGGCACCTTAGCAGATACAACATAAATGGCCACAGATGCATACCTTTTCATTTTATCATGGTTCCTTAAACTCCTGCCATGACTTGGCTCAAACACGTCAGACTTAACATAACTTGACCTGATTGACATGCAAAAGTGACTGGGCAGAATTGGGCAAAGGCAGACGTCCGGGATCAGGATTTATCAGCAACCTTGGCGTGCAAAGCATCATGAAGCATGTTGTAGACATTGATGAATTAGGCAAGAAAATTTGGACACAGCTGCAATTGGTCATACTACATAGGGGAAAAAATTGTCTTGTCCAGTTGTCATTTTAGTTCCCGATACCCCACGTCTTTTGAATGGAGCCATTATTAGGCTGATATCCTATAGTCTGATCCTGTTATTACTAAAATCAGTTAAGGTAGCACACTGATTCAGCTGCCTGGAAAAAGCACCCGTCCAACACAATCGAGACCTGACTTCAGTCCCGAACAGCTTCTACATTTTTCTGAGATTTTGGTGGAACTCTTTGGCCAATCAAATTCAGGACCACTGAGTTGTGTGTTTCAGAGAGCTTGAGATCATATGTGGACACAGGTGTCGAGAGGACACATCCTGCTGAACCCATGAAGTTATTCTGTGCTCTCCTCTGAACACTTCTCTTTGTCCCTTTACTGTCAGTCTCAGTATCAGAGTCTCCCAGCCCACTAAGTCTCTTGTGACTGGGGTTTCAATTATGAATGCTACCTTTGACTACCTCTGTTATTCTGCGGCAGCCCACATATCCCTGCCTGCCACCACTCATGTGTGACTTGATGTATTGTCTCACTGTTTTCCCCCCTTTCAAAATTAATTGCAGTTTTATCTCTCCCCAAGATAAAAAAGCCTGCCGAGAACATAATAGTCTAAAAGTAGTGTGGATTCTATTCAAACAAAACAATTAAAACCTTGGTGTTTTCCTTGCTGTTTTTGACTGTGGAAGTGTTGGATGAGATTTTTAGTGGCGGTTCTTCTTTTATCTTTTCACTCAATAGAATGAAGTATTACCTTCAATTACCTTTCGTGATTGGGTTGTGTTTTAGCAAACTCAGATCACATTCTGGACCTGACCATTTTATTTGGTGTTTAATGACTTTTCACCTCCAATGTCGTAATATCCCTCATCAAAAACTAATTACATCTTGAAAATAATTCTTGTCATTGTGATTAATGCAAATCTGAGCTTAATTTGCTCTGTCGCACACCACCGTGCAAACATCTTCACTGATACTGAGTTGATTTTACTTCAGTTTTTAGGTGTGAGCATCATTTGCAAACTTCGTTTAATTAATTTTGGCTGGCATTTCAGCAAACATGAACATTATCCTTGTCAGACATATTGCTATTGTCAACATAGCTGCCGGTAGAAATGATCATTACTGTCAACCAAAACCAGTTGTGAATTAAGGCTGCACCTTTAACAAATTAAGAAAAAAGTAAATCACCTAAACTTTCACAAACATAGTTGACGACTTGGTCTAGAATTAACTAACTTAAATAACAATTCAAATTAGCTTTTCTTTGTGTTACTGGCAACAGAGCCTAAAAAGGAGTTTATTTAAGTGATCATTTGCTAAGCTTGTTCACTATCTCCTATAGCTAAGCCACCTTAATTATGCACAGCAGGCCTGTTAAAGGTCCAGTGTGTACCATTTAGGAGGATCTATTGGCAGAAATGGAATATAGTATTATGTTTTTATTAGTGTACCTGAAAATTAGCCTTAGAATGAGCTGTTTCCTCTTATATGGAGGCCATGTTGAACTGCTGAAGAGAGGGCAGTACACGCTTGGAACACTGAACTGTATTCAAATGGTTGCAATCTGCAACTTCAACGCAAGATGCCACTAAATCCTACACACTGGTCCTTTAAGCTTTACTTTACCAAATGTTGCATCAGTGTGCATTAGGGTGTAGTATGAGTGATACTCTGCATTTCCAAACCCAAATAAGACACAACAGCAGAAACGTTTTATTATTTTGAGGTGTTGCAGGTTTAGTTTAAAAAAAAGGCCCATCCAGTGTTTCACAGTATTTCTCATATAATGATAGCAGCACGCTAGCAACATATCAGTTAGTCTTTATAGTCAAAGGTAAGAACATCATATCATGCTATCTAGCTACACTGCAATACAAGAACAATGCACTTTCAATGCTGTTGCCAAAGACCGCATTTTCAGCTTATTTAGCTGGTTAGCAACAGCTCATACTTCTGTTAGCATCAGTTGTCATTTCAGCAGCTACATTGACGGTCACTGGAAAGAAATGAGAAGCTGTTCCTGTCAACCTCTGTCTGAAATCAAGGACCCATTGTTTCAAAGATTATCAAGAATTCTGAATAGTAAATAAATATACCAACATTACGATATGTACTCTCCGGTTTGAGAAAGGTTCAGCGGTAGTTGAACAGAGAGAGGTTTTGGCTGACCGCTTTTTGGCCTGTCGTTTTAACCTATATATCATAAATCATCTGTAAAACTACAATACGCCCTACATGTAAGGCGAATGAAATGATCACTAAATTTATACCACTTTGTTGTCATCCTCATAGATTACAACAATATTTCCCATCATTTTACAGATATGGTGTGATTTTCTACTCCAGGCTGTGATGCCACAACACTGTTTCCTTTTTGAAGTGCACATTGTTGTTGTGCATGTGTGTAGGTTTGCCTCTCTGCTTTAAATATAGTCAAGATGACAGGCATAGCATTTACCTTGATGTTTACTGCTTTGAACTACTTGGCATGGGCAATGCCTGGGCTGGGATTCACATAAGAAAGAGGCCTATTTGAACAAGCTCATCTGGGGAAAATACCAGAATGACATGGCTGACACACACACAGGCTTTGAATGGTTCCTCTCTGAGCAAGTGATGAGCATGAGACACAGCAATTCAAATGTTTCATGTAAAACCCAGAAATGGGACCTTTTTGTGTGTCTTTGAACATCATCCATTAGGAAACATGGTGTTTCTCTCTCTCTCTCTCTCTCTCTCTCTCTCTCTCTCTCTCTCTCTCTCTCTCTCTCTCTCACACAACACACACACACACACACACACACACACGCGCACACACACACACACACACACTCACCGAGACACAATGCATTTAAGACATTCACCTCACTGTCAAGTTTCTGCACCTTAAGTGATGTTTAAAAGGGAGTTTAGACGGGAGAGCAAAGTGCCTCCTTTACTATTTTATCTCAGTATAAGTGCAAAATCAAACCGCAGTGTGCCAACTAACAATATACCAAAATGACATGACTGTACTGTGAATCCAAATAGACAGACTTCTTAGCCAAACTTCTGCCTTATATGCGAGCTTTGTTTCATTATAAATGTTAAAGATAAGCATGGAAATAGAACATTTAAAACGAAAAGGAGTTAAACCCCAGATTAGGCCAGAGCTTTTCCTCTCACACACATCTTGTAATATCACTTCAGCAATAACAATAACAGCTGGGGGATCTGATAAAAAAAAAAACAGAACAGAACACCCAAATGTGTTTTGTTTTGCATACATCTCTCTCTCTGCATTACAGTTCGAAGCTAATCCTCCAACACCTTCCCAAATGGAGCTGCAGCAACAGTCTTGCTCAGATATTATTATGAATAATTTATTGCACCCCATTTCAAAGAGCCGAGCCGAAATCCCAACTATTTTTGGTGTAATGGTATCACGCGTTAGTTAAGTCTGCAGGTACACATTGCAGCTGTTGGTTTCTTGTGCAGCGCTGTGGTGTGCAGCAGTGTAAATGGCATTAGCCCCTCACTGATATCATTATAGTGTGATTGGTATGTGAACCACTAGCTCAGTGTGCTACTGGGCTGGTGTTCTCTTCTGTTTGCTGAAATATATTACATTTTCCGACTCTGTGTCCAGGCTCCTTGCAGGTATACACACTCAGATACATGTATTGTACAGTATGTGTACGTGCCCATCGGATGTGTATTTTGCGAGAAACCTCGACTAACAACTGTGTGCATGTATATTCAGATTGAACACACAGGGACTGACATGTAAATATGTTGAAAATTGCACAGCCTGCAGGTGCAAGCAAATATCTAAGCAAGTTATTGCCTCTCCATCCCTTTTTCTCAACTCACATACATGTGCATCACTGGATGTATCTGCTCTGCAATCTCAGGTATTGCACTTGATCATGACATTTGTTTAACATTCCTCATGCCCCCTCTCTCAGCGACATGGTGAAGTGCCGCATACCTCTTTCTCCCGTTGTTTAAACACGCTCGCTGCTTTTCCATCTTTTTTATTAGAAATGTGAAGTGTGTCATGGAGGCAAACACCAGAGCAGCGTGAGAGAGAAGGACAGATAAGCCTTGCAGGACTCCCAGCGACTGTTCGAACATGTGTTACCCTGAGGAAGTACTTACTGGAGGAACACACAGGCGTGACAGCATCCATGAATATCGCCAGTGACCATAAGAGTGACTTCAGTATGTTCCTGAATTTGACTGCTTGTTGGTTTTTTTCTGAGAATGAATCGATGCACGTCAAACCTCCCTGGTGTGATAACCATTAGCACCGGCCTCGCTGGAGGATGTGACATGAGTTGTGAAATCGTACTGTGTAGTGCATAGTGGTGGCGGAAATGTGTGAAAATGTGTCCATTTACGCAGAGTTCAAGTGAAGGAAAACAACAGGTGCCAAAGTCAGACTTTCCTTCAAAGAGCAGGTGAAGATGGTGTCTAGTTCATAGTAGACATTTTCCTTTTTCCTCCTTTTGTCCATCCACTGCGGTGTCAGGGGAATACCCTTGTTTGGATGAGTGTGGATTTAGATAGGGCTGACAGGTGGGTGACCAGGGTATCTTGTAAGAAAAAGAGTGAACAGGGCTCTCTTCCAGTTCGCCAGACAACAGGATAGATATGATCGTATGGTTGACTTAATGTAGGGGCTGATTTTCTGGGGATTAACTTCTGGGGACACTATTTCTTTCTTTCTAGTAATAAAACCACTCACTGACAGTCATGATAAAAGTCTCCCACCATGTATTACTCTTGCATCCGTCTTGCATTCGTGCAACAGTGAGCACTGCAGCCGATTCTTTCTTAAATTCAAACTGAATGCTGGAAGATAAAAATGTGCCTCTCTGACGCCGAGTGGTGGGACCATTTTTGTGCCCTCTAGCAGGCGAAAATCTGAATTTGGATTCTGAATAATTCCTGATAAATGAGTTTGCCAGTGTGCAGAAAGCATGACGTGAGAAGTGTCACTCCATGGCATATAGGGAAGGAACTCATTTTGTTCCTAGTCTTTTTTAGTAACAAAACCAGCATAAAAGAACAAAATGCATGGATAATTTCAGTTTTGTTTGTTATGCACAAGGTCTAGTATTTAAGACATTTATGGATGCAAAAAAAAAAATTGTTGAGTCAGTTTGAGCGTGTTCTGCTTCACATTTTGTCCCCGCGGGCCGCCTGGTTGGCTCTGCTTTTTTGAAGGTGGGGTGGCGTCCGATGCGGCCACAGACTCAGGCTGGACAGCGAGCTCGTTTTTGTTCTCCCCTTCACATTGCCAACTCCAGCTGTCACACAGAGGGACAATAGAGAAGAGGAGGGGGTGCTCTCTGAATGGAAAAAATAAACTGGAGAGCCCCCCGTCACACAGCACCCCTCCTGCCTCCCCCTCCCCAAGACTCGTCATCTGCATTTGACAGGACCCCCGTTCTCCTCTCTTCACCGCCCCTTTTCTTTTTCTTTCTCCTTTTCTCTCCCTGTGCTCTCCATAATCCCCCTTTCTCTCTCTCTCTCTCCCTGCTAAGTGCAGCTGTTGCTCTCCATTGGATCTTTTTTTTTTTTTTTTTTTCAGACTGATTGCTAATTAGGATAGCTTTTTTGGTGAGTTTTATCTTTAAAACTTGTTAAACTTGCAATTTTCCTCTCTTTTTTCCTTTATTCCGGCAGATCTTGGAGGGAAGCAGAGAAAAGACTTTAGCCAATTACACACAATTTACTTTAGGCTGAGCATTTTTCAGACTGCACCCAATGTCCCATGCAGCATTCATATAGTTTACAACTACTGTACTGTGTGGTAGCCTCTTATTATAGTGCTCACTTCAGCTTTGAATGCAAAAAGCCTACTTTGAAGAATAGACTGCCCCATCTCCCTTATTCTGCTCACATAACTGAATCCCTGGGAGAGGGAGCAGAGGAAAAGGAGAGCCTGAGAAAACAGCAATTCACACACCGAACACAGAGACCCCTAGTAGCTCAACAAATGAGTGTCTAGCCCTATGTCCATTCATATCGCCCCTCGGTCCGCAAGCCTATTAGCCAGGCATCGCTCCTTGAACATTCACTGTCGACAACATGTGGAGGCATCGCTATAGCAACCAGTGGATATGACATGTGCAATGGACGGGGACTCCTGAGCTGCTGAATATAAGGAGGGGCTCAGCCTTAACTAAATGATCGCAAAAAACCCAACCCCACCACCTCCCCATCTCTTTTCATTGGCACAGAGACGCTGAAAGGACTCACTAGTGGGGCTTCTGCACATTCTTCCGAGGCTCGGAAAATCAGGCGGGCATATCCCACATTCTTCTCCCTTTTCTTATTCTCTCCGACTCTCCCTTTTTTTTTTTTTTTTTTCCTTTTTCTTCATCTTCGTGTTGAAGCCGCGGTCTTTTGTTGGCGCTGGGGGACGCATGGGACCCTCGCAGGGGAACTTTTGGAGAAGCGGACTGAGTGGGCGGCCGGGACGCACAGACGCTTCTTGGAGCTGCGGCGGGCGTCAGTGGTTAACCATGCTCTCTGGAATACAAGACTCAGCATCCTCCGTTTACTGCGAAATGTGCGCTCTGCCCCGCGACATGGATTTGGGTAATTATCTCCTGGCTTGAAACGTGTGTGTCTGGGTTTTCTTTTCTTTTTTTCTTTTTTTCCCCCCGTTTTTAGTGTGCAAGTTTTAATGCGTCAAATGCGTAAAAGGCGCGGTAAAGGACCGGCTTTGAAAACTTGTCAGCAATCGTAACATCACATTGAAAGCTGGTTTTGCTTCCGATGTGAATGCAAATGATTTTACGTGTGTTGCAGAATATTTCACGAGCTGTGGTTCCACGGTTTCATTTCGTCTCATCCTTTCTGCTACGATAGTCTGCCGGAGATCGAATCTCAAACAGTTTATGGGATAAAATATGGTCGAGCATCGGGAAAAAATACGCATGCAAATATAGCCAATGTAAACGTGAGCTCGTCGATGCATTCCTTGTTAAAACTGGACCTTGAGCTCGGTGGTTTGCTGTGTGCACATCTGGCTGCAGCGGACAAAGTTTCTGTGCAGGTTCATCCTGCCTGGTGCTGCCCGGCTGCAGCTCCAACTCAGAAACCCTGAGATCTGAGAGCTGCTAAATCCTCTCAGTGTTTGCACAAATTATTCTTTTTTTAAATTATGTGTTCAGATAAAAAAAATGAACGCAATTAGCTGTATCTGTTATAAATCTAATGCAACTGAGCTCTCAGTGTCGTGGTCTTAGATTTAATTCCAAAAATCTTGATTGATTTCATGTTGCAGTTTTTTATGTTAATATGAGTTTGTTCTAATGAAATTGCTTTATTTCTTTATTTCTCAAATTAATAATTGTGTTCAAAGGTTTTTAGAATTTAAATATGTGTGTGAAATGCAGGACAAACAATTTCCACTAATACTGCATTTACATAATTTCAGTAATTTTATAGAGTACTTGGTATCTCAATGTTTTCTGTGAAAAATAGCATGAATTTTGCATTTCATGTGTAATCTTTTTTTATTAATCGCTGGTCTATCAGTCGCAATTTATTGCATAGAAACTACTTAAATTCAAACCTCTTAAATCCTCAATTGTTGGTGCAACTTTTTTTTTTTTAAACCTTGGTTTAGGGTTGGTTGAGGTTTGGCAGTTGTGTGTTTGGGAGGATTTTCCTCTTGTACTTCTTAAAGGTATTGTGATGTGAGTGAATGGATGTCCAGCCGCCCCAACAACACCTCTTTGCTTGACCTTTCCTCTATCATTTGAATAATCCAGAGCACCGAAATCCATCTGCCCCTTGTCTCCTCTCAGATTGGCCAATTCACCAGACAGGGGCAATGTGAATAGAAGAGGGAAACTGAAGAGGAAAGTCTGTTAGAGGCAGAGAGTAGTAACTCCAGTGAGCAGTGTCGATTTTAAAGGAATCAAGAAAAATGAAGTTATTGAGGTTCAAAGGGTGAATTTTGATTATAAATAGAATTCATGGAGGGAAAAAAAAATCTTTACTCTATGGTAGTATTTCATGTCGATCTTAAATATCAATGCAAAATCCTGCTCTAACATTTTATACTAAATATTTTTTGATTATAGTAAAAATTAGTCAGATTTATTGAAAATAAAAATTTCATATATCAATACTTAACAATTCAAATGTTTTTTTTGTTTGTTTAAGTGAATAATTTTAGTTCAGTGTTTTTTAATATTTTAAACATTTACATTACAAGTATCTATTTTAAAGACGCACTCAAATACATTTATTACAAAAATAAAATAAAAAAGAGAAGGGACAGACCTCAAAAGGCCCATGAAGGTAATTGTTAGCCTCACATCTCCTCCCTTTTCCTCCCCCTCTTTTTCTCTCTTTCTGTATCTCCTCTGGTTTCTTTCTAACACGATTACCGCCTTCAAACACTCTTTTATGCTTGCAGTGCATTTCAAGCCTGTTTGCTCCCACTGTGGAAATACTTTTTATTCATTTCAAGGTGTTTACCTGAATATTTTCAAGAATAGCGGCAGATTGGAGGAGGACCACGTCTTTGATTAACTCGATAAGACTTGTTTTGTTTTTTTGTCTTTTTTTTTCAGAATAGAGAAAGGATTTTAGTCGAATATAATAGCCTGGAGTTGTCAAGCAGGTTTGAACCAATAGGTCTATAGGGGGCACTTTGGTTTCAGAGGCAGCAGTCTTGAAGCACTACACCGATGTGACATACTGTTTCTACAGTGCAAAATATGCTGAATATTATATATATCTAATGAGGGTTTTCAGGTGCTATATTCAGTTGTTTATTGTGTGATTATGTCAGAGATGATGCTGGTTGAAATACATTCTCAACAAGTACTTTAGCAAATTAAAATTGTGTTAATTTCTAAGTGTCGTTCCTGCTGCCTGTATGTTCATTTGATCACCAAACACAGATGAGTCACTGGATTGAGGCCATTTCTCCCCTCTGTGCCCGTACATGAGCCTCTTCAAACCTCTCAGTTGTTGCCTAACCTCTTAATGCTTGATTGAAACTACATGCTCGAGCCACAGCAATTGCAATCAACAGCAACTGTCGTCAGGCCCAACACAGTAATCGAAAAGACCTGGGCATCCACACAACCGCTAAAACATTGGCAATTACGAGCCACAAGGTCAAACCATATTGTTACTGGTCTCAGGTGAAGTGTCTTGTTTTGAAAATGGTATAACAAGATGTAGCTATCCTTCAGCCGGGGCCCATTAGACCCCTCAGGCTAAATGTCAGAGCTCTGCCATTTCTTTTCTTTTCTTTTTTTTTTTTTTTTTTTTCATGTTGTAGATTTGATTCACTTCACCCATCAATCTTTCAATATTGCATGCAGGCAATTAGGAGCCTGCTGATGTATTTGTGCACTGTTATTGATATTGCCCTTTTGCAGATGCATAGCTATTGGCATGTATGCAGCTGATAGAATTAGATCAAAGACTGTGGAGAAACTGGCTTTTATAGAAACTCCATGTTTTAGTGTCAATCATAGAGGATAGTTTGTTTGTTTTTGGGAGATAGTATTTTTCTGTTTTTGAGAGTTAAATTAAAACTAACTTGGCAGGATGTCTGTATTTTATTGAATCAGCAAAGGCAATCTTTAAAAGTATGGCTTTATTTTAGGTATCATTAATTATCCCTCCCAAACTGCTCGTAATTATCGCTGTTATGCTCTCAAAATATTCTGTATCACTGGGGCCCACAGGGAATTTATCATTACAGTAAATGGCCACAAGTGGACCAATTATCAACACAAAGGGCAATTCTTTAACCTACGCTGATAAAAATCTCTTAGATGATATTACAGCACATTAAAACCTGCCATAGTGAGACAAACCCTATACCTTCCTGTTTGAATTAACATGCAGTGTGGGTGTGAATATTTAAAAAAGGATTTTCTATTCAACTGGTGGTGGATGTGTGAAGGTCCAGTCGGTGTCTCTCCAGTCCTGGTAGCCATTAGCTGTGCAGCTTGGGCCAGGGCCTAATCCAGCCAAACTCAGGACCAGAGGAGCTAATTAAGCACAAGCTTTTAGTATCCCAGCCTCCTGTAGCTGCACAGTGCCAGCCTACCCCATGCCAGCACTAAATGGGGTTGTAAATATCTATAGTGGGGCACAGTGTGGAGACAGCACTGGACAGGGGCTGGTAATAGGGGTTTACTGTGTCTGAATGCATATTATAAGACCAGTATTAGAGCTGGCTAATGAGTGGGGGTGGGTCAGACAGTGGAAGGTGGGTGGAAGAAGGAAAGAGCGGGAGAGGAAGTGGCGGTAGGTAAGGAAGCACTCGCGGCGCTGTTGAGTCCACATTATTTTCTCGGGAAAGTCAAGACAAGCCTTCAGGTGAAAATTGATGCACTGCAGACTTGATATGGAGGTTGCTGTAAATCAAAAACGACCACATCAATCAGAAAAAAGACAGAGTAGCATCCTTTACTGCTCTGACAGTGTGTTCTCTCTCTCTGTTTGTGTCTCCAGAGGGGCAGCCTGACCCAGATCCCCGTGGTGAAGGAGACCAGGGTGGAGTCGGGCCAGTTCCTGCTGCTCTCCGTCCTCTGCATGCTCTTCATCCTGGTGGCGCTGGCAGTGTCCACCACTTTCTTCTGCGTGCGCCAGCGATCCCACCTCCGCATGAAGGAGAAGCTGGCCAGCCTGGGGACTGACACCAGTACTGATGCCACCGCAACCTATCAGGTTAGACCAACCCCCTCACTATGAGCCAATCAGGGGCCGGGACACTTGGCCCGCGCTCTGCCATTGGAAGAATACACACTGTCAGAATACGGTAGATTTTCTGATTGGTTTGTGAGCGTGTGTTTGTTAATGTGTGTATAGGTTTGCGTCATTCTCTTCTACCTGCTCTTATGGCGGTTTTCGGCTGTTGTGATGATAGTGATTTTGCTTTTTTTAAATAAAAATAATTGTTTTTATTGTGCAGTGCAATGACTGTACATCAGCAATCACATTTTGTGTTTATTTATATCAGAAATGTTATGCATTTTATTTCTTGTATTTTTGATTTATTGCTCCAATAGATATTCGCTGCATCCAATTTCAACTCAATGCTCACCCGTGCCTGAGAAGTGTGTGCGTGTGTGTGTGCCGGGGGAACAGGCCGCCACTGTGACCTATTCCCTCTGTTCCTCCAGGGCCATGGGCAGCCAGGGCTGTATTGATTTTCAGTGTTGGGGCTCAGCTGTGCCCAGCATGGCACTCAGAACATATTTATCTGCATGTCGCGTTAACATTTTCAATATTTAATCAGGTTTTCGCAGGGTTTCTCTATCTATCAAAAGCTGGAGGTGTAACAGTGTTATAACAATGGCCACAAAGAACCAATTCATTTTTTATCTTAGATATTAATTATGTCAGTTTTTGGTTATTATAAATCTTTTTCAATATTTTAGTTGTCATTTTTTGCTTTATACATATTTTATGTTATATAAGGCACCTGTTCTTTCTCCGTATACCTTTAGGGATTGGATAACATCTCTGTCAGGCATTCCTGTGGGTGTGTTCTCTATGTTTGACAGATACAGTTGTTTGTGTGCTGTGAGAGAAAGATATTGTTAGATGGCAGCACATAGCCGTTTCCCGGCCTGTTTTCATTCTTATTAGTACTCTGAAAGAGGGAGGGGTGCAGGGGAAACCGTAGTCCAACGACCAGTGCTCCTCTCTGGGCTCCATGTGTCTCTCCTCTGACCCTCTCCGGTGCTAACTGCATCACCCTGCCTGCTCCTGGGACGATTTCTCGGCTCCGGTACAGCGCGGCCATTGCAGAGATGTTGAGAAGTAGGATGAATTATGAGGTGGACTTGGATATTGCCCCGAGGCCAAGGCCCAGGGCACCGCTTCATGGCTCTAATCATTAAAGTCTGACGGCGGGAAAGCTGATCCAAGAACAGGGCTTAGAGGGGCCTGTGCTCCAGAGGGAAATATCACTATGATAGATCATGAGATAGCATATGCTTTCACAATGCATTTTGTCTGGTCTGCCCTGCCCTCGCTGTTATTAATTGAGTATGGAAATGAATTCTGTGGAGATGACTGGCTTTGCCCCCCAAAACCAAACATGATGGGCTTTACACATTATGAATTTAACACTGAAAAACCAAGTGTGACCACACCATTTCGGGGGAAATCAGGCAAAGTTTATTTACGCATGCATATGATTGCACAAGTCTGACAATAGGGGCTTTTTTCTTTTCTTTTCTCGTTCTTTTCATTCTGTGTATACTAGAGTAGATAATGCCTAGTCTTCAAATTTTTGATGCCCTGTCTCTGCACTGAGGCATGATGGGAGAAAAGCTGAGTCATTGGGAGAAGTGTAATCTTCGTCGCAGTGGGTCTTTTAGCGAGTCTCAGAAACCTGGAGATATCAATCAAAATAGAAAATTATACTTTACAATTGTGCCATTGCATTTTTATCTCCTTTGGTTCTCTGCGGTTATATATGTACAGTGGAGCTCCTGTTTGATTGATGGATAGATTCTCCTGTTGTGTTTCTATCTGTGCAGATTCTTCTTTTTTAAAGAATCTAGTTTTTGCTCTGTAGAGCTTGACTGTGCAGTGTGGTGATTTTTGTGCAGGATTTTAAAATATCACTGTTTTTCACAGCTAAAAGATCCATTCTTAAACAATGAAGACAGTCATTGTGTTACAGCCAGGTGTGACATACTGAATTTATTCTATAAATCGTGTAGGGTTCCTCAACCATGTATTTTTGACATAATTAGTATAAGCCCTATAATCCACAAGGATAAGCCATTAATCTACAGGCAAGTGAGGACAGATCAAGTCAGTCGAGATACAGGATTTTACAAGGTGCATTTACAGCCTCTAACAGTAGGGATAAGCACACAACCTACATAAAACTATTGTTATGTGCATGAAAAGAAAATATGAAACCTTGCAAAGAGTCTGAGGGGAAAAAAACAGCATTTTTGATGATCAGTGCTTCAGCATTATCTCCTGTAATCCCCAGGAGCTTTGTCGCCAGCGTATGGCGATCCGGACATCGGAGCGAGTCGAGCGGCCTGAGACCCTGCGCCACTCGCGGCTCAACAGCGTCTCGTCCCAGTTCAGCGATGGCCCCGCAGCCAGCCCGTCCACCCGCAGCAGCACCTCCTCCTGGTGCGAAGAGCCAGTGCCATCCAACATGGACATCTCCACTGGTCACATGATACTGGTAAGGAACTTGCTTTGACTCCAGAGACAATGTGAGTGATGAGTCATGTGGCGAGGGAGGAGAGACGGTGAATAGATGGAAGTTGGTTGAGGTGTGGTTTGTTGTAAGTCCCTCAGAGACATTGTGTGGTTCTTAGCATCAGATTGTTACAACTAAACAACCACAACATGTCATTTCTCACTGACTGTGCACTTAACCTGCCTGGGTGAGTTTAGTGTAGTTTGAGAAACTCCAATGCTTTTTGTAAGAATACATTGGGTCATAGATCTAAATCAGCATCAAAATCATGCATCAATAATATTAATAATGTTGACAATAACAATGTGCAATAATTACTGTGCAATACCATATTCACTGTGCAATCTATTGCCCATGAGCAACTGCTGCTACTATTTGTGTTATCCGTTGTTGTAGATTCTTACTGTGTTTTCTCTTGTACATAGTTTAGTTAGTTAGTTATAGTTTTTATTATTTCCCTACTTTTACTGTTTTTTCTCTATCCACTTTGCTGCTGTAACATTGGAATTTCCCCCTTGTGGGACAAATAAAGGAATATCTATCTATCAGTGATTCACAACCAGGGCTACTGGTACCTTAAGAGGTGCCTCTGCAGTTGCCACAGGTAACATGGATTGTTGAGTTGTTAAATTAATACATATATATATACATATATATATATAGAAATAAGGATATCCACATATTCAGAGAAGCTGAAACAATTAGCTTAAAACATTTCGCAAATGGTTGAAAGAGTTAGCTTATAGTAATGGATAAACACTTGAAACAATGAGCTTAAAGTAATGGACAAATGGTTGAAAAAGTTTGGCTAAAAGTAATGAAAAACGGTTTAAATAATTAGCTAATAGTCATGGTTAAGCAATTGAAATAGTTAGCTAAACATACTGTATACAGTTGAAATAGCTCAAATTAATGGATTAACACTTGAAACAACTAGCTTAAAGTAATGGACGGTTGAAATAGTTAGTTAAATGTAATGAATAAACAGTTGAAATAGCTAAAAGTAATGGATAAACGGTTAAAATAGTTACCTAAATGCAAGGGATAAATGGTTTAAACATCTTCTGCAAACGGTGTTGAACGAATGCAAACAACTCGATCGAACCCGACCTGAACATTTACAGTTCAATATTTATTGTATCAATAAACCGTTTTATATCAATAACAACATCCTTCTTAAAATCCATTCAAATGAACGCGTTTGGAGCATGTCGGGTGGTGTGGATGTAGGTGTAATCATCTGTAAGGGGCTTTGGAGATACGTCAGAATAGGAATAGGCTGTTGAGGTATTTCATGTGAGTATATATTATAGTGCTTTTAAAACTATGACTATGCAAGGCCCTGTGATGAAAACCAACAGCTTGATTTCCCTCTGTTTATCTGTATGGATGTTTCTTTTTCATCCCTCTCTCACCTCATCCTCCTCAGAGCTCTGTTATCTTTGGGTTGTTTTTTTTCCATCACTCTTCCCGCTGTTTTCTCACTCTTGCTTTATCTTGGCTCTGTTGTCTTCATTTTTTTCTCCTCCAACTTTTTCCTCCCTTTACTGTGTCATTTTCTCTCTTTATCATTCCGTCCTGCTTCTCTCCCCACTGTCATTTTCATCTTTTACCTCCTCCGTCTCTCTCACTGCTGCAGCAAAATAAGGTAGACATTGTTTTGCGTCATGGGAGCAGCTTAAAACTGAAATATCATTACCCATCTGATTGTCATTTGGAGGTTTTAGAAATTTTGTTAGGTTTTTTTTATTTGGTTGAAAAAGCTTTCGGTTGCCAACGCTTCCACAAACACACAATGGATTGTTTTAATTTTGCACAACTTTCGCTTCATTCATTTGAGACAAGCTTGATAAAAGAGATGGATAGATGCCTTGCAGTGTTTCCATTAATGGAGAGAGCATTCATCACACTGCATGTCTAGCTTTTATATTGGGAGGCTATAATGAATGAGAGTGAATCTGAGTAATGCCTTGTATTGGTGGTAATAGATGGGTTTTGTTGCACTCGTCAAGGCTTGTTTGTGAAGCCCCTTTTGAAAACATTGACAATAGAAAAGCATTTAGCCCTGCAATAACAAAAGAGGCACTGTGAATCATTTCTAGGAGCTGTTATTATTAGCCCCAGTTTCTTCACAGCAGCAAAGCAGGCATTGCAAAGTAGAAAGGTAAAACACACAGGGACCTTTCCTTCTCTTTCATGCCATGATTGACATGGAGATGTCCTATAGGGGTTCTTCTTTAAAATTCCACTGCCATCTCACATGAAACCATGTGTGAGATTGCCTTGTTATCACTGATCTCAGACCTATATTTTCCCATCTCGGCTCTCTTCTCCTCTCATCTCACCCCTCTCTCGCTCTCTGGAGCTCACACCGTGTGGAGAAGGATGATGAATACTCAGCTTTCCAAAGCACATATGCTGGGGGTCCTCTTTTTTTTTGAGGCCCAATCACCCCACACACACACACACACACACACACACGTACACACGTACAATATATATACGCATAAAACCACTGTGCTACTGCGAGGGTGCCGTCAGGATAAATGAACTACGATGTTGAGCCCCACTGTTCGGCCCACCTTAAGACTTAAAAAGTCTTGCATAACGACTTCCGACTTCAAAACTGAAATTGGATGCTTCTGTGTGCTGAGTCATCTGCTGTGTTTTTTCAGAGCTACGACACACCTCTGCTGTCTTACACTTTCTATCGTCTCTGTTTTGCCTTTCTCAGCTGCAGTATGGTGCTACAACCATGCAAATGTTACCTACTGAGTGGTTAAAACCTCAAAAAACAATTACCAGATCTAACATGTAAGCATGTGTTACTTACGTGGCTGTATTGCTGTGCTTATTGCTGCAGTGCAAATCCTTTCAGCACCATGGACAGCACTTTATAGTCACTAAACTTGTTTTTCCTCACAAGCATGTGAAACAAAAAACACATCTACTGTCCAGAAACAGGGTCAAAATGTTGAATCCGTTGCTATAGTGCTCCCTCGGCTTAATCACCTCTGTACTGGAAAGAGAAGAAAAATCAATAATTATGTAGGTTGAGGCTCTTTTTCATTATGTTGAGTAGTTATTGTTCAATTATCTTTGAAATTATGAATTATTTGCTCAAAAGGAAAATAGATTCAGGCAAAGGAAAATAGCCACTGACTCATGCAACATGCTCTGCCCTCACTTTTACTCACAATTTTAAATTTAGTTTACGAGCCAGTCAAATTCCATTCAAGACAAAACAATGTGTGTTTTTTTTTTATTTAACTATTATTAGTCACACAAAAACATACATATTAATACCTTTTTTTCCGCCTCTCACAGCTGTTTATCATATCATAAAGCTCCCTGTACAAACTGTTACCAGTATTGTTCGTTTTAATTTGACAGTGGAGCTTGACAGTAATGTGTTACCTGTTGTGTCTGGCTCCCCTGGTTGTCCCTTCATCCTGATTTCACCCGGCACCCTCTGCTGCCGAGGAGACTGCTTAGGAAGGATTAGACATTGTTTCCCTGACACCCAGGCCTCCAATCCCAACCCTCTGATTGGCAGACATAATCCCCCCATTCACTAAACCTTCGTTACCCTGTCTCTGGAATACGCCATGGTCCACTGCCTCCCCCTAGGAACGGGAGGGCTTGATAAGGGCCTGCTGGCTGCATTGCATTAAGCTACAAAAATATGAATTTGGAATGCAATCGATTCAGGGCATCGTTTGAATAGAATGGGATGCAATTCAGAGTGGATTTATCAAGTACGTGGAGATGTAATATTGGTAGGGGAGGTGGGACGCTGTCAGGCTGGCAAGCAGAGAGTACTTGTACAGGGTGACAAGAGCATAGTGGTGACAGCCTCTGTCAAGTGGCCATAATGGCATGCTGTCATTTTCCTGGGAAGACAGCACTGTGTGTTTGCGTAGGCGATGCACAACAACACGCATGCAAATATATGTGTGTTCCCTGCTATTAGAATTGACATTAACTAGTTTTTTTGCATGCATAAAATTAAAAGCTCAAACAGGGATGGCTCCAAGTAGAAACAGCAGAAATATCACTTTATGTCATTAATGGGTTCAGATAGAACACATTGTGCTGTTGTGTTCTCTCATTATGCAGCTGCATTATTCGCAAGAGTTGCTTTTTTTTGTTCTCAGTGTGGCTTTTAACACCTGAGTGGCACCTTTGGTCCCATATCTAACAATAAAACTTTGATTTCCATTGTCTGTAGGATTTGTAATGTTCTAATAAGTCACCTAATATGCTTTGCATGCATGCTGGAGATGTCTGAATTCACGAGTAAAGGGTAATTGCCTATTATGCGTTGGACAAGCTTATTTGTGATTATCATCTAAGTAGGAATTGTATATATCCTGCAAAGGTTTGGATTTCCCTTTTGACAGACAGGAGTGAATAAGTCGGATGTAACAATGGAGTGTCACCTCTCTGCTCAGCCTACCTTTACCGCCTTTAATATGGGATAAAAACCCGGCACATCTTGGTATCACTTTCATTGTATTAGCCAGCTGATCCCTGACATCAGTTTATGAGTCTGTAATCTTCTGCCTCACACAATAGCGGACTAAACCATTTAACCCCATTGGGAGGGGAGCCATGATACAGGAGTGAAAACGAAACACGGCACTATGCTAAAAAAGGCCGTCTTGCCAGCTACAGCCTCTAAGCTCCCTAAGACTTGCCCTGGTTTGGGAGAATACACACACACACACACACACACACACACACACACACACACACACACACACGACACACACACACACACTGGCCTCGTCCCCTCCCCCTTCTCTTTTTCCATCTTTGTCTCTCTAGCGAATTCAATTTTGTCTTCTCCAAGCGACGGCTTAAATGCAGACAATCTTATCAGTGGCTGTGCAAGCAGTGAGGGACGTGATTGAAACACCCCTGAAGTATTTCCAATGCAGACAAACCTTTCAGGAGTCTTAATTGTGTGTGATTTTTTTTTTTTCTCTCTCTCTCTCTCTCTCTCAGTCAAACACACATGCACAAACACACGAAGACACAAACATTAGCACACCTTCCCCAACTAGATCTTCAGCAGCCTCCTCCTCACCCAGCTGTTACGCTATACAACAGCTTAGAACAATAATGCTCCATGACACCTGATCATGGCTTTAATGGAAAGTGCTGTTGTCAAGGGTTTAGTGTTTTTGGTCCAGTTTATTTATTGGTTAGCCTGTGGTGAAGAAAATACAATGGAAAAAAATAACAACAAGATATTTCCAGCCAGCTATGAAATGGGGAAGATGAATTGTTTCACGTTTCTGGTTTAATTAATGCAAATTTGCTGCAAAACAAGCACAAAATATCTTTTTACAGCCACATTTTGAGATAGATTCAGCTCTCTTTTGCATGGTTCTGGCTTGTTGTTTGAAATGGTGGCTAAGGTGGTGTCTGTTTTCCTCTAGTCATACATGGAGGACCACTTGAAGAACAAGAACCGTCTGGAGCGTGAGTGGGAGGCCCTGTGCTCCTACCAGGCAGAGCCCAGCGCCTGCAGTGTGGGGCAGGGCGAACAGAACTCCAAGAGGAACCGCTCAGACGCCGTGGTCGTATGTGAGTCCATTCATTTTTTTCTTTTTCTGTTTTTTTTTTTTTTTACTGTGAGACTGTTCCCACCATTTTACAAGGCCAAACCAGTGAGTAACTGTTGTTGAAATATTTGTGAACAGATGCTTCAAAGAGCTACATAAAACCAGTCGGATAAACAAGCCAAAGCGACATTGTTAAGATATGTTTCCAAACAAATAATCCGTCTAAGTATTGTTTTTCCTGAAAACAAATAAAGGCCGTTTTGGTGAGAAAGTTGTTATTTTGCAATTCAAATCAACTTGCTTTGAGATGAAATTGACCGAAGACAAAGCATGTTATCAACTAACTATATTATTATAGTAATACAGTAGCAGTAACTGAACATCCACTGCGAGCAAAGATGCGCGAGTATTTCAGAGTTTGGGAAAGTTTACATTCAAACAAACCTCACCCACAAGTATGTTATTTTAAGTGTCATTTTAATTACATTTGAATGAATGATACTCTGCTGTAGTGCTAGGGCTGGTTAGCTCTACCCTAATATACGCAAACAGTGCAGGTCCTTTATTCCATGAGGACATATTAACCAGTGACATTGTGGCTTTAGTGTCACTATTTTAGCATGATATGATGTATTTGGCCATCAAGTCCATATTAAGACCCATTTACAGGATTCTCATTTTTAAACCAAGTCTGCTGGAAACATTTAAATGTCAGCTGGAGATGGATTTTTCAACCAATCCGGAAAATCTTGTGGTAGCATTAGGTTATAGTAGCTAGCTACAGCATCTAACAACATCCCACTATCCCCACTATTATTTTTAAACTGCATAAGCCTCGTGAGAACGGAAATTACACCATCTTTATACTCGGGTAATCACCCTTAAAGACCCTGAAAACCATCCAAATAATCAGTCTATTATTATGAGTAATGGGGAACTAAAAGAACATAAAATAAAACAGTTTGGATTATTTTTCTATATTTCTGTTTTTCTCTGTGCTTTTTGAGTGGGCGGGGCTCAGTATGAAATGTGATGACAGTTGGTGGGTTGCTCAGTCAGTCAAATTGGATCGAACCACACCCGCACAGGCCTGACTTTGTGTTCAACTCTAACTTATATTTATTATCATAAATAATAACTAATGTAAAGTTTTTTTTTAAATGTGTGATTTAGTCATGAAGTTAAGAAAAAGATTCAATGCCAAGTTTTCAGTGGCCTCAACTTGAAGTGAACCTGGTTAAGATGACTACTGAAGTTCATTGGAAACAGATTATATGAATCTTTTAACAGTTTCACTTGTTTAAGAAGAAGAGGATTTAAAGGCTCACTACTTACAGACTTCTTAAGATAAAATATTTTATTATTATTTCACTTGGAACATTCCTTATTGAAGGTGGAACGATTCAGGACTTCAGAATAGTGTGTCTGTGTATGATGAAAGTCTGGTGAAATTGCAGTCCATTCAGCCTTTTCAGTTTTATATCCCTCTGTTGCTGCTCAAAATTCTGTTGTTATTGTGTGGGGAGGAAAAACTGTGGAAAAGTATGTTGATGAATTATGCATCTCCATTACAGACGATCATTCCAGGATCACCTTGAAAGCGGAGAATAACCACGGCAACTCAGATTACATCAATGCAAGTCCAATAGTGAGTATTGTTTATTCATTTTAGCTCTACGTTGTGGTTAATATCTGTTGTATCTGAAGTCTTTTTTGTAGCAGGAGCACCTGTTGTGGTTGGATTTTACTTTGAGATAAAAGAAGTTTCAAAGGACTCATTGATTCAAGTGCATTGATCTTTTTTTTAAACTTTGTTCTCCATGGTGGGAGCCTCAGTGGATTCGGCGTGTCTGGCTGAATCACACTGCTACTTTCACTGCTTTCAAAATGGCCGCTCCCTGGAGATAACCCTTTTTTTCCCCGTCCACACTAAAAAGAATTATACATTATTTTTGACTAAACAAATGTATCCCGCCACAAATCCAGAAAGACCTCAGTGTTGGAGCGGGCTAAGGGTTTTCTTTTTTTTTTTTTTGCATTTTTCCCAAAAACATTGCCAGTCATGATTTCCCCTGAGGCTGCTGAAAAGGGATTCCATCAAAGGGAACAGGAAACTATGCATTTCAAATACAGTGCCAAAATTTCTGAGGAGATAGATGAGTGGGGCACACACAGCTGCACTAAAAGCCTATTTCTCTTCAGAAACAAACAATGGAGACTTTTAGATGCTCTATTTATTCCCCCATTTTCTCTAATGGCATATTCATAGAGGTTTTTAGCTTATTTAAACAGTGCTGTAGTGCAACATTTGCCATCTTATGGAATAATATTATAATAAACATAATCAATCAGAGGAAGAAGTTAGAAAAAAGCAGATTGGTGCATTAGGAAAAGGGTATGAAGTAAAGTTATCCAAGACTGTTTTGGTACAGTTAAAAAAAAAAGAAACACAAACGGATGTTGAAGATGGGTGAAGTAATGGCGGATGCAGTGGTGTGTGGATGAAAGGACAGTAATTACACCACAAAAGGGACCCCTGGCTGAGCCCAGCAAAACTGTGATAATTATGTCTGTCAATGCGGCTTCTTCCTCCTCATTAGCTTCAGGGGCAGTGGCCTACGGGTAAATAATCTGTCGCTTCTTTCTGGGAATCCGGGGTCAGAGAGGCAAAGGGAAGGAGCTCCCTGCATAGCAGAGGGTGACACACACACACAGGGAAAAGCTGGGATAATGGTAAATGCATGACCACAAATGATGCAAGCGCTCCCAGATTTACGGCATTATTAGCGTGGGGAATTTGCGGTGGCACAAAATGTGGTCAAAACCCTGTTGTCTTTGTCTTGTCTAGCCTAGCCTTTTTTACTTTTCAAAGTCAAACGCTGTGTGGCTTTTTCCATTTCCCACCTGTTCTCCATGCTTTTGTTTCCGAACTTTCTGGGATGAGCTCAAGCCAGCGTGTAGCTTCCGAACTCTCTATCTTACATAAACACAGGATCAAGGCGCTACAGCAAGGTGTTGAAAGTTGGGACGCTTCTCCAGGAGCAGATATTTGTGCAAGCTATTTAAGTACAAGCTATTTTACTTCAAACCAAGGAGCACTTTCTTGCGTTTTTGTTGTAGTCTATCTTCTTCCCACAATGGCAAGGGGAGGACAGCTGAATCACAGGACTATTCTTTCATGTTTGCGCTTTAGTATTCATGCAGGGATGTCAACACACAGCTACAGCATGTCTGTGTCCTTGAGATTGGCTAAACGGAGTGGCAGCACCAGCACCACCATTTCATTCTGTTTCATTTTTTTAACAAACCCATGAGAGGAATTTCAACCAGAAAGGATGAAGAGAAAATTGAACAACACGGTTACACCTAATTGAAGTAGAACAGTGGGTAATGAACATAACATTTCCCGCATTTATGGTTCCTTTTGGGAAATTTCTTTAATAGAAAGGCAGTCAAATTGTCAAATTTCAGCCAGCCCTTGTGCAGGTGTATTTATTCATTTTCACCCATGCATCACTTCTGCCCCCCAATGATCATTTTGCTCCCCACATGAATACTGACATCCTGCCTGACATCTCATAGACACTTGATACAGATAATATGACTTTAAATCATAAATTACCATTGATATGATCAAATCTGAACCTGCATCTTAATGTATTTCAATCCTAAATGCTATAAAAAAAAATCTCCAAATTAAAAAATAATTTACAGTACTAAGGATGATATTCAACAGTGCGAGTGTCCCATTAAACTGAACACAATAGTCTGTTTCTACTGAGCTTTACTTGTAGTTACATCACCATTTGGAAGTAAATTTAAAAGAGAAAACAATTTGACATTTTTAATCCCCCATAATGAAAATAAATTACAAAGAGACAAAGAGATAAATAATAAAGAAGTAGATTTTTTTATTTAAAGTGATTTTGGACTAAAGTTGTATGTTTGGTTTTATCAGCCGTTCAGAGCATTAAGAATTAATCCTGTTGTTGAGGTTATTAAACATGAGGAGAGAAAAGCATTATGGTAATATTAAAGCCATGAAGAAATGCTCCATAATTAAGGTCTATGAGTTTGACAAATGAGTCAAAGAAAAACACAAAGACATGAAATGAAAAAACTGGATGTTAAACTTCTAAGCTCATGTTCTTTGGCCTTGACAAGTTATTCTTCAGAGTGAAAAAAAGTTCATGAAGAATGAAAAAAAACATTTAGTGCCTTACTGTCGTGGTGTTTCTTGATGTTATGCTCAGAGATGTCTCCCTCCCTAAATCACTCTGTTACAATTATATGCTGCAAAAAAAACCTCCATTTTCATTGGCGGAAGTCAGTCAATGGCAGGTTAAAATGCAAGGGAATGAGTCAGTCACACCTTAATATTATATATACTATATACTACTGCTTTTTCCTCATATAAGACTATATTTGATAGGTGACCCATAAATAATAGACAAAAATACAGCACTGTGTGTCATCTATCATTATAATGCTGAACATACATCAAGAATACATTGATATGTACCCACTCGTTTCTTTTCCTTCAAAATATGTCAACATCTTTCCACTGATGCATCTCACACTCGAGGGTGTGCATAAAAATTCCATTCAATAAAATGTGATCATTGATTTTGGGGGGCGACCCAGCCAACACCTACTCAATCAAGTCTCAATCACATCCCTCAAATCAAGTCCCCCGTGTCATTATGTCCCACCTCAACATTTCAGCTCTCTCACATCAGCCGCCTGCAGGCTTTAAAGTCCCACCACGATATCATGTTTCATGCAGTAACACGTCAAAGCATGACAGCAAATTGAGATCAGAAAGCCATTTCATGAGGTCTTTGAGGACATTGTAGAGAAGACTGTACATGACTTAACTGAAGCAGAAGTGAAAACATTCCTGAGTGATGAGATAATGAATGGGAAACTAAAGTTAGTGTGTTTATTTTGAATATTAAAAGGGTTGGAAGTTAGATTTAAAGGTTCAAGGTTCAGCTTTTTTTTGTCATTATATAATTTGGATTGCACAATGTAGCCTTTTCCACACTACACACAAAGAAAATGTATGAAGAAATATTTTTAATTAGAATTAGAATATAACAATAAGCTCAAGTCAATTAATAGAAATCAAAAGGAAAACCAACATATTTACAATGAAGATATACCGTTATGTCTATATACATATACACACAAAAAAAAGTATGTACAATATTTGTAATATCGGCCTAATATGCAAGTTATAGTAGCGGATTTGTTTCTGCTGTCCAATAAGCACAAACATATTTTCACTATCAAACAGCTACAGCATCTTTTAGAGATTTGCATAGAAAATCAGTTAGCTCGTGGCATCCTTCCCATAAACATAGAGGTGCCTGTTTTCTTCTAGCTAAACTGCACAATCCAAGGTCTCCTTCAGCCTTTCTATGCAAATAGAATGTTTAAAGAGACTGATCTTTAACATTTCTTCACAAAAAAACAATCTCATGTGACAGGCATACAAACCACATCCTTCAAATATGTGTTCCAAGCTTATTCAGCGTAAATGTGCATGATGCTCACAGTTTAACAATAATAGTGTGTAGTTTATTCCAATTTAGTGTAATGAGATCTATTTAAAAAATAGTGAGATCTTGAGGACAGAAGAGAAGTGACAAGGAGGAGAGAGAGAATCAATGAATGAAACTGAAAACAAGCACACAGCAGAGGCAAATGTTTTCTGCTCTCATTCCTCCATCCAGATGGAAGCTTTGATGAAAGTCTTTTTTTTACCCCCAAGCCTTGTATGTTTTCATCGACCAGTCTCCACCTGAACACTGTGTCACACTCTGATCCCTCTCTCCCAGATGGACCATGACCCTCGCAACCCTACTTATATCTCCTCGCAGGGCCCACTTCCTTCCACCGTGGCGGACTTCTGGCAGGTAATACTCATCTCCATTCACTGTGGTCTTTCATCTTTTACCGTTTTGTTTCTATGGAGATGAGGGTTTAGAAGAACCACAACAGAACTGCACTGTGTCTGACCCGATGTTTTTATATGATTTGCCTATTCCTGTAGGATTCTGATGTCTTTTTCTTAGTCCAACACAAGAGTGCCTAGATTACTATTATGAATTAAGTAATGTAGCACCAGTTTTTGTCTTTCATGTACTATCATTGCATTAGCTAAGCATTTGACTGTCCTTTAACTATCTATCTTGAAAAGCCCAGAAGGTCGTTTAACAACACTTGCCGCTGTTCTAATGGTATTTTCAGAATTCTCAAAAGCTTTTCTATTCATCTGGATGATGAAAATATTCCATCCAAAGTTAAAAAACACATTATACCCCAGTCTTAAGTTTTAAAGTAAGTGTGACTCACCCTTTCTGAGGATATCATTATCTTAAATCACCATCGCAAACAAACATACATTTGTTTGGAAATCATAAAAACTTCTTAAACTTCAGAAAATTCTCCAGCCTGTGAATCATCACGTTTTTCTGTATCAAAGTAATCCAATAGTAGTTGCAAACAGGAACTACTAACAGCTAATTCGGCAAACCTTTAATGGTGACAATTTGCCAAATGTAATAAAATACAGGCTATAAAAACAGGGCTCAAGTTGTAGCCTGCAGCATAACTCACTGAATCCATGGCAACATTATACTTTTTTACATCCCCCAAATTGTGGAACTGTAGTTTCAAAATTTAGAGTCTGATAATCCTTCATATAAAAAATGTATGCTTGCCTCTATGACTCAATACATGTCAGAGAGACTCATACTTGGTCTTGGCGTAACAGTGTCAATAGTTGAATATGTACAACAAACCTGCAGCGTTTTGTTGTATATAGCAGTCAAGTTATGCACACCTCCAGGAAGTGTAATATTATATGTAATAATGCTGATGTTTGCTTATATTTGCATTTTTCTCAATGCTATTTGCATTCCTTCACATGTCCATAAATGTCAGACGAACATGCCTTTAATCACTGGATATAGGCTATTGTAAAGCATGTCGTCTTGTGTGGAGTATGCCTTAAATGATGCATGGTTGCCAAATGGCATTCTTATGTGTTAATAGGACAGCACTGTAGTAATTAGTGGGCCCATCACCTCCATATGGTGAAGTAACTCTGCTAGCCGTGACCAGGATGTAAAAGTGTGAAGCATAAATCCTGGCAGACCAGCTGGCCATGCACTCTGCACTCTGCATCATGTACTGAATGGATACTCATTTCGAATCATTATGATAGTGCTGACTTTGTGTTTAGGACAGACGTTGGCATCCGTTTGTGACCGGGGAAGGGTGGTAACGCAAAGTTTAGTCTGGTCTGGTTTGGTTCTCCTCACCAAAAGGAGCATAGTCTTTGGTTGTAGTTGTAAATCGTTTTTTAAAGCAAAAAAAAACAAACCTGCCTACAAACCCAACCCTCACATGGTGTTTCGAATTAATTTAAAAAAAAAGAAACATTCAGTGCCTATTATCTTAAAAGTGTACCTTAATTGACAACATCAGTTCCAATAGGAATTAAAGGAGCCCTGTTTTCTGTATTTAATTTGTAAATTTAAAAGTGCCTCAAATGAAACAGTTGATAATTATCTCTTAGTCAATTTGGTTATTTGTTTGTTTGTCTGCCAATTTTTTCTGTGCCAGGTGAATAAATGCATATCCATTATCTAATAAAATGGGCTATTTAGCCATGAACTCAACTCTGAATCTTTCCCAATTAAGCAGAAAATAACGGAAAATTAAACGCAGATTGACTGACACAATGAACATCAGTTCTGTGTCTGGGAATAAGAAGTAGCCATTCATTATTCAATATGGTTAAACTTGGATTGTGGTAGGAGAAAAAAACACACTCTTCCCCCCCATTAAAAGTAAACAAACAGGGGAAACACTGCCACTCTCATGCAAATGGACCGTGCAGGAGGCAAATCTTTTTGCTCTGTCCTATCTAATCCACACCAGCCCCAGGCAGCGCTCTGAAAGGCGGCTCTGCTCTAATCCTCCACTCCTCATTCCTCCATCCCTTCATCCTTCACTCCTCCATCCATCTCCCCTCCCTCCCTCCCTCCCTCCATCCCCGGCTATTACCTTAGCTCTGCTGGGCCTTGCCTTTCCTGCTCACTTCTTCTGAGGATTCAAAAAAAAGCCAATCAGCATGAGTTCACAGAGCAGCAACTCTATACGTTTTCTTGTATCGTGCCTTCTTCTATACAAATGATGTATAGCAGATGCATGTTTTTGGAGCCTAGAAATTGTTTATCGCATTAAAACGAGCCACAGATGATGTGCTCTTTTACGAGCTGAAAATGGAAAAAAGAATGCACTTGCTCCTCCTTACCTGCAAATATTTGCCAAACCTAAGACTAAATGGATAATATTCCCTCACATTATCACCTTGCCTAATCTCATCACATCTTGGCGCAGTTGGCACAGTTGGCGTGTAATGTGTCCACTGGGCTGGATCACAGAAGCTTGTGATTAGTGTATAGTCAAGGCCATTGTGTTTTTATAGCAATCATAAAAGCCACGTTTCCTCCTCATTTTCCTAATGGCTGCCGTGGGCCTGTATTTTTTTCCCAAGGACACATTAGATTGTGATAAGATGAAATGGAGCAGCAGCTCAGTAGATGTTATGATCTCGCTCAGATGACTGAGGGAGGGCGACACGTGACGCGCCCTCCTGCTGCTCCACCCAACATTTATTATTTGTCACACATGGAGAGGTGACATTTATTCATACTTCCTGGACCAAGATTAAGAAATCAATTTCACTCTAATACAAGGCTACCATGTAATGGTAATGTGCAATATGCTGCTCCTAGTGGCGCAGTTCAGCTACATATTAGTGCTATTGGAACATCATACAGATGAGTATGGAAGGGGGGGTTGACTCAGGATGTGTTTGAGGGATGTCTGACGTCTTTCCTCTGGTGTGTAGATGGTGTGGGAGAGCGGCTGCGTCGTTATCGTCATGTTGACCCCGCTCTCTGAAAACGGGGTGAAGCAGTGTCATCACTACTGGCCCGACGAAGGATCTGATGTCTACCACATCTACGAGGTATGTCAGCAAGAGATAAAGGATAAGTTACAAACCTCGGATGCTGTAAAGTTTAATCAGTTTGCTCAAAATAAAAAAAAAAGACACTTTTTTTTAGCAGTGTCTAGCCATCCAGATAGTTTTGGTTTTATGTTCTGAGGTAATGAGATTTCTGTCTCCAGCCCCATACAATGAAGATGAATTTAATTTTATCTGTGGTGCTCACAGTGTTGCAAAATAACGTTTAAAAGATGCATATAATTCACAGACTTCACTGTGAGCAGTTCTCAGTGGAAATACGTTCTACCAAATAAAATAGTCCTTCTATAAAAGCGGCTGAGTAACAACAAGGACACTCTTTTTCAAATGTAACTTTTATGGACTTTTGGTTCCACAAACAAAATTCATTCACCTCTAATTTTATTTGCGGTGTTGGCAGAGGCCAATGTCTCAAAACATCTCTCTCTGTATTGAAGCTGCTCTTTAAAAAGTGTCGTATTACTACTAGTATATTAGTATACATATAGTATTAGGGTCCACTGACCAATCAGGTCAAGGAGTCTAGAATGGCGACCCAAAATGGTTTATCAATACATATACACTTCCATGCCACTTTATTAGTAGTATGTACAATTTAATCCAATACAATACTATTATTATATATTATTAATGTTAGTTAATATCTATCCGACAGTGTCAATTAAACCATTATTATCTTTGAAAAGGTAGAATATGGCTCAGCTGTTGTTTACAGGTAGTTTCTCTTCTGATAAAAAGACTTGTATGTCTCTGAGCTGGATGAAACTAAAATATATGGTTAGTTAGGGAAACCGTTTTCTGGCCAGTGTTGATGTTAAAGCTACCTGAAGTTTATTGCTGCAGGTTGTAGCATGGTTATGAATTCATTTTGCTGAAGATGTGATTGATTAACTGAATGCCATCCTTTGCTTGATCTTTTTTCTAAATTTCAGGTCAACTTGGTGTCAGAGCACATCTGGTGTGAGGACTTCCTGGTGCGGAGTTTCTATCTAAAGAACCTGCAGACCAATGAGACACGCACCGTCACCCAGTTCCACTTCCTGTCCTGGATGGACCGCGGGATCCCCAACTCGGCCAGGACTCTGTTAGACTTTCGCAGGTAAAGTGAAGGATCCGGCCTGAGACACTGGAGCTCAGCAGATTTCAGGCAGATTTCCACCTTTAAAAGTGGCCTTTATCCTGAGCCTGTTCTTAATCATCTTCCCTTATATTCTGTATTCTGTCAGCGCCTTTCTGGTCCGTCTCCCTTTTGCCCCTCTGCCTTTAGTGTCCTAGAGAACGGTTGTTCTAATAAGGACTGTGTTTCTGTACTATCCCTTTCATCCTGGGCCTTTTTCCCTCACCTCCCTCCAGCACATGTGATGCAGCAAATTAACAGCCCCGCACTGCCTGGCTTGGCTTGGGAAGAAAAGAAAAGAAAAAAAAAACAACCATCTAATTCAAACACCCAATTAAATGAGAGCTGTCTCACTAAAAACACGGGAGAGGGGGAAAGCTAGTGACTGAATAACCTCACTCTGTTCTCCATATAATGTGTTCTGGCAGAAGAGCAGAAATAGCTCCTCTGGGAGAACCCAGAGGGATAGGAAAAGCCCTCCAAATGAGAATAGATGCATCTGATTTGTGGATGGAAGTCTGTCCCTCTGGTTTGTAATGCAGATGAGAGAAAAAAAAGAGGATGTGCAGTGTTATCATGTCATCCTTTCCTGACAGAGTCGCTGCTGGTTTTTTTTCTTCAAATTAAACTGGGTGTAGCTTGCAGTCTGTTATATATTTATTTGTGATATTGGTGTGCAGGTTTGAGCTGTGTTTTGATTACAAACATAAGTTTTCCTTTGCTGTTGAAATCTCCCTAACAACTAGATTGCCTTGATGTAACCCCGTTAATGCTGCTGTAGGTTATTGGGAACCTAAAGCTCTGATTATGTGATTCAGAGGTCTCAGATCCACACGATGTACTGTACACTCACGGTTTTCACGGTTTCGGCCAACTTGGTATTTTGCGGTTGCCAGTGTCATTTTTGTGATGTTGCAGCTAGTAATATGAGCCCAGTTGCATAGTCACAAAAGTGATCATTGGAAACTGTGTCTCCTCAGCCAGGCCTGTGCACAAACTGTCTTTCTCTCACTCCTGACTCTCTGTCTCCCCCCTCCTCCTCTCACTGCTCCTTCCTCTGGCTTGCATGGGAACTCCGATGATCTCTGTATGCTCTCTAACTACAGACATATTCAGATTTTCCTGGTGTAGTTACTTAAAATGTAAAAGATCTATATTTAATGTAAAAACAGAAAAAAACGAACTCAAAATGCACAAAAAATAAGCAGTGGATTAATTCAACTAGATGTAGTTTTATCACATTTTAATATTTAGCCATGTTCAGTGCATGTATGTAAATGATAAAGACAAGCTTTCAGTCACTGTAGATCTACATAATGACAAAAAAAATCTCAAAGCTCATACTGACATCAAATAGAGCACACCTGTGCTTTGAAGTGCAAATACACGTGGGAAATGCAGTTTAAAGTTGTAGTTCTTTAGGTCCAAATACAAAGAAATATGCAAAAACTAAAGCAATAAAAATGGTAATACATATCAGAAGTAACATAAAAAGACAAAAATATACAAATTATCAAAATTAATGTAAAATATGACTATAAATCTAATTTTTTTTTATATTTAGCCATATAAAATGTAATTAGAAGCTACAACACATTATTATTACTATAGTAGTAGTAGTGGAAGTACTGTAGTAAAATTGACACCCACCTCCATTTATATTATAGTATATTCATGCAGTTTGCTTAATGTTATATTTGTTTTATTTACAGATTTCTAATAATAATAGATAGCAAGTATTAGTGAATTTGAAGATTAACAAAAAAACACAATATAAACTGCCGATACGATGAGATATTCAGACATTTATTTTTAATGCTGTCGTTGAAAGGTGAAAAACGAGGGAAATGGAAAGACGCGGAAGCTCTCTGTGTAGTCAGTTTCCATGGCAACAGCAGGGTGTGAAAAGGGTTGTTGGCCTTCACCGTGCCTGTGGTGTATAACATTCATAATTGGCCGGGGTTAATGCGTCGGCGGTCGGCAATCACAACATCACACCACCACATCCATCAACCCCATGTCACAATAATGCAGTTCGAAATGATGCTCAATTTATTTAGGTGGTGCAACACGGATTTCTTCCTCTATGGTTAAACTAAAGTGATTGATTGACAAGGAGGGTGCATCTCTCAGGATTCTGTTTGTTCCTTTGATTATGTGCTGTCATTAATTTCATCCAGACCCTCATGAGTCACATTTGTTTTAATTATCACTGTTATTATTCCGCAAAAATGTGTTTGTTTTTAAGCATCCTGTGCATTGAAGACAACTTGTCGTCAAGCTTGCAATAACATCCAATTTTCTCTTTTTTGTATTTCAGAAAGGTTAACAAGTGCTACCGGGGTCGATCTTGCCCGATAATTGTTCACTGCAGGCAAGTACAACTATTTGAACCTTGTGACAGTGGCTGACCCTGCTGAATTGGGATAGCGATTGTTTGTCGTGACCTGTGTGTTGGAGGGGAGAGGCTGTTTATTTTAAACCCGCTCAGTCCATTTACTCTATCTGGGTCCACTGGAGCTACTGTTTATTCCACTGGCTGTGTCTTTATGGAAATGTTGTGGTGAATAGACACTCAGCCAAAGACACTTCCATTTCCCATTTGGTTGAGTTAGTTAACTGGCCTTGATTGGTTTGTATTAAACACCAGGTATCTGTCTGACCACTTTTAATAGTCACATCCTGTTAAGTCATGCGTGGGGCCAGGCAGCCCGCTCTCCCTGTGAGGGAGCTGTACAGACTGAGTGTCTAGCAGTGGATTAATGAAGCAGTGGTGCTCAGGCCTGCACTCCTGTTTTATTGGCCTTGCCTTTATTAGAGAGATGTGCACGCCTTGTTTGCAATTAACATGCAGAGCCGTTGAATGGCCGGCGGGCACAAAGGGAGGCTTTTCATAAGACTATCTCTGGAGTAATGGAAAAGCAAGGCTCTCCAAAAGCTGTTCTCGAACCGCCCCTGGCCTCTCAACCTCTCCTCTGCTCCTGAGGTGCATTCATTTAAAAGCCTTTGTCCCCAGTGTGCCTCAGAAACCATTCCCCTCTCCCCAATAGCCGAGCTAGTCTCAAGACCACACATGCACTCGTGTGCAAAGGTTTAACATAGTCACATTTATTGGAACATCAGATATTCAGATCTGTTCAGGTATTTTCATAAGAATATTAGGGATTATTTTGGATTTTTGGCTATTTAAGTATTCTTTTTTATCTGTAATATCAAGTTTTAAGCAGACGGAGCAGTGTGTATCTGTATGCATAGACTAATTTGTGTTTAAATATACTCCACAGTCTCTCAGCAGTTGCAGATGTAAATGAGCAATTTGTTTCCTTATAAGAAAAACACTCTGAGATTAAAGCATCACTCAGCCTCCTTAATGATCTCCATCTCTCTCTCCCTCTCTCTCTCTCTCTCGCTCTCTCTCTCTGACTCTCTGCAGTGATGGAGCTGGCAGGAGTGGGACTTACATTCTGATTGACATGGTCCTCAATAGGATGGCTAAAGGTAACGATCAATGGCTTCCCTTTCACTCTTTCTGCTTGCGTTGAAGTGTTGCCCTGGCAACGCTAAAGCCTCTCATTTTCCACAGAGGGTCTTGGGGATGCATTAGAGGGTGACTTTTTCTGAGGCCTGGCGAGGCAGCAAAGACAGAGACAGACACAGAGGGAGCTGAAGGGAGTGGAGAGAGTGGAACAAAGAGAAAACAGAAAAGGAAAATGAAAAAGAAACCTGTGCCCACATTAGTAATTATCTATTTAAGCTACCGTCACACCATATTAACCTGCAACATGAATTTAGATAGCACATGCATGGAAATGAAATGTTTAAGGGGAAAATATGTTGAATCAATATTTAAAGGGAACAACAGGTTTATTTTATTATTGGATTATTCTTAAGTAGGTTTGCACCCTTCTTTCACCCTTTATATCGTCTTTTGTTTTTCCTATTTTACACAAATTTAAACTAAACTGCCCAAGAAATCGTTGGGCCCCTAATTTGCATTGTATCATGAAAAAAACCACAATCAAGGAAAGTAATCTGCAATTGGTCACAAAGCACAGTAACTCCATCATGGACCTCCACAAATTGAAATGCATATAAAACAACTGAGCAAGAAAAGCTTCCTGAACAGGATCTTTGTGGGTGTATCATTACATGTAAAACAGAAATGGTTTCAAGGTAGATTTGTGTCTAAATTGTAGGTTCCTGTGACAAGGACAAACTCTTGTTTTTAGCTAAATCTCGAAGCAGGAGTTGTAGCTGAAGGATTTGTGTGAATAAACAGTTATTTTTTTTTGTGAGCTGGATTACAGAATAACCAGAATAAAAGTTAGGTTTTCACAGTTTTACATACAAACACATTTGGATGTGGACATCTATTGTTGCACAGGAGCTGGTTTCTTCCAAAGGCCACCTTACGTCACCTTTAAAAACCCTCCATAGCTTAGCCTGCCCTCTGCCCTTTGCCCTTTGACCTCTGCACTTTACCCTTACTCTCTGCATGCCGTCCTCCTAACCTGCTCTGACGGGCTGTGATCGCTGCCTCTGATGCTGATTCCCTTCACTGTCTGTAAAACAGTAATAAGACTGACCCATCCTGATGGAGTTCATGTGGTTCAGTGACAAATGCGCTGTTGTCCGCGGTGATGAAAGGTGCCACCCGGACTCTTTTTAACCTTTTGTTTCCTGCTGCAGCGAATGTATAAAATGAACATAATCTCACTCTCCAAAGCTTTTTTCCTTTGGTCGAAGAGCCTCTCTTCAGCTTTACTTTGGAATCTAGCCCTTCTGAGACATGAAAGTCTTGTTGGAGCACTGGAGTACTTTGAGTACTAAGTCCAGCTGCATTAAATCCCTTTTTTTTACTCTCTCCCTCACCCACGCACTTACATACATTTCTACTTTTGCTCTATCTCTGTTGCTTCCTTTCTCTGCCTCACTTTCAAAAAAACATCTTGAGAGTTCAGGGTCTCTCTCCGGGTTTCTCCGTCCGTCTCTGTCTGTTTTCTCAAATGAGCTGTGGCGTGCTGCTTGAAATCCATAAATCTGAAAGTAGAATAAGATTTCCAGATTAACATCACACACTTTGCAAAGCCAAAACAGACTTCTCTCAACAGCAGCTGATCACTGTTGAAGGCGAGCAACTGTTGCATAGGTTAATCATCAGTATGGCTGCTGCAAAGGCTATAAATCATTTTTAATTAGAGTTTGTTGATTCTCAGATACACACATACATGCTCACACACTCAGATATTGTTGTATCAAAAAGCTTTTAGCAGACTTTATAGTTGAACATAATCTGAACCAATTTTTTTGAAAATTTTGAACAAGATTCTCACAGAGAAGCCAGTGCTTAGCGTTTTTTGAATGCATTATTGCACATTTCCCAGACCCCAAAAATATCCTCTTGCATATTTTATCGAGAAACAGTCTGTGGCTCTCGTCCAAGTCTTTCGAGGGATGAATGTAATAATTTTCAATCGCTGTGCTGTTCCAAAGGGAGCCCAGTATAAAGAGAGATTGACAGATGTGAGCTGGATTACTCCGCTGCTTTGAACTCAGTCCAATTTTCGGTCTGTTGCAGGTGCTAAAGAGATTGATATTGCCGCTACCCTGGAGCACTTGAGAGACCAGAGAGCTGGCATGGTCCAGACAAAGGTAAGGTCCCCGGCTTTGAGTTAGAGAGGTGGGGGAGATGGGAGGAGGAGGAGGAGGAGTAGAGGGGAGCAGAGAGGGAGGGAGGGGGGAGGGAGGAGGGGTTGCAGTCATTCAAACAGACGATTGTCTACTTCATGTGCACAGGATCAGGGGAAATGATGTGGTAATTGATAACTGCTTCAGGATTAGAAAAACATTGTGTTTGAAGATAATAACTCACTGTTCCACGTTTATCACAAGACACAGAGAGACCGACCAAGATCTTCTCATAGAAATATTTTGTCTATGAAAAATCTATTTATTATCTATTTATGTCACTTAAACAAATGTTATAAACATACTTTATTAATCCTACACTGTTAAATGTACATTTTTTATGTAGCATGATGTAAATTGTAAAATGAATAAAGGGAAGAATTAAGTAGATGTGTAACTAGGGCTGGAACCAAGGGTTTTTTTTTTATTATTAATTCATCTTTCAGTTTAGAAAATATCCCATCTCAGTTTCTCAGAGTCCAATGTCATGTCTTCAGATCCCTTATTTTATCTGACCAACACAAATATATTCAGTTTACAACTATGAAAAATATATATAACAGAGAAAAGCTGCAAATCCTCACATTTGAGAAGCTAGAGCAAGCTAATGTTTGGTATATCTGCTGAAAATTTGACTGAAACAGTTAATCAAATATGACATGTGTTGTTTAACATTGTTTATTTCCTGTTCATCTTCATACATTTCACTTTTCCAGTACTGTAGATTTCATACTTCTGTCTAATCTGTGCTGCTGCTGAAATTCTTTAGTCTCAACAGTTTATATCTCAGTGGACCTTTCACCTCACAACATTTTTTGGAAATAGTTCAGAGCGTGCGCAATGCGCTTCCTCTCATCCAGTAATGCAAATAATAGGTAGGACGTCTCTTTTGTTTCTCTCTTGTAATTGGAAGGAATAATAATAATAATAATAATAATAATAATAATAATAATAACAATAACAATAATAATAAACCTTATGCAGCAGTGGGTGATAATATTTATGGACGCTGCTTGCTAACTGACTCCAGTGCTCCTAGACGGTTCATTAATGCTGCTTTTACAGCCCCCACTCTGTTCAGCGTAGAAAAGCTTTTCAAGCACTCTCTCTTTTTCTTTTCTGACAAGTCTAAATGAAATTATATTGGAATATTGTTGATTCCACTTTGTGGCTTCATGCTGGGTCTACACAGAAATTAGATTGTAATGAGGTATGAAATTTAGAGTTAGGTTTCAAGGATTGGACAACCAATTATCTTTTTTTCCTCCTTCCTGATGTTGCCACTTTATTTTTGGATAGAGCTCGCAGGGAAAAAAAGAGAGAACATTTATTTCCCTTCTTTTTCTGGTTACTCCTTTTGACAGACATCAACATGCAGTAATTACAGCATTTGTGACCATTTTTCTTCCTCACTAACCATCCCTCTCTGATCTGCCAAGCAGAGATTGATCTCCCCCCAGTGGTGTAAACGTGAACAGCACAGCATGCACAGGAACCTGGTTTTAAAGGCATCTTTTTTTAATACACACAACTTTAAACCCAACTTGGGATTAGATACAGGCACATATAACTGTTGCCTAGATATAGATAGATGTACTTACATATTTTCTGGCCCCATCACAACATCAGAACACATAAAAATAGAGAACCTAATCACTCCACATAATCTCCACTGCAAAGCGAACGGCACGGCCACCAGTGACTCCTCCGTATTGATTCAGCCTATCCTCGGGCCAGACTATGGCAGGCTATGTGTTGACACATCTAAAGACTGCTCCCTCCAAACTCCTACGTACTTTTTCTCTGTGAGAGGACCCCGTGGCCTGCAGCCTGGGGAGAGGAGAGGAATATAAAAACACCAGGTCCATGGGGCAAACATCAATCAGCCCCTTTTGTGCTCCTCTGGGAAAACTATGAGTCGGATTCACAAACAAATGCTGACACACACACACACACTCACACAGCTGAGAGACAGCTTGACTCAAAAGCTTTATTTTAAGACACACCTGGCTGGATCGATGGCGGTCCCGGGTGCGCGTGCACTCCCCGAGTAGAAAGCTCAGAGAGTGGTTCACCTTCACCTCCAGTTTGTGGCCAAGCACATCCTGGGTAGGGTCAGAAAAGAGGGAGGAAGAGGAGGAGGAAGCTGTTGCCAATCATTCTGAAATGGCATTCCTGAGCTGTTACACTTGTAAAACTTTCCTTCTTCCCTTCCTTCTTTCCCTGTATCTTTTCCCACCACGACCTCCTCCTCCTACTCCTCCACTCCAGGAGCAGTTTGAGTTTGCGCTGACAGCCGTGGCAGAGGAGGTGAACGCCATCCTGAAAGCGCTTCCTCAGTGAAGGCATCGCATCCCCCACCTTCTCCTCGCTCGCTGAGCACCGGTTTCCTCTGCCCACTCAAGATTGACATCTCTCTCTGCCCTTCCTTCTCCTCGCTCTGTTTCTCTCTTCTGTCTCTGCCTCCTCTTCACCTCTATATATACTGTATACTTATGAATGTCGTGCCAGATATCTCACCTGGATCCATATTTCGCAAAGATTTTGCCTCAGAGTGCGACTGTTGATCTGGGATATGTGTCGTTTTAGCGATTCAGGAGTGTGTGCACCAGTGGGGCCTGATCTGATCTGATGTGGGACCTTAGATCAGCCCTCCTACTGTGAGACTTTTGTGTCAATATGAACCCTGGTCCTCTATAACTGTGATGTTGTTCCTGAACATACCGTTTTAGTGCCACTGACGAGCTGTTTACGTGATGTCAAGTGAAGATTTTTGTTCCAAAATCAGCTATCTGCCGCCAAAAAAATGGATACAGACGCTAAATTTAAAACAAACTATAGTAGGGCTGCAACTGATGATTATTTTAGTTATCGATTAATATGCTGATTATTTTCTTTGATTAATCATTTAGTCTATGAAATGTAAAAAAAAAAAAGGCTGCTTTTTTTATAACTAACAGTCTAAAATCTTAAAATATTCACTATACTATCATATATGATAAAAAAAAACAGCAAATTGATATATTGAGAAGCTCAAACCAGAGAATATTTGGCATTTTTGCTTGAAATTGACAGAAACTATTAATCAATCATCAAAATCATTGCCAGTAATTTTTTGCCAATCGACTAATCCTTGCAGCTCTCAACTGTAGTACTTTTAGAACAATAATATGTAAAGTAAATGAAGTTCTTGCCTGTAAAAATCATTGTACAGATTATATCCCCTAAATGAATTCATGTATTGGATAGCATTTTGGAAATAAAACTCCTCACATGTTTCTTCTCCTCTGTGATCTGAATCAAACACTATATACTCAGCATCACATGTTGAAGTGTGTGTGTGTGTATTGTTGTATTTTGGGTCCAGACATCTCACTCCTGTATTAAACCGCAGATGCTCGGACTCTTAAAAAGCCTCACAGTTCATGATTATTGCAACATATCAGGTGTTTTTTATTCCTCATTGCATTGGTTTTACTCCATGAATTGTTTGTTACATGAACATATCTGTTAATATTAAATGTAATAGAAATATACCAACTGAGATAGTTCCTATATCGATAGTAACAATATGATATATTTAAGCAGAACTTATATTGGGATTGTTGCTAAATTTGTCCCTCCATCACTGGTATATTGTGATATTTTGTGACAGATTATTCCCTCTATGTAGAGATAATGAATGACTTTATGAATCCCTATATAGTGCTATCTGAAATGTATACTGAGAGCCTCAATGAAAACTATATATTTTGTGTGAAAAGTAACATTCAGGTTGATAATAAATCAGAACAGATTATACTGCTTTGCTGTCTGGTGTTGTTTCTGACACACACACACACACACACACACTAACAGACACACACAAACAGGAGGCTGCTCTTAAAGAGAATGGCATTTGATTGAATGGTAGCCTTAGTAAAGTCACAAAGAAAAGATGTATCATGCTCCCTGAGGGTTTGTGTCTGGGAGAGACTCGCAGGTTTGTACAGATGAAATGTTTGGTTCACCAGCTCTGTCAGAGGAGAAAGTGGCTGGGATTTAAAATGAAATCAGTCATGTATTTCAGCCACTGAGGTCCTCTCGCAATATTACAGAGTGGAGGAGGCTCAGTCGCTCTAAAAGTCCAATTTGATCAATATCTACTGAAGGATGTAACTTTTAACTTACTGGTGTTGGACAGTAATTGCTTATTTTATTGTTTTTCCTCATTTTAGCTTTGTTCTATCCGTTGCCTTATATTTTATAGTTTGGTCTGCAACTTTTTATGCAGCTGTCTAGACCAAATGAGGTTTGTGGCCTCGATGGGACTTACAAGGACAACGTTTTTAAAAATATCTTAATGCTAGTTGATAATTACATGTGTATAACTGGGAATTTGCATTTGTTTTAATCTTTTTGTGTTGTTTTGTGGTGATTAAAGGGAGCAGATTTCATCAGTTTTTATGTGGACACAAATTGGTTTTCATCCCTCAAAATAACATGGTGACCATCAACATCTTAAAATGAGGCTTTCAACAATGATTGGAAATGTTAATGCCAAAAATAATGTTACATTTTTAATCTTTCACCCACACTAATGACCTACCTCAGTGGGTGGAGTTGCCCACTTAAATAAATTAAATGTACTTTATTTCACCAGGATAATATGCTCAGTATTAATACTTAGGTCAGGGAGATGGTTTAGTTTGTTATCACCTAACTTCGGTATGTTGGGTTGAGTTGAATGTTGAATAAACATTAATTGTATGTGTCTAAATCTATTAATAATAATTCTAAATCTGAGTGTAAGTAAGTAATTTGTGCTGATCTTCTTTGTGACTGAAAACAGTTTCATCAGGACAGACAATAATACAGTTTTTTGGGTTTTTTTAGAAGTTTACAGTTATAGTATAACAAGTAAAGACATGGAAAGTTTGGTATGTGTATGTTACCCTTTTGACTAAGTCTCTCTTATAAAAGAGATCATGTATCTCAAGAGAATCCCTCATTAAATAATGGTTAAATAAAACTGAAATTATCACTTTCTAATAAGGCACCCTTTATAAAAGGTGTATATGATAAACTGTTGGCTCTATTAATAGATAATATACTTAACAAAACTTAATAAACTCACTCAATACTTCATGGATGAGTTATAAGCCATTAAGACATGAGCATTGCCTTTGACTTATGTTTATTCTCCTGTGTGACACTTGCTTTCACAGACTACAAACAGTAGTAGCTCATTAATAAAAAGTAATGGGTCTTACATTGTAATAAGCAATCCAGTCCTCAATAATAAATGTCCATATGCCATTAAGAGCAAGTGCAATGCCAAAAAGGGATAAACACAAGTGTTTCAGAATCTGGAAATCTAAATATTGTTCTTATTAATGGCTTAATAAATCATGTATACAACTTTTAAACCGGTTACAAACAGGGCTTTCTTAAAAAGTGGTACCAAAATAAATATTGGAACGAAACTAAAAATGTCTGTGCCCACTGTATATCAGCTGATACTGTGTATTGGCCACAACCATGGATATTATTTGCCATCAAAAAACTGTAAAATTGGATGAATTTCAAACAGAATATAACAATGATTCTGTTAGCAGAGAACAGAGGAGTGCAAACACATGAATACACGTAGCATGTATAGAGAATATATAATTTCCTACCTTTCAACAATGTGTGCACTTCATGCGTGAACTCATATTCATGTGTGCGTGCTGCCCGTTGACATGTCCCTCCCTCCCCTGACAGTTCTAATAGCTAGGAATGAGGTTTCATGCACTTCCTGAGGCCTCATTTGCATATGATTTGCTGATGAGCTGCCACCACTAACCAGCAACACCAAACCAAAGCCCTATTAATATTCTCCCATTCAGGTTGTAAAGCACACAAACCTAATCAGCTTAGAAATTACTGTATGGAAACCATAATTACGCATGTTTAATTGCTTATCATCTGATGGGTACAAGTTTATTAGAAAATGTATTCATGGTAATTGCTTCCTGAGGTATCTGGTGTGCTACAATACCATGTGATATCCTGTCAGCTCCCATTTGGGAGGATTAATGCGCTGTAAAAAAGTCACAAAATTAGATACTGTGTATTGACTCTTTGGATGCTTGGTTTAACTCAAAGTGATTTTTAATTTAGGGATTTCTAAATTACTGCTTAAGCTCGGATAAGTCTTTGGAGTGAGATCCGTCAAAATCAGCATATCTCGCTGTTGTTAAGGAGTGCTGGCATATCACAGGGATATAAATGACTGTAAAGCAGGCAAATGCCTGTGTAATCTTGATGCCACCAGAAAATACTCGCAAACCTGCCTGGCATCATGGAGACTAAATTTCTAGCACCGTGTAGAAAAGCTGTAAAAATCAGTGGAAACACAGGAGTAACACAAAAGTGAAAAGTCACATGCATGAAACGAGGAAACACATCTTATAAGAGAGAGTTTTTGAAGTAAAGCCATCTCAAAGCCGATGAATCATTCAGTCCTGAAACAAGCAGATTAAAACACACAGTGCAGGTTCCTCAGAGGGGCCTCCACACCGCCAAGAACGTCGAGTGGGCCTTTTCAGCCGTGGACCTCAGTGAGTCTTACAGCTCCTGCCCACTCTTTGATGATCTCTCTATGGTTTATTGTAATCACTGTTGGCTCTCAGTCCTTCTGACACACTTGTAAATTCATGCGGTCTTGAAAGGAAATGCATCGTCCAGCCAGAAGTTCCTCTATGGATAACTCTTTCCTTCATTAGAGCAGTGCTTCCCAACCAGGGGTACTTGTGCCCCAGGGCTGCACTTATCATTAAGCATGTAGAAAGATAATGAAGCAGCTCAGCTAATTATATAAAAAAATAGAAGTTATGATTTGATAATATAATGCATTCACATGTTCAGAGACTGTGTTGATTATGTTCAAAGGGTAAATGAATATACAAAAATATTACAAAATGGTACGATGCTGATCTTTAGGATACCAACTTGAGTCAGTTTTAACACATTTATATGAGTCATATTCAAAAAAATCATCTGCCCAGCAGTATAATGCAGTGCAGTAACAATGGCTCACATAACAACTTATAATAAAATGGTCGCTCGTAGTGATGAACTCACAGGGAGTTATCACCTAACTGCAGTTTCCATCAGTATGATGGAGCTGTTTGGCATCTTTCAGCTCATTGCTTTGGTTTTACGACCTGTGTCTTTGTTGTGTGTCTCACTTCAATAACCATTGTTTCCAGGTGCGGCTATTTTCAGGGAATTAGCTCTAAAAACTGACTGCCCACTACCTGCTAAGCACCAAACCGCAGACAGACAAAGTTAGCAACTAACTGGTGGACATATAGTGGAGCATTTAGCAGCTAAAGAGTCTGGTGTTTTTCTCAAGAGTTGGTGGAGACCAAAACTACTGTAGAGCTAAAAGTGAGTACATTGTGCCAGAAACACAATTCCTAATAAATGCTAATCTTGCTCCATATCTGGTGGATGTGGAGACAGGCAACTGTAAGCTAACAAGTTCGGCATGAAAGGTGAAAAATGATTGCAGTTTAAATGATTATCAGTTAGTTTAGTTTAATTTTTGACCTTTACACAATAAGAGTAACAATAAGTGCTGTAATTGAGATTGCAAGTAAGTCCAAATGGATATGTAGTAGCAGTGGTACCACAGCAACCTATTGGGGGGAAAAGAGTCTAAACATCCACAATGGATATGTTCATAATGGTAATGGATTCACACATGCTACAGATCCACCATAGCAACTGTGTTTTCTTGAACAATTTCATGAAACCTCTGAAGGGTTACAATGGAGTGGTCTACTTGAGCCCAAAGGGCTGTGGGGGTATGTTGGAAAAAAAAAAAAAAGGTTTTATAACCACTGCATTAGACATACTTCAGTTGACTTGCAGTGAAATGCTGTTATTAGTACTTGCACTAATAGCCTCATGGGTGAAATATCCCCTTAAGATATTGTGGACAAGTCAACAAAAATAATTGATTTTGCCTATTAAACCACGTCCCGTTGAATTATGGGGGAGAACTTGACTGTAGCTTTAATCAGATCTACTTGGTTGCTTAAAAAGTAATTGCTGAGTACATAAAAAGAGCTACTTAACTTTTCAAGTCACGTTTAGGTTTTGGAGCCAAGTCCGAGAGGTGCTTTAGCTTTTTTCACTAGTAAAAAAACCCCACCTGAGGATCATTAAACTTTTGAATGATATCACACAACATGCTGACAAACATGTCATTTCCCCATAGAGAGGGTTGGGAGATCCCAGAGAGTTTGCTTGTTGGGAAAACTGTCTGGGATGCTTTCCAGGATTTCCCAAAGAGAAAAGCCTTGTTTTTCTTTGCTGATGTTGTTGGGAGTGAATGGAGAGCAGATTGTAGAGGCTGCGTCTCTCATGTCTGTCCAAAGCCTCGATACCTTTGATCTTCTTAAGAAACAAACAAGCTTTTAAACTTGGCACTCCGGGCTAGTGTCTCTCCTCTTCTTTTTCTGTCTCTGTTCGTCAAAACGCTGATCCTGAGAAAACCGATCTTGTCTGAATAGCTACGCACACTCGTGCTTATGCAATGATCTGTGTTTTAAAATAAAGTATAGCTAAGATAAAAAAAACTGACGCACCACAAGAGTGCGAAGCTCTAGGATAAATATGAACAAAAGCTTTTTCTTATCTTTAAACAAACTAGCCCACAAATAAAACAGTTATCAGCTACAAACAATGTTTAAAGCATCTGATTTTGCTTCTCTAAGTAACATTTGTTTTGCTTTTTTATAAAGGATCAAACTGATTAAAACGACACTGAACCAATTTTTAATAACAGAGGGATTCCAGTTCTGATTCTTGATATGATGATTTATCGTCAGAAGTTCAAACTTTGCCCAGTTTAAGTGTTTACTAAGTGGAGATTACTAAATTAAAAGGGGTTCTTACTTAGAGATGACTTATATTACTTTACTTAAATATTTACAGCCATTAACAGCCAGGTGTAACCATTAAATACAGTTTGGACTGAATAGTTAGCTTGCTGATATAACCTGTGTAGAGGTAATATTGAGTATTGATCGAAATGCCATTTAACAAAAATGTGAACTGGGACAACTTTAAATTATATCTCACAAAAAACACACTGATAATTACATGAATACTGCTCTGAAATACACAAATTTCTTTGAATACGAATACATTTTCATATGCGTGTGTATCAGCAAGATTACACCAAATAAAACCTACATTTCCAAAGGAATGGCAACTCAGTTTATAATTTGGCCTCCTAAAAATGTTATTTTTGTAATTTATACATTCGATTAGATTAGATATTCCTTTATTTGTCCCACAATGGGGAAATTTCAGTGTTTCAGCAGCAAAGTGGATAGAGAAAAAAACAGTATAAAAAAACAGTAGGAGTAGGGAAATAATAAAAAAAACACTATGTACAAGAGAAAAAACAGTAAGAATTCACAAACAACAAATAACACAAATAGTAGCAGCAGCAGTTGCACATGGGCAATAAATTGCACATTAATTATTGCACATTATTATTATTATAGTCAACAGTATTATTATTATTAATGCCGAGATGGCGGGGGTCTACTGGGAGCAGTGCTGGTTGTTAAAGTCTGACAGCAGCAGGAAAGAAGGACCTACGATATCCCTCCTTCACACACTTGGGGTGAAGGAGTCTGTCACTGAGGGAGCTGCTCAGTGTAGTGATGGTGTCCTGCATGGGCTGGGAGACATTGTCAATCAGTGATGATAGCTTTGCTATTATCCTCCTCTCTCCCACCACCTGCACTGAGTCGAGGGGGCAACCCAGGACAGAGCTGGCCTTCTTAATCAGTTTGTCGAGTCTCTTCCTGTCGGCTGCTGAGATGCTGCTGCTCCAGCAGGCCACTGCAGCTCTGATTGTTCACTTACTTGTTTAACCTCTACAATATCTTCAGAAATAAATAGAAATGTACCAAATTTATGTGCAGCAATAATGGCACCCCTCTTTAATATTTGGTTGCACATCCGTTGGCAGTGATGACAGCCTCCAAACGTTTCTTGTAGCCATCTATAAGCTTCTTGCACTTCTCAGCTGGTATTTTCTCCCACTATTTCTTTGCAAATTGTTAAAGCTCTTCTTTTCCCCATTGGCAGATTTCAGCTCATACCAAAGATTTTTAATCGGATTGAGATCAGGACTCATTGCTGGCCATTTTAAAAGAGTCCATTTTTTCCTTTTCAACCATTCCTGCGTGCTTTTGGATGTGTGCTTTGTGCCATGATCTTCGACTCAAACGTTTTCTTACACTGGGTAGGACATTTCGCTCTAAAATCTCTTGATAATTCTCTGATTTCATGATTCCTGTGATACGGTCAAGGCCTCCAGTACCAGATGCAGCAAAGCAGCCCCTCGGCATTATGGATCCTCCACCATGCTTAACTGTTGGTAGGGTGTTATTTTCCTTGTAGGCTTCATTGCGCCGTCTGTAAACAAACTGTGGGTGTGCATTGCCAAAAAGCTCTATTTTTGTTTCATCTGTCCACAGAACATTTTCCCAGAAGGATTGTGGTTTGTCCAGGTACTCTTTGGCAAAGATTAGTCGTTCCTTTTTATGTCTTTTCCTCAGCAATGGTGTCTTCCTTGGCCTTCGCCCATGAAGCCCTGTTTGGTTTAGTGTGCAGCGTATGGTACTTGGTAATCATGACCCCAGACTGTTCCAGGTTGGCCTTCAGGTCTTTGGATGTTTGACGTGGTGTTTTGTCCACCATTCGCACCAACCTTCGAAGACTTCTCTCATCAATTTTTCTCTTCCCCCCCACGTCCAGGGAGGTTCTTGACAGTTCCATGCTTGGCAAACTTCTTAATAACATTACGCACTGTTGAAACAGGGATACCAAGGTCTTTGAAGATGGCCTTATACCCTTTGGAGGTCTTGTGTTTGCTAATTATCGCACTTCTGATGTCCTCAGACAGCTCCTTTGTCTTCACCATTGTGACAAAGGAACAGGGGATAACAGATGGCTTTTTTTAAACACGGAAGTCATCATTCATTGGCTAATTCATGTCACATGGGCACAGACAATTTATCACAGGTGATTCTCATTTGTGATTTACCACAGGTGAGTCACAATGTGTTTCCATACTGATTTACAGCAAAGGGTGCCAATACCAGTGACACAGCAAGCTTTAAGTTTTTCTATTTTTTCCTCCCATTGTTTATTGTTTTAAATTGTTGTTTATCATTTGCTCTTTTGGAATCAAACTTCTCTATAGAACAGAAATGTTTCACTTGATTCATTTTTTTCAGAAGATATTCCACATTATGTACTTAAACTTCATGGGTGCCAATAATGGTGAGCAGGACTGTAAGTTCTAGTGATGCAACCCTTTTAAATTGGTCACTAGTTTGAAACTAGCTGGCAGTTTGGCCACTAAAAATGTGCATGTCACTATGACTTCAGAAACTAAGTGAAACATTCACAGATAGCAGGTGCAGCCAACTCCAGGTGTAGAACTACAGGGTGAAATCTAAAGATGTGGGTGTTGGATCTTTCGTGGGATTTATGGTCTAGTCATGATAGTTGACAAGGTTCGGTAAAAGGTTTTGGGATGTAAGCAGCTGAAGGTGAAAAGTCGGAGCGAGGGCCAACATCTGGCTGAGCCGAAAAGGCAAAGCCTTCAATCAGGAAGCAAATCTCCTCTCATTACCACCCCCACCCTACTTGCTTACTCCTCTCTGGCTATTAATGGGCGCACAGCAGCCACTATGACATTTTACACTGTTTCATCTCTGTCCCATCATGCATCTGGGGATACCCTGGCATTTGGCAGCAATGTTTTCATCAGTGTCTGCGGCGGTGCTGACCAGCGCGACTTCAATCCTGCTCACTGTCATAACTCATCATAAGTGAGTTTATCAACACACATCTAATCGCCGCTCTCCGCAGGGACCTTAACCATTTGCATACTAAGATTGCTTTCTTTTGCTCGGCTAAGAACGCACCTCCTTTGCATAATTATTAATGATAAAGAGATGGTGAACAAATGTGTCAGAAGGTATTAGCATCACGTATACGACTAGATTCTAAAGGATAAGTTTAGTGACGTGCCTGGAGGAAAGATGAGGGCAAAGGGTAGGAAAAGGAGAACAACACTGTCAAGGGATGCACTTTTGCATGAAGGGAAGGGGTTAATTAAAAGGCCATGGATGGAAAATCTAGACAATTGTGATTTTAAATGATTATTTGGCCAGGAAGGCCCATTGAGATTAAGGGTACAAAACTTGGAAACAAATTGTGACAAAAATGTGAAATAATACACACAACAAAAAATCACAAAAGCACCCAAAGGACTTAAGTGTAGTAGCAGAGCAGCCGGATGCAGGATGAGGAGCCAAGCCTGAAATATAACATATAATTACGTCAAAGAAAATATTGCTCCAGTAGAAGGAAATCCCACAGTGGTGAACAACACAAGATGTTTACATACAGCAGAGTCACTGTAGCTGCTCATTTCAGTATTTCTGCTGTGTACCATTAAAGCAGCAGGCCCATATTGTCTGTCATCTGTTGTCGGTAATTACCACTTTTTACACTGTCTTACCCTCTGTGGATAATGTTCAGCGTCTATACGAGAAGTGTTTCATATGAATAGTTTAACTGTTTGCCACTTTATATGAAACAGCTGCACTGTTTTTTACGGGACAGGAATAAATAAGTCACGCACACTATGGTTCAATTGGGGGTTGAAATACCCTCCCCATGTTCTCCGCTAAACACAGGCCTGTATACCCTCTGCACAGTATAATAGCATGATATTAAAAATGCCCACAGCGATTGTTAAGTCACGGCGGCACATTTGCACCACGATGGATGACCTTTTGTGAATCCTAATGAGGCTTTTTCATGACTTTCAAAAGCAAAACATACTGTAGCATGTAGAATAATAACCGCTGTGTGAAAAGTCTCCGCAGTTAAATGCATTTGTGAGCAGCACAAAATTAAATCAAAGTTTTATGTGTCGCATATAGTCACACAGACACCTATTATCCTTGTTTTTCTTATTTTACGACTGCATTTAAAATGATTAAGTTAATCTTAAAGAAGGGCTAAAGTGGCGTTCTGTGAAAGGTAGTTTGAATGTCAGCTGTAGTTTGCAGCTGTGGTCTGCCCTCTCAGGAGGTGTGAGGCTGTCCGAACTTCACAAGTCACAGCATTAAGAATAATCTCAGGGGTCAGAAGAGGTTAGTCTCCCTCTGGCTCTCCTTCAACAAATAACTGATAATGACCTTTGACCTCCCTGGTTTTGCATGAGAATTGATATCAGTATTCCACACCCTCCCCCCTCCTCTATTGCAACCTTAGGACCATTTGAAATGCCAGCCCTCGAAATCCAAACTTCATCTTTTTTTTTCTAATGAACCCATCCAGAGATGGGGGGGGTGGGTGGGTTGCCTATGGGAGGAGGAGGGTGGAGACGGGGGAGGCGAGCTTTGGGCTCATCTGCATCACAGATTAGGGTGCTTAGAGAAAAATCAACCATCCATGATTCATTACATGTTTCCTGCTGAGCCTCTGAGATGGCAACCGTCCTAGCAACAGGATCCTAGCAACAGCAACAACTCTCCGCCGCCGCGGCAGCCTATCAGAAACTTTGATGCCTGATCAAAATTTAGCCAATGAAGACGGGAGGACATGCGGAAAGCGTGATGATACGTTTCCTCATGCTGTTGGCCAGACAGGGTGTGTTTAGGGCTCTGAACTCCGCTGTATCCCTCTGTGTGTGTGTGTGTGTGTGTGTGTGTGTGTGTGTGTGTGTGTGTTAGTGTGTAAATCTAATACTCATTTGTATCGTCTGTGTATTTTTTATATGAATATAATGATTGCCTAATGGTGTTTTATACAGTAAACATTTTTACTGTGTAGTAGAGAGGTCAATCTGATATGGTCCAGGTTGATTTTTTATCTGAGTTTAGGACCTTTTAAATGATCCTTACCCTTACATGCATGGTATCCTTATTTTTAAGTCTTTCTTCTAATTTGGTCAATTAAATGAAGTTGTCAGGAACCCAGAATACATGAAAAATTACACTGGTGCATATAAAAATGTTGAAGGGTGGAAAAAACACTGTTTCATCCCATGTTGCTAACAAAACTTTGGCACTATGACACACATTGGCTATAATGTAGGTAATAAACTGACTCATATAAACACCTCTCAACTCTGTTGTACCAGTTCTTGTTTATGCTCATTATATACTCTTTGAGGAATTAGATTAATTAATTTATTTGCTTAAAGGTCCAGTGTATATCATCTATTTGCAGAAATTGAATATAATATTTATAACTATGTTTTCATTAATGTATAATTAGGATGCACAATATGGTTTTTAAAAAACCTATTGCAATTGTTTTGACAGATATTACGATTGTGATATGATTCACAATTAGTGCAGGAATTATATTTTTTGCATCACAAATGTCATTTTCACTGAAAAACTATTAAAATTATGATGACGTGAAATTTGTTGGGGATCTTTACCAAACATCCAACATAATTTCAGGGCATCTCTTCAGAACTATAATACTTTATTATAATGCTTTTTTGGCACACATTTTACTATTAACTGTGATTTGGATATTGCACTTAGCCATGTTGCAATTTCTATAATATTTCAATTAATTATGCAGCCTTTTCACCTGAAAATACAAATAGTTGTGTTTTTGTTACCTTCGAATGAGCTGGAACGGTGTCCATGGAGGCTGTCGTGTTATAGTAGCCCAGAACGAACAAACCAAATAAGTTTCTCCTTCGCTCCTGGAATGGGAGGGTGAAGCGAGGTACTTGCGATGTACAACTACAAATACAAAATACCACTAAATCCTACACACTGGTTCTTTAATTGGTTTTATTTGAAACTTCATTGGATTACCTTTTTTTAATTAGGAGATTCCAACAATGAAGCTCTACAAGGAAAAGATACATGCACATGTTTTTTTCTTACTTTTTTCTCAGGAAATACTTTATTGTAAATCCTAAATATTACATAATGATGATACTCACATGTAAATGATCCAAAAGTGTGGGATGTTTATTCACCTGCTTCTCCATAATCATACCCCATTATTCAAAGAGTGCTTTGACCGTCATCTGATGTCAGATAGGCCTGATCTTCACTTCAAAGGGATACTCTCTGTGCTGGTCCAAATGGTCTGATAATGTTCAGCGTGATAATACAGTACATCACACTGATGTCTCTCTCTCCACTTTAGAGTAATCTTGCTCTCTCTGCTGTGCAGTATAGAGAGGCATGGTTCCCATCTCGCTGCACAACCAGAAAATGAAGAAAACTACACACAAAGTGTCTAAAACCTCCATACAGTATGCGGTTTTAGTCATTCGTGCCCGGAAGGGATGACTAAAGAGTTGCACAAACTTCAAGATGGATGCCACTGAGCCATAACTTTATTAACTTGGATAGTTTTTATTATTCCCTAGAGTTAGATAACGGAAATTCCTCTTTGCATTTTGTCCAACAGATATCAACAACTTAATGCCAAAACACTTGAGATTTAATTTGTAAACTTTTGTAGCTAGTAGCCTCCTGGGACCATGTTCAGAAACTCAGATATTTGTCCTAACATGAAATTAGATTAGTATTTAACCCTTAAAGATGACTTATTTATTATGTAAGTAGCAACAAAGTGCTTCCTTTAAATTCTCGCAGTTGTTTTGCAATAATGCTCAGGAGTGGAAGGTGTCATCAAATATTACTTGAGAAGACTTGTGATATTTTTCTTAATAAACTTATTTAATAACACACATTTAGTTTATTTTGAGTCAATCCCACATACACCAACTGTACTGTTGCAGGACCAAATGTGTATTAATCCACAGCCGAAAATAGTCCTTAACAAATGCACCTCCTCGTATTTGGTTAATGTCTGCAAAACACTACAGTTTAAGGAAATCTCTTCACCCTTTTTAAAGATAAAACTACATATTCATAACTCATTTTTAAAGATTTACGTCTTCTTCATTGTTGGTTTTGGAGTTTTGGGATTTTTGACACCCACAAATACACAGACTATCACCAACCTTAACCTTTAAAGGCTCACTTCATTCAAATGACAAATGACAAAAAACAATATGTATATATATTTTCTCACTTGTGGTATGTAACCCTGCAGATAGTTTTGGTTTTATTTATCCAGGCTTTGTGATATTATCTGAGAACGTTCCCTCCACCCAAATACAATGGAGGTGAATGGAAAATTGCTTGTGGTGGGGTTTTCATGCTTTCATGGGGGCTATTTTGAATAAAACATGCAAATGAAGCAACATAAATCAACCTGTATATACTATATATTTTAACAGTGTTCATTTATTGTGTATTTACAGATGTAATAGGGGAGCCAGGTGTTGCTATACAGATTCTCACATGTATGATTGAAGCCTGCGCTTACATTACTCTTTAGTCTGTGTATGTAATTGGTGTGTAGTCAGTACATGTTGGTGTTTGACCATGTAGCCACGATAATAAAGGCTTTTTAACTTTTGTAATTTGTGGCCTGAGTTTTAAGGGTAAATCTATTCCCTTTCTTGTGGACAGTAACAAGCGTAAATGTGAATGTGTGAATCCTATTCTTGACTGATTTTTGAGGTTGAACATATTCCCAGTTTAATATATCAGCTACAGTATGGGCCAAAAACCATAAAAAGTTAAAAATGTAACAGCACAATAACTCTAAAAAGAGCTTCCACATATGGTGTGTAAATTTGCTGCTTATTTCAGTCAACAAAAAATTATTCCCACGTTGTTTTCCCCACATTTCTTCATCTCACTGCATGTATGTTTTCTTCTACAAGTGTGTGCTGATTGCGCACAGCAGGAGAGGGCAGTTTCTGTCATTAAAGTAGCCTGTAGATTATTCCTCTATATTTTTGTCTCACAGTTTGAACCTACACTTTTTTGGCAGAGGACTCGGCTCAATCAGCAGACTGTTGTTTTATTTGTAGATTGTCTTCTATGAAACACGTTCCAGATCATTCCTTTCAAAAATAACATCCAACATTAGACCGAAGTGACTCTCTTGCTGGCATGAAAGTAAAAAGCAACACAAGCATTTCACATTTTGACTGTATTTTCTCATACCTTCGGCTGTAGGATTTAATTTTAACCTGCTGCACTTGTCCTGTTGTGATGGCCTTGAGTGAAACATTTGTGGAAATCCATCAAACAAGAACTGATAACTGACGTAGAGGAGGTAGAGATGGCTTGGGGGTCACATACAAGGAGAAGACCGAACAATGTCATCACCAAACAGATGCTATCATGAAGCCCCTGGGGAAACATAAAGGTAGATACATCCAAGGCAAGCTGGAGAAGACACTACAAATAAAAAAAACAAGCCGAAAGATAGACACTCAAAGAAGGAGTATAAAAGGTAAAGATCAGTAATATTTTCATTTACTGATCAGAATTCTTAGCCAGACTAGGCAGACTATACAACAATTGGTTGGTTTGACAGGCATGATCCCCTGAGGATACATCCCGATGACTTTAGTGAATGCCTGACTTTTCCTCTAGCACCACCAGGAAGTTGACATTTAGCAAAACTACTGAAATTCCTCACTAAATAGCATTAGTGTAACATTAGCATGCTAACTGGCTAAACTAAGATGGTTACCACAGTAAACATTACACCTGACAAACCTCAGCATGTTTATTGGTGGAAAAAGTGCTCAGATCCTTTACTTAAGTAAAAGTAAAAAATCTAACTTTGTATGTAACATACTGAAAGTATCAAAAGTAAAAAGTACTCTTTCTGAGAAAAAATGGCCCCTTATTGATATATTGTATTATAGGATTGTGAATACTAATGCATGAATGACATTGGGTAGTTTAATCGATGTCAATATAGAGCATTAATAAACTCCTCATATTTTTTATTATTATTATTTTGGGGGGCTTTTTTTGCTTTTATTATATAATAGAGATAGCTGAAGATAGACAAGAAATGGAGGAGAGAGAGACATGCAGCAATGGGCCACAGGCTGGAATAAGAGCCGGGTCGGTATGGTAAGGACTCTCTCACTCTACCAGATGAACTACTGGAGCGCCCCAGCTCATCATACATTTTTTTATGCCAAATCTTAAAAAAGGAACTACAGTAGTAATTATCACTGTCTAATCCATGTAGTGTATTTCTTAGAAATAAGTAGAAATATAAAGTAGCATACAAAAGAAATACTCAAAAGTGTGCTTAATTACTGGACTTCAGTCTTATATTATGTGTTGTACTCAATGTTACTTTCCACCACTGAGCATGTTAGCATGCTGATGTTAGCATTTAGCTCAAAGCACAGCCTCACAGAGCCGCGAGCATGGCTGTTTAAACAGAGATATTGTGGCTCTGCTGCTCAGAGAGTATGAGTGCATCGAAAACTCACTCTTTTCTGTGTCGGCTCCCAGCTTTGACCCACCTACAGTACATACAATACATCCTGCTCACACTGAGCCCCTCTATCCCAGGATTAAGTGACTCTCAGACTGTCCAGACAGATTTCTATCCCTGTCAGAAAACAACCACCTGACTCACACAAGAACTTTACTACTGTCACAGAGTCAGAGTTCCTACTGGCTGTCATTTGGTGCACTGCAGTTATAAAATGGCCTTCACCACACTGGATCTGTAGTTGTTGTGCTTAACTGGTACACAAATCCATTCTCCATTCCCAAGACAAAGCAGCATTAGTACGTCTAATAGAATAATCACCGGCACAAGCAAATACACAAACAATGCCTGAAGAATTAATCACTGAAGAATTTTGAGATTTATTGTGTTTCAGTTGGAACGAGAGTTAAGAACAAGCTATTTGCCAAAATGTACTCCAAAAGGAAACAAAATCCACCCACACGTGTGTCTACAGATTGATGTTAGATTATGTTTCACAGTTATTCATTTGACATTTAGAGAAACTTTCATGCGGTTGTGCGGAAAGCCATTATTGAAGGTGGAGGTGCAAATCTCTCCGCTCCCTTCACCAGTTTACTGAAACTTGCTGTGATGTTACCTCTCTCCTAATCTGCTGAGTGCACCCTTGGAAAAAATCTCACTCCAATTTAGCTCCACCTAAATCCCTGTCTGACAGCTGTTCCAAAATAAAACACACCCAGGTGGCATTTTGTTTCTCTTTGTACGTCCTTTTTCTACTTCCTTTCAATGCCGTCAGGTTGCCAAATCATTCTGTAAAATAGTTTTAAAAATCTTCTTGCTTGGAGCTTCTTTGACCCTCGTCAAATTTGCTGAAAGTCTTAAGTCCTTGAGCACAACAAAAGCTTTCTGACGAGCAGATGAGTAACACATTCTCTCTCAAAGCTTGTTTGATATACAACGGATTTATGAGCAATTTCTGCACCAAACCAATTAGGTGCTGCTGGTGAAAAAAACACATCTGTGTTTCAGGGCTTGTTCTGTTTCATGTTGATTCAATCCAATCACGAGCAGTTATAAATGCAATTGCATTTATTAATTTCAAAAGCACTATACATTTGTTGCGGTCATGACCTCCTGTTTGAACGGCTGCAGTTTTATTATAATAACAATAAAGAGGCCATCCACATTGATCTGTCTGAACTATAACTACTTCTAAGCTTTTAGCATAATATGAATAAAACATGTGTGATGCAATTTGTGACACCACAGATGACAAACTTTGTGCCATAATCAAACAGTTGCCTCAGAACGGCCTACATTGTTTATTTGGTGCATTTGATGTAGTTTTTGTGTACAAATAATACATATTTGATATTTGTTATCATGTTCTGGGCCACTGGTTTGATAGCTGCTTCTTGCACATTGCTCACTGTGTACAATTTATAATATAGAGTTATATTACATATAGTGTAGTGATTTTATAAATCCTGTTTTTAGAATTGATAGTTTTTTAGACACAGATAAAACATTTTTAAACAGTATTTTGTAGCTATAGCCATCTATGACCACTGTGGAAATAACTTATAATATAATAACTGTATATTAAGGAACTGTATGCAAATCACTGGGGTGTGGAGGGGGGCAAAGTAAGGCTCTGGCTAAAAGCACTACATTGTAATATATATATATATATATATATATCAGAGCAGAGACACTTTTCGGTTTTGGTGCCGAAAAGAGAAGAGTCGGGACAGGCATCTTTTTGTTTTGTCATCTCTTTTATGTTCATTTGTACGTTTTTTTTCCTAAACTTTATTCAAAAATGGCACTTAAGTTAGTTACACCGGTCAGTGTATTCTGCGTCATTTCATGTTGTATTCTGATTTGACATGAGTCATAGCAGCGGACACTATGCGACAAATTGGTCCTATTTCTGAAGAATTCTAAAGATCAAATCAATGTCAACTTTAATCTCAGACAGCTCAAAATCACAAAGCGTAAAAGGGCCTTAAAAGAAAACACTCTCCTAAACTACCTCTCAATCTATCTATCTATCTATCTATCTATCTATCTATCTATCTATCTATCTATCTATCTATCTATCTATCTATCTATCTATCTATCTATCTATCTATCTATCTATCTATCTATCTATCTATCTATCTAACAGACAGGTCTTTCTTTTGACTCTCATTCTACTGTATTGAGTGCAGATACTTACATTTAACATCATTTCTCTCCATGTGGTGATGCTGTCGATAGGTGCCCCGCTTCACTCGGTTGAAAGTGGGCGATTTTTCTTTTGAAAGGAGGCAGACAGTGGCTGACAGGGAGCTTGACAGTGAGCTGTCGCTCTGCTCTTCACTCCTCAGGAGGTAGATGTCCTCAGAGTGGAAGTCAATAGGAGGATTTTCACATTTTTATTTTAACCAGTCAGAAACAGTTGTGTAATGACTTTGGGAGGAGGAGGGCTGCAAAAAGTAAGGCAATGGAGGGAGATGGGCCACTGCCTCGAAACTGTTTAATTAAACCCTTAGAGACTACTGGCTGCATGGGAACAAGGGCCAAATGAGTTGCTAGGTCATGTGCATGCGTTCTGCCACATGAATAATACAAAACACTGCAGGCTCATTCAAAATAATCTGAGAATACTGCTCCTTCCAGGGCTCTAACCATGTGACAGGAGAATCCTGGGTGTTTTGTCCCTGCTTCTGTTCAATTACTGTGCTTAGGAGAGAGTTGGTAAAGGACATATATAGTAGGAAAGAGACACCACAGCTCAGGTGACTTTGCAATGGAAACAAAAGCAGAAATATGAGTTGATTAAGAATTGGTTGTGTTTAATGTTTGTGTGTTTTTTGCACTTGAGTAAAGAAGTATAGTTGATGCTGCAGCTGGGTATATTAACATTGGATCAAATAACTGTGTGTAATGTGAAAGGGGTTGCCCATAGTGATGAATCTGTAGAGAATTATCACAAGAGTTCCCCTCAACCCTATAGAGCATTTAGTGTCTTTGAGCTCATTGTTCTGGTTTTATGATCAGCAACTTTACACGTAACTGTTAAATATAGTGGAGCATTAAGCAGACAAGGAGCTAGATATTTCCCTCAGGAGTTGATGGAAATGAAAACAGAGCTAAAATGAGAGTGGATATTGGACTTACATTTCATTTTACAAGCTCATTTTGCTGCATGTATGCATGTTGCGTAAATAAGCAACTGTCTCCTAACACGTTAGTCAAATCAGCTTAACATGATGATAAGATGTCAGAGCTGTGTTTAAAGTTTGTTACACAGCCCCTAAGTAATAAATAAATAAAATAAAATAAAAAGGCTGGCGGAAACGTATACAATTCCATTATTTATGATAAAGCTAAAATGTATGCTTGTATTTAAAACCCACAGACACAAACCCCACAAACTTCTGGTACTGTGTGTTAGGGAGGGTATTACACTGACTCCTAATTCTTTAGAAAAGAACCTGGTGGAGAGTTCGAAACTTAAATTAAGGTCTTTATGCTATTTTTAGTAATCTAAAAAATGTGCTGAGTGACAGTTATGGATGCTTTGAGGCTCCACTGAAGAATTTGCAGCTGTGAAATGTATGAATGACATGTGATATTAGTTTGTTTTATAAGATATCGGTTGTATTTTTGACAGAATACTAAGCTGATACAAAGTGCATCACTTACTAATAGCATTTTCTTTATTAACTGATCAGTTGTCTTTACATTGTTTTTATGTTGTCTGCTATGTCTGATTTGTGTCAAAATTTGGCTATTTGTCACTGTGCATGGGCAACCAAACTCCCTCTGGATTAAGTTATTTCATATATATGGATATGGCATGATACGAAAAGATACTATACGATACAAGTTAACTGCCAACAAGAACGTGTTTTTCTTTAAGCATTTATTGGTAGGAGTCCATAAAAAATGAACATTTCTCTGACATTTCTGCATTTCCACTTGCAGTTATCATGAGAACAACGTGTCAAGGACAAATCAGATGAGGGAAAATCATATTTTAGTTTAAGAATTATTTTACAAAAAAACCCACAGAAGGTTAACATATTGCTGAATCCACTTGGTACAAAGAATCCTACAAAAAAAAAAAAAAAGAAGAAAATAATGACTTGGAGAGGGGTTAATAACTATTTTTCACCCTGGGGGAGTAGTAAAAGAGCAGAGAGTTGATTTCATGTATGATGGAGGAGCGAGGAGTACATGTTTATCTCTTTCTGTAATAAAACTAGTCCTTTCTCTCCTTGCCTCTATTGAAAATAGTATCCACTGAATAGACTGACCTTCACTTATAGGCTCATGCTATACACTATTACTGCAATCATTTTCACACTTATCACAAACAAGGCAGCTAATATAATTCTCCTTCCACCTGAACTTTATCAAACACACTTTCTGAAAAATGTGTGCTGTAAAAAGTCCAATCACAGGAGATTAATTAAGGTTCTGAATGCTCACTGTACATCCGCAGGGCCCACCCACAATAAATACAGTAATAGCAAAAGCTTAACTACTAAAAATGTATCTTGGACAAAACAAAACATTGAAGTGAGGTCCCTGCAGGCGGATGAAAGCAGGCAGGAGTTATGCTTTGCACTGCAGCTGATAGACAAGAGGAGATATGGCGGCGCAGTGGGGATGTTGGGCCTCAGATACATAGCAACGATGAACTAATGCCACGTATGATTGATGGCACTTCTGCCAACAGATATATATGTGTGCCTACTAAGTGTTTGGTTGAGGGTGTTTAAAAAAATGCACCAAGTCCACCAAAACGAGGGTAGTGTCGAGGAGCCCTTTTCTTTTTGGACTCGCCGTCCTTTAGCCACAGTTTCTTCCTCTTGGTGTCTGTGTGACCTACAAAATAAAAGAACAAACATTATCATTAAATATTTTGATATATATATATAATAAAAAACATTTTATTAAGGTTCATATTTACTATACGGATATGAAATTAATCCATTAACAAAGTCAAGAATTTATCCCTTTCTCTTATTTAGAATAATAATTTCACCTGAGTAAAACCAATATAAAACTTTTCAATAAATGTTTGTCGTTGCACATTAGCAGAATATTACTTTGTTCTCAGTTTCACCAAATATTTCACAGATGTCACTGATAAGTTGGATTACTGTTACTGTTGTTTGTCTTGTTTGTTTATTTCATTGCAGAAATTGCTCTTCTTCGGTTGTTCATCAAAACTGATAATGATGTCAACTCCTTTAATGGTCAGTTCTTTGATGGTTGAATAATCCTATCCTGGACCAACAAGCTCAACTGCAAGTGGGGCATATATATATATGTGGTGGTGGTGGTGGTATTAGAGGCAACTGTGGCTGTATTTCTCCTGCCTCTATTCAGGGTAATGTATACCACACACACTGTCTCTTGTCTTTCATTAAACATTTAAAGAAAATGTTCTAGGTGGACCTAAATTCTCTCTATATATACTGTAATCCATCAGAAATCTATAATGAAATAATTCATTTGGAATATTTGATATCCACATTTGAAGCTAATAAGTTAAATAAGTTATGGTGAGTTATTAATTGTGGTCCAGAAGACCTGCAGCCATTTTACTAAAGGTCAAATGGGATCTTCACAATGAAATTAAAAGCTAAAAATGACAAACAAGTGTGATGCAAGAGGAGGATAAACACCAACAACTTGGCAACAAAAACTTTCTTCTTATTAATGATTTGTAACTTATCTATAAAACATTAGTAAACATTAGATTAACTATTAATAAAGCCATTAGTTACTTCTTGTTAACACTCAACAAAAAGTGAATTATTAGAAAGTGGTGCAGATTTTTCATTTCTCATTTCTTAGTTTCAGCCGGTAGCAGTTGTCAAAAACACACACTCTGAGGACCCATATTTGAGTAGTTTGTGTCATTATCTCAGAAAAAGAATTAGGGCCTTTGTTTGCATCCCAGCAGGAAATATGCACGGTTAAATTGAAGGTTCCCTCCTTAACTAGCGACGCTGCTCTTATAAAACATTCAGAGACTGTGTGTTGCAGATAATTGCTCAGCTTTTGTGTGCGACTTCCTGAACCCGTGAGGGAAAACAGAGGACGACCTCTGACCTCTGGTCGTTACTGCAGCATAGAACAGAGCTGCCTAATGAACACCTCTGTCCTGGGTGTTTACATCTGCCAATCAAACACGCCACTCTTCGTCATCGTCCTTTGTGCAGCCATCAGACACAAAAGCAGACAATTAGCTGCGCTTATTAAGACTCTACTCTTTAAAGGAGAGCTCAGTGCACTGGTAATTAATCAGCCCTGCAGTGGCGTGTGGGCGGACCTCTCGTTAGTCCCAGGCTCTGTGGGCCGTGCTCCTCCTCTTCCTCTGAGGGGTTCTGGGCGGAGCTCCGCAGGTAGCGTTGGTGCAGGCTGTGGCCAGGAAGTGTGTTCTGTCTGCGGCGACGAAAGTCTTCCTCAGAGGGTTCTTCAGCTGCAATGTCTGTGGGCAAAGCAGAGCAGAGGAGGGAATGAATCACACCTAAACCCTCTCTTTCCGCTGTCTGGATGGATGGCCTGAGGTGTTCAAACCAACATTAAATCTGTATTTTTTTCTCCTATGTAGCTTCTTTGAATTTCAGCCTTCTGACATGAGATGTGTGGTGAAAAAAAAAAAAAAAAAAAACAGCTGAAAGGAAAACATATTACCTTGTGATGCCCTTGGCAGTGTGTGTACAATCAAGAAAATAAAAAAACAGATACACACATTTATTACAGCAAGTTCAGCACAAGTGCGAAAAGGCATATTGATGTAACCAACATGAAACAACAAAGATGATATAAAACAAGTTCACAGAGTCCCTAAGGCAATATAGACCCCTCCTTCCTTTCAAACGCCAACCATATATTTCATTCATATTTCATCTGCCTGACTTTATTGTGATTAGTCATGTAAATAAAATGAGATTTGGTTATTCTTTTCTCTAGGTAATTTACATTTATATTGAATTAGTGGCAGGCAGGGTATGGTGGGGGGGGGGGACTTATTATGCTGCGAGATTACAGGCAGATCTCATCGCCATTGTGTTGTGTAATTAAGGCAGTGGAGAGGAGAAGAAAGGGGGCCAGATGCTCGCCGTGCTGAACCTGGTCCCATTTAGAGGAGGATCTGCACCAGCATTTCAAAATCCCCCGCACGGTGTGTAATAGTGCAGCCTTAAAGACATCAGAAGTCATTAGAGACGTGGCAGCTTTGTCTGACACATTGCTGTATACCTGTGGGAGCACGAGCCACCTCAACTTAAACATATTTTAATCATTAATGTGGAAAATAAAACACAGAAGATTGTGGCTACAATCCTTGATGATTTTTTTTCCTTTGCTTTTTGTGAAATAGATGTACATTTTAGAGGGAGAAGGCTCTCTTTCGAGGCTTTCAGGAGGAGGTTGAGGGTTTTGAGGCAATCAAGGACGACTGCATGTGCTCAGGTCTTAACAGAGACAAAGACATCACTGGATTTCAATCCTCTCTGAAAAGGCGTCTTATTACTGCAGGACCTCCATTTTGACCCAAGCCTATTTCTTTGTCACAAATGCTTTTCGAGTGTGTTAAGGTCGAGATTGGCTGAGTATTTTCTTGCTGCAAACACCTAAACTTTAGAGGTGGTTTATGTCGCTTTAGCCCCAAACTTGGATTATCTCTATTTCAGAGTTTGCAAATCAGCTTTTTAAGTCGAACACACTTTTAAAAACACAAAGTTGACCCCTGCGAGGAGAGACCAGAACCCAGTGGACCAACACAAACAGGACAATTGGTGGCTTTACTCTCAAGGCTGCTGCTACTCGTTCTCTATTCAGCTTTGGAAAAACAGCTAATCCCAACCTGCATTTGTCCGTTGATCCTATCAAGTGAAGTTAGACAGCTGGATTAAGCCAACATGTATGTGACTCCAAGCTTGTGCCCTTTGTTCCAGCCCTCCTTTGCCCCAGAGGATCAATATTTGCGTATATTATGGGCCCGGTTACCTGGGTGATAAGATTTCTTCCGCTATCCGGTTGCATAATCCATCATCAGTTAATTAATTTCAACAAAAACAGTATCAAAGAGCAGTGATGATAATGAGATCTCTTATTTTCTGGACTTAATTTGAAAAGCAGAGTGAACATAGTTGAGTTCATGGATGCTTTAATTTGCGGCTATTGTCTTGGGAGTGCTTGTCATTTGTCTCCAGGCTAAACAATGATGTGTGTATCTGTAAAAGCTGTTTGATACACACTGTCCAGACTGCAACTCGGGAACGTGTGCACAGGCACAAACACCCGGGTTAACACCTAAACACACACAGACACAAGCTCTATGTGTGACAGACAAAAAGCAGCCTTTTCTTGCAGCAGGCTGGAGCCTAAAGCCTAAAATAAATCACTGTTCAGGAGGAGGCTAACCCTACATGACAACTACAACTGTGAACCAGATTATTTTCCACAGTCCACCTTCCCCCGGTTCAAGACATTGTATGTCGTGCTGATGTGACTCTACTGCTGAGCACAGAGAGATACAGTCGGTGTCCTTGTTCAGACACGGCCAAAAAAGAAACTGGCAGCTTATCTTTGCCATCGTTCATAAAGTGGCCAGCAGCTCCGGGCCGATTCCATGTTTCACGCTAAGCTGTCAAGCGGACGAGGTGGAGGGGTGCAGGGGGGTGGGGGTTAAAACCGGATGCTGCTTTCTGCCAACAGGAAGCCATCTTTCATAACGTGGGGACACTGGAGGACAGGAAATCACAGTATTGTGTGTCATATTGGAAAGGATGGATGGATGGATGGAGGAAAGGCTGCAAGATGTTATTTGTAACAAGAAATACAAAGATAATGTTTGCAAATCATAGCTAATAAAACAACGTACTGACACTTAAATAAGAGTATTGATGATTCAATTGAATAAATGTAAGTTTTCACATTAAAAATCAATTTCCATTCATATTTATATGGGTATGTCACGTGTTGCTGCAGTTCCCATCACTGTCTTCCAATATTTGTGGTTCCTGTAGTGGAAATGATCATTCAGCCATGTATGATGTCATGCTGTCTTTAGTATACAAACAGTGTCATCTAGTGGCCACATGAGGGTCCACCTTCAAATTCTGGTTCTGGTGAAGAGCAGCAATCCTTCTTATTTTAAGGGCATTTTAGAATTAACGTTAATAAGTTCTAATATATTATACTATTATTCTGCTACTTATTTTATATTATTTTTTGGACTGTACATTTCCTCTGAAGCAGTGGTCCCCAGCTTAGGGGTATAGGCCCCTACATGTAGGGTAGCATGGGGTTTGCCTGGGTAAGGAATAAAACAAAAATTGTAATAGAATTAGAAAAAAATAGGTGGACTTTGTTTCTCTCTCTTCTCTAAATATTGTAGTTTTACCTCACCAATCCTTTTAAAAGTATCCAAAGAAAATAAGTTAGTTATGGTATGGCCTGCTTACTAACACAGTCAGTACTTGGAGCTGCCACAGTGTCTGAAACAGCAGCTCATGGACGCAGTTAAGGTAAACGCAAACGCCCGCAATTTCCACCAAACATTATACTCCTACACCACGGAACTCATATTTTCAGATACAGAGTGATTTACACTTGCCACTGATAGCATTATCTCCGACGTGTATGGCAAATAAGCGTCTTTAAAACCGCTCATAGACGTCAGAAAAAAAGACGCTCCTTTTAACTCCGGAACTTGCTTAAGAATCATCACGTTTTTAAGTTTTCTTCAGTATCAAAGTAATCCAGTGATAGTTATCTGTGCATCCATGGGTATATTGCAAACAGAAACTACTAATGAGTAATTCGGCGTACTTTTAATGGTTACAATGTAAAAAATGTAAGTAATATAGTCAAACAGAGCCTACAGCTAACTAACGGACTCCGTGGCAACATTATACTTCCTGTTTAAAGCCCTCAAATTATGGGAAGTGTAGTTAAAAAAATCAGAGCCTGATTTCCCCCCAAAATAGACAAAAAAATAACAGAAGTGTTCAAATGTATTATTACAACTTCTAGCGCAACAAGATAAAACCTCTGTTTACCCAGGAGAGGGAGCTATTGCACCATTAATATATTTCCTGCTCCTGCAACATTTTCAACCAACTACTTGTACTTCCCGCTATGATCTCGTTAGAACAATTACATTTTTACGGTCTCCAGTAAATTAAATATAGTTAAAAACATTTTTTAAAAAAATGTAACACTCACATATTTGTGGATCTCCTGGGATTGAGATATTTGTGGTTAGATATTGCTGCTCATTTTTTTTAATAGCTAGTTGGTGTTTTAATGCCCATTTACACCATCTATTTCTAATTTACTTTTTCACACATACCTACAGAGAGGGATGGGGGGAGGAGAGAGCATACAGGCTTTTTAAGCAATAGGGATTGGCGCAGGGCTGTAGTGTCACCTAGCAACAGGACTGCGCAAGCGCAGACGCCTCTTCTGTCAGCGCCAGTGAAAGAGAAATTGTAAGAAAACAAATACATGTCAAATAGTGGAAGTGGGAGACATGGCCTTCACCACCACCAAAACACACACTCACACACACACACACAGGAAGCACATTTTAAAAATCACAACTGCCAACAATTTCATTTCATGTTGTTCAATGTGAAGACTCAACTAAAGGCCTCACCCTGCCCTTTTTTTCTACTTCTTCAGTTTCCTCTCTCAAAAATATGCAGTGGGGCTTGTGTAAATAAACTAGCCCCGAGCACATTCCTAAAGAAACACACACATAGTCTTCCTCTGTACACGGTGACCTATGAGCCAACTGCAATCATACACACCACTCAATTTAACTCTGAATCTGAGCCTATTGTGCCTAACATTTAATAGGACACCAAGTTAGTACACGCAAGCAGACCTCAAAGTTTAAATACAGATTGGATGTTTCCCCGGCTAGAAGATGAGGCTTCTTAACAGTTTTGTTAAATGTTGAGTCCTTAGTTTGGCTCTGTCTCTGCAGAGCTCAGGTTCTGTTTGAGGGTGTATTCAAAAGAGGTGCACTATCAGCACTTTTACAAGCCCATATAAATGTCTACCTGGGAGGGGCAAAGATAGAAATTAAGAAATATGAGGAAGGTGATTTATGTCGTCTCGTCCTCACCTGGTCCATAAAGGTAAAGCATACCTACCACACAGAGAATACGCCTCAGTATTCGAGGATACAGGCGTATCTTTGCAAAGTGCTCGTTTCCTCATGATCTCTTAGATAAATAATGAATAGGATTATTTTAGTGAAAAGCACACACAGCACATTAAACAATTTTCTGTAGTGTCAGCGACCAAGCCCTAATGTGAGTCACCTACACTGAAACCTGAGGCATTAGTTGGTTAAAATGATGCACACACAGTGAGCTGTATGATGAGGTGAGAGTTCAAAAGAAGCTGCTGTGGTTTTCCTTTATTGCGGTTGTGTGAAGCAGGTTTTAAAAAATGTGATCAGGCACAAGCGCACACACACACAACTCATACATCAAGCCAATAGAAACACCACACAAGAGACACCAGGTGACTGCGGCAGCCTTTACACAACGTTCCACAAATTATTTATTGACCAAATATGAACTCGTTTTTTTATTTACTTTTTACAAAGAATGAAAAATTCCCCTGTCTGTCTGGTAAACGGTGTGAATGTGTGTGTGTGTGTGTGTGTGTGTGTGTGTGAGTGTGTGTTCTAGGTTCATGGGTTGAGTTGCTGACACAGTTACAGTGAAACTACAAAGCAGTCTCCTGGAATCAGCAATCATGCAGAAACAAAAACATACTGTGGTGTTTTCAAATACACAAACAAATTAATTATTAATAATCTATATTCATTCATATTACACACGCGTGAAACATGGTAACAGCTAAAAGGTTAGCGAGGTGAAGTTAAAGACATTAGGGCAAAGTGGTTAAGCTTTTAATCATTCACTTGTTAAACTGTTCAAATGAAAAGAGCAAAAATGAACATGCGTAAGTATCAATGTACAGCATCTTGTTTTCCTGCTACAACAAGAAAGACAATATCCACCCCAAAGGAAAAAAAAATGTATGTATATATATAGCACATACTTTGTGCATATGGCAGAAATAAAAAGTACAATTATTGTAGTAAACAAAAACACAAATTCCAGCAAGATGGTCCCCCCCCATAATAATGGAATAAATACAAATATACAAATACTGTGAACATCTCTCTTGCCTCCCTCGCAGCTAAACTAAGATGAGGAAATTGTTCTTCGGGAATGAGATGCAGGAGGACAGAGAGAGGAGAGACCAACCGCCGGTAGCAAACGTAGTCACTTGGCGAGTTTTTCCAGGTGTGAAAACTGTATGTTGGTCAAAATGCTCTGGCGAGATAGTTACTTGTTATCCAGTTTTAGGAGCTGCTCCTTACCATTAACTGTTAGGGATTTTAACTGACCATCCTCCTCCACTTCTACCCGCTCCTGGCCGTTCTCCACAATCCTGGAACAAACACAAAGAACAGACAAGTTTCTTAAGAGATCAGGAAGTCGGGCTGCTAAAGAGGTATTAAAGAAAGTGTTTGACATTTTTGGGAATTTTTCCTTTCTTGCCAAGAAGTTAGATTATAAGATTGATGCGTCTGATGTTACAGAGTGAGATCAATCTTCTTATCCAACTCTCAGCAAGACAGAAAACAGGCATATATCCCCAAATTTTGAACTATTCCTTTACAAGTGCTGGGGAGTTTGACACTTAAGTACCGTTTTGTAGTAATCTTTCTGCCGTTGATGAACTTGGTGGAGGACGACACAGATCTGAAGTTACCCATTCCTCCCCCACCGCCAAAAGATGAAGAGAAGGAAGTGATTCCTCCACCTCCCATGTCTCCAAATGAGCTAAAACCTAAAAAAAAAAAAAAAAAAGCACACATTCAAGAAAAATCCTCAGCCAGAATGGAAACGCGTCAAAGATTTATGAAGAATCCAGTACGTGGGGAGTTCTTTGTTGGGATGTACGCACCTGAATCGAACCCTGAGAAGCTAGACCCAAACGCTGGGAAGCTCCCAAAACCAAAGAGTGATCCCCCCATCCTTCCTCGGCTTGCGCCCCTCTGGCGATTGCGACCACCTCCAAAGAAATCGTCAAAGGGGTCATCAGCTATGGAGGGAAAAATTTGACAAATTAAGAGGAATTTTTTTTTTTACTTTGAGCTCATATTGTACTGCAGAATGCAAGTTTTTAATGTCTTCTTCAAAAACACGTTAACTTGCATTAAATTTTTTTTGGCCACTTGGGAGCAGCAGAAACAAGCTGTAAACACCAAACTCACATACTGTCACTTTTAAATCGATATATGGAGAATTTGTTAGTAAACAGTTGCATTTTTACACATCCAGGAGATATGGAGCAATTTATTCAGAATACTAGACCAAAACAATGAAGGGAACTTAAGATTTTGGTGATAATTCTCTGTGGGTTTGTCACAATGAGCCATCTACTTCACATTACACAGTCATTCGATCCATTGTTAATATAACAATAAGCAATAATAATATAGCTTTAAGGCTGATTCTACATTCCAAAAGATTTAAGTACCTGATCATTAAAAAGCGGCGGTGTATGTCACAGCGTCCATTTGTAATTTCTGGAACAATCTTAACCCTAAACTGTCAAAGTGCCCACCACTTCATTCTCATCCTAAAGCCCTACGGACATGCTACTAATTTCATGCTGCCAATCTGGGTCACCCCTGCAGGATAAGGCTGGATCACTGGCACCATTTTCTGAAAGAAGACTCCTCCTTCAACCTTGAATGTACCGAGGCCACGATAAGAAAGCTTTGTTTGTTCTCTCTGACAGAAAGCTTAAAATAAAAGTATCCTCTGACCACTGCTGTAATTACATTACTCTTCATTTAGAAGAAGACATCGGAGGACAGCTCAGCTCTTACAATGCTGTCAGTAAGACAGCAGACATCGGTGGAAGAAAGAGAGGGAGATCTTTACATCTCCCTCTCTTTGACAGGGAGATGTAAAGCCTGAGAAATGCTGCTTAAACACTGGAATTCTGGTTTAACTCTTGTGTACATGATCAGTGTACACAAAGAGATAGCTGGGAGAAAAGTTGAGGCAAAGTGCTCTCACACTTCTGTGCTCCGACAGAACTTTACAAGATCTGTCACACACAAAGACTGAGATCAGCAAAGAATGTAGCACAGAATAAATTAAGTGTGGATGTGCATGTACACCATAATGTAGAAAATCTGAGAGTATTTAGATCCCTCACTTAAGTGGAAGTATATAATACACAAGTAGAAGTCTTGTATTGAAAATGTGACTTAAAAAGGTGGGGTCAGTAATTCAAGATAGATCATCAAATACAGAGGCTTTGGATTACCAAAGCATCCGCACTGGGGCATGAATCACACCTTTAAGTAAAAGTATGCAATTATAATCAGGAGAATGTTCTTAAAGTATTAAAAAATATATAAATATATTACTTAAATAAGTAATATAATAAATATGTTATAAAGTCTTGATCATTTTCTCAGTCAATCATCTCAAAATTATAAAACAAATTAAAATTATTAAAATAATCATAAGGAAAATCAATAAATCGTTACATTTGAGAAGCTGGAACATTGAAATGTTTTTGCAAAAAAAATGACAAACTAAAACTGAAATTTCCTTGTCCACTTCTTCAATGTTCACTTGAGAATGAGTATGTGCTGTTCTTGGCAGACGACTAAGCCCTCGTCATCATGGGAATCTGTATTTGTCTCAACAGCGCACAGACCCCCCCCACCAATCCCTCAGTCTATTGGCCGTTTTGAGGTGGGTGAGTGACAGATCCACAGGACCAGCTGCTGCTCACTGAGACAAGCTGCTGGACAATGCAGGACTGGAGGCTGGATGGGATTTTATTTCTGTTATATTTCTATGGCTGCCATCTTAAGGGAAGTCAAGAAAACCAAAATGGTTCTTTGCATAAATATATCCATGGAAAAACACTTAATATAGGGTTGACATAAACATGACAAGATGGATGTTTTGGCATATCCTGTTTCATATCAATCAAGCATAATAAAGGTTGTCTGCAGTCAAAATAGAACTTGAACTTTACTCTTCTGCACGATGGTGCAGACAGCTTCATGGTTTGGCTTTTTTTAAACAGTCCCTTACTGAGCAGTGTAAACAGCAACAGCTGAGCTCCACCACTCTATCTTATGTATGTTAATAAATACAACAGTAACACATGTCAGTGTCATAAAGGCAGCTTATAAAAGAATCCGATATAAATAATGATGACGACTTTCCCTAAAACTTCTAATTCAAGCTCATTTCTATAAACTTGTAGAGGATTTTTTTTTTCAACAAGTTTACGTTGTACACCCCCACTCGAGAGCGGGTGTACCGCGTTTTACATGTGTTCTGACACACAGAGACACAGCGCACACACACTTGGCGTTATTACATCTGCTTTTGTTTTAATGCGGAAGCTATTTTTGAAAGCATTCCAGTTGAGTGATGTAGACGCTTAAATCCATCCTCTGCCTGCGTCCAAACTCCATATTTAGAGCTACACGGGGTGAACTACACATGCCTTCCAATCAGCCTTTTGCTGAACCCAGACAACCCAGGACAGGCTATAACGGCTAAACTCCTATAACTATATTTAATGCAACCACTGACACTTCTGATACAATAAACTATCAAGCTGTCATAACAAATGCCACTGGACAACCATATATTACCTTAGCCAGCAGTACTATAGCCCTCAAGGGTTATATAAAAACCAAAAAGCTTTATTATTACCATCATTATATTAAGAGTAACAGCTTTAAAACTTTGAATGAAAAACATGTCCACAACTGACAAAATGGATAGTGTACTGAAATTAATTTTTTATTATTGATTAATCTTCCTATTATTTTCTTGTTTAATCATAATCTATAAAATGTCATGATCCCAATGGTGACAGTCTGATTCATGTTCAGTTTGCTATCACATGGGATTTTTATTTTGGGCAAATTTGCTAGAAGACCATTGTTAGATTATCATAATAGATGCCATGTAATTTTCTGTCAATTGACTAACCGACTGTTTCAGCTCCACTAAGATGTATTTTTTCTTATATTTCTTTGTAAGAAAAACATGGCTAAAATGTAATATAAACTCTGTCTCTAATATAAACTTAATAAAATCTACACGTAACTTAACTTTATCCTTCTACCTTAGGTAAACTAAGCTTGCTCTGTTTATATTTAAATGTATTTGTGTTTCTTCTTTGTTATATTATCATTATTCAATTTTTTTATTTAATTTAATACTTTTCATGGATGTATGTTTCAATAACTAACTAACTAAAATAGTCTGTAATGATGCCATTGCTTTGGAACTGATGAAGGATATGTATACATTATTTAAAGAAGCTGGAGTAAATTAATAGGTCTAAACCCTGGTTAACAGATACATACTGAAGTAGAGGTCAACATCCAGCAGAGACACTCATTGCTTTGCAACGTATGTACGTATTTAGTGGCAGATGACCTCCCGAGGTGAACACTGCTTAGAGTACTGGAGATGCACATTACAGTGCTGTGGGGGATTAGCACCAGGCTTGGCAGAAGGTTTCATAGGTCTAATGCTCAATCTTTCACATTTCTACACACCAGGAGCTACTAACAGCTAACTAATTAGGAAACAGAAATCTATGTTTTACACGATATAAAACTGAGACCTACAGGATGTCCTCCTTTTCGCTCCATCTCTCTTGAGCCTTCAAATTCATCTGTGTATATTTTTGACCAGATAAAATCATGCAGTTAATAATAGCCACTGCGTGCTCCCCACTCTTGTGACTCTCTTCAGTCCATCTTTCTTCCTACTTTTTGAAAACAAGGAATCCCATCAGTGCCTCAGTGCCTTACCAAAAAAATCTGCAAATGGATCTCTGCCGCCAAAGAATTCCCTGAAAACATCATCAGGATTACGGAATGTGAAGCCGCTGCCGCCAAAGTGTTCGTAATGGCCTCCTGTAAAACATTAAAACAACAGTAAAGCTCATAAACTGTAGAATTATTAATCAAAAGTAGGCAGTCATAAAAAATACCAACGCAATACAAAAAGCTGCTGGTACCATGCCACTAAAAAAAAATTTAAAGACTCTAAATCATCTTATTTTTAATCCTCATCATATTTTGCCATCTCCGTATGAAAAGTGACTACTGAAATCTTATCAATCATCTCCATGGCACTGACAAGAATATTATTTTATTTGGAAAGTCGTCTCCTTACCTCCTCCCCCTCCTCCTCCTCCTCCTGAAAGGCCTTCTTTGCCGTATCGGTCATAAATATTCCTCTTGCTTTCTGTTGTGGGAGGAGTAGTTCTTTAGATATGATAGAGAGACAGATAACACAGACCAACAGGAAGACAAACTTCCCACCCGGTCGTATTTTAAACCTCAGTAAAAGTCACACAATTCACCACACTGGTAGTATATGTTAGTATCACAATTTTTGCTTTCACAGCGACTAATTATAATAATCAAAAAACATGTCCAAATCACATCTAACTGATATGTGTTCTATGTATGTCATTAATCAGTTTGACCATCTGCATGCAGACTTATTGGCTGTAACTCATAACAGTGTCTGAACACATTTACTGTCCAGGCCTAACCTCTAACCGTTTAAGACATCAAATCACGAACAGAAAGTAAACCGCACAGGAACTCTGCACAAGGCCTCCACACTCCAGCATAAACAATCCTGACACTGTGAACTGCAAATGCAAACAATACCTGCTTCATGTGACTGAGTGCATGATACATAACTGCGACTAATAAAATTTAAATGTTACAGGCTTCTGCTCTGTTCTCAATCCCACATTTGAATTCCAGACACTCCAATCTCATTTTATTCTGGTAATCACATCCACTTAAGACACATGACTAATGAAATAGCTTACCTGCTTGGTACATTTGATGCCTGATACATTTACATGTAATCAGCAGGGCTAAGTATCAAACCTCAACACTTATTTAATATTTTTATTACCGACTTAAATTTGTCTGTAGCAAAAAAAAGTACTGAAAGTTGCCATTTCAAATTCAACATATGCAATAATCCGAAAATTATTGATTTAAATGATAGTTTTGCCAATTTAGCCTGCATTTGTTTCTGTTCTAAGGCCACATGTGTTTAGAAGATATTTAACATTTAGATTTTGGTATCACTACCAAAACCTAAAGATGCCATACTGGTAATAGCAACAAAATTGACATGGAAGTGCAGTACAGGTGACAACACATGTAAGAGTAGTTCATTTCAAACAGTGCATATATTTCAGGACTTAACATAGCGACTGTATATAACAAGATTTCTTCCCTCTGCAGGAAAACCTTACCATCGGAGAGCACTTCATATGCCTCTGACAGCTCTTTGAACTTTTTCTCTGCTTCTTCCTTGTTGTCTGGGTTCTTGTCTGGATGCCACTTCAGTGCCAATTTTCTGTAACTGAGACACCGATACCATACACTTAAAATAAAGACAGACATCAAAATAGATACAAACACACAATGTATGTCATATACTGTAGATATGCCAATAGCACTTTTTTTTTTTTTTTTTTTAAAGGTTTTGGCTTTTGCCTTTTTATTGAAGAGAGAGAGGGGATGACACGGAGCAAAGGGCCACAGATTCAAACCTGGACCACAGCAGTAAGGAGCCTTGGTACATGGGGTGCAAGCCCAACCAGGTGAGCTACTGGGGCACCCCAAATAGAAATGGGAAATGGGAGTTGGAAAATAACAGCTATCCCCCTATCAGAAACACATATCTGTCTTTTTTTAGATTGGCAACCATGCCTACACCAAACACACAGACACCCACCACCCCTCTATGTGCACACACAAATACATAAACACACTATCCTTCTCTCCACCCAACCAGAAATAACAAAGACAGCCTGAACTTCAATGACTTGCAGCGTGGGCTCGGACAGCAGCTTACGCTGTATCAGCTGTTTGTTTCAAAGCCAGCAGCAGCACCGGCGGCGGACACACAGATACTGTGGACGAGACTACGGACTGCGAGTCAGCCATCTAAAAGGCTGCACACAATCCAGGGATTGACTCCCTTGTGGATCCATAGTGAATACTCTTTGTAGTCTACGTCTTTGTTGTAATCTGTGGCATTATCTGACTGTCTAAAGCCTGTTCAATAATCAACCAGCCAGACTAAATTGAACAATTGTGTGTGTTTGTAGTCACAAGCTCACATGTTCACCAGTAAAAGCAACAGCAAGTATTATCTTGCTCTGAATACTCAAAAGTCTCTAAGGACAGTATTAACTCTCGCCCTCTTGGCTGTAATTTCATACCCATCACGTTAATCAACAAATGAAGCTAAGGGTCTATAGGCATGCTAGCATCTCTGTGAGGCTGTACTTGCCACATTCACATCATATGGGATGGACGGTAGAGAGAGGAAACATTCCCATGTTAACGACTTGCGAGTTTTCACATAGTCAAGAGACGGTTGTATGATTACAGAGTTGGTCGTGTGAGGATTAAAATACTGCGCAATGACATTTAATTTGTGTTTAATTACCCAATTTAACGTCTGCCTTTGGCTTTTGCAAGTAGTAGCCTTTAGTGCATAGTACTACCAAAGTAATGGTCAAATTAAAAATTTGGCCTGATGATGGCACTATATGAAAAGCTAAGGGATCACCAAAGGAGAGGAACATTGACAATCCATCCAGTAGTTGTTGAGACACTTCACTCAAAACCACAGTCGACCTTCCGTTGACACTTAAGGAAAAGCCAGCAGCCATGACAAAGCCTTACCAAATCATTCATTATATGCTATTATATTTTACAAGATAACTGAAATTTTTGACCGGCTGGTGGCACTAGATATAAAGTCAAGGGCGAACAAATTCCATTAAGATTTGTCCCCTGTGCACCACAAATACCTGTCAAAAATGTCATGGCAATCCGTCCAATAATTGTTTATATACTCACACCAAAGGAGGATTTGAAGTGGAGCCTTGCAGCTAGCATGACAAATAATTCTACCAGAGATCAAAAAAGACTGAGCGGGGGTCATAGGCCAAAGATATGACTTATTGATTGGTGTCAGTTGAGATACCGCTTGACTTTGACAGCCAACAATCAAGTGCATAAAGATAGCAGGCTTCAGCATTCGCTATCTTTCTATGCTGGATTCTTGGCAAACTGAATATGCTTACACTGGTTTATTTGATCAGCAATAATCCGTAATGTTCAATAGTTTCCTCCCCACTTAAAAGATTTTACTTCACATAGTGATTTACAGCATTAATCAAAATAACTGTTAATTAATTTAACCTCTGGAGCACACGCCTAATTCAGACCAGCTTATTTCTGTCCGTAACATTTAAATAGACACTTCAATTTATAGGAAACTGTTCACTTCTCAAAACAAAAACGTGTTCGTGAGAAACCTGAAGTAGTGCAATTAAATGGAATTGGTCTTTTGAGTGGTTAACTACAAGTAGTGGGTGAATGTATGGGGAAGGTATTTGACAGCGGCAAGGTTACAGGAAGAAGAGTGGAAACTTTCTGCATTGCAGTCTCTCTGCTCTCTCTCTCTCGCTCTCTCTCTCTCTCTGTGTCAGTTTAAACAGCTTGAGTGGGTTATAATTAACCTATTACACCCCTCTGAGTGGCCGAGATTTAACAACAACACCAGGGGAAAACCAGAACAGAAAACACTCAGGGGCACTTACGCTTTTTTGATGTCATCTTGCGTTGCATTTTTGTGGACTCCTAATATCTGGTAGTATTCCACCATGGCTCTGTCTGTGTGAGTCTGTAGTTGCTGTCCTGTGTGAGGGTCCTGTGCAAAACCCTGTGGAAATAAAGTCAAGTTCTGTTAAGACATGTTAGCCTGGAGAGATAAAGCCGAACAAACTGCAACTGAGCATAGCAATGTGTGATGGGTGAGGAACTTCTCTTCCAGGCCTGAGGGGGGTAAATCTGTAAAGGAGAGGTAGGGGGCAACTGCACTAAACAGGACAGCAATACCCAACAGTGTAATCAACTGTACTGAAATAGAGATGCAGGGAGGAAGACAGCTAAGCTAATACAAGCCAAGCTAAATTACATAATAAGTGGGTGATCATCCCTCACCCTGAGGCTGTAACAGAGAAAATGTAAATCATGTTCTGTTCTCGAAATTTGGAAATAGCTATAAAGACCATGAAGCATTTTTTTTTAAAACATGACCTAGTGCAGAAGTTATGAGGCTTAGCCTCTCAGAACAAGACAGAACAGGTCTGATGAAAAAGTATCAGGAGATATTATGGTTGTCTAGATTTAGCCCCAGATTTCCTTCTGGGTTTTTTTTTTTTTTGCAATACTACAACACAGAGAAGATAAACCGCACAAAATATCATTGTCATCACAATCTCTTCTGTTCTTTGTACTTTAATAACAACTGCTGCCAACATATTGAGTCTTGATCTAGGAGGTAGATCAAATTAAATATCAAACTACTAAAAGCAAGAGATTTGACCCTGTTTGGATGAGCTTCATGGGGTAAAACATGTCAGCAAGAGACAGATAAATATGATAGGGATCACATTACTGATAAAGTTACCAAATGGCTATCCATTCTCCAAACTGGTTATTCAACCCTCACTTAAGCTGCAATCATTAGCATATCTGGCTAACTAGTCTACTACCTACAGAAGTAACCTAGCATTACTCCCAAGGCCAGGGAGCACGTTGTTATGAACAAACTACATTAGTTTATGGGGTTACAAGTTACTCTTAGCCCGGTTCACAACTAGAACATCCACTGTGTTGTATTTTCCATCTGAAAGATATTTAAAGATTATGGTAACGTTAGCTCTGTCCTACTAAATAGTTCAAATTTGGAGAGGTTTACCCAACAACAATCCCATAATATGTTTTTGTAGCACTCATGTGTAAGACACACTTTACATGTTGCTTGTTTCCATCTCATGGAACTAATGTTGCCTATACTAATATAACTAATAAAATCTTTTATCCAAAACTGTGTAAAATTAAGGAGCCACTGTTTCAGAAAATAATAGTGTTGAGTATTAATTCTGTCACACATTATTCTCAAGTCACAGTAGATAACATATTTCCTAAACTAAATATAGTCTTTAGCTGCCACCGCCCTCATGTGTCCAATGGAGGTTGCCTTTGGCTGTCCATGTCAGTTAATAATGACCTTTATCGTATTTTATACCCTCTGTTATTTCAGTGATATTGAGCATAATCCACTGATGATCTGAGCAGATTACAGTCTGTGGGGAGCAATGTTTTATGATGTTAATAAAAGGGTAAGACTTTCCCCACTGGCATATTTTTTGCTGTGGGTGGGACTTAAACACAGTATGTCACAAGCTTTCTTTTACCACCCATACAAGCAGAGCAGGATCTGGTTTTCAGGTTCTGCTCTGCTGTCTGTATAAAAATTTGCTAAATGGGAGATCTGTTCCTTCTCTCAGCTTAAAGCTACATTGTTTAAAGTTTAATTTATGTATGTTTTGGCTCAGAAAATCCTATTTTTACTTCTAAAACTCAATGTCACTTTTAAAAAATATTAAATGATAATGTATCATACTTAGGAGACAGTTGTTACACTCACACACATAAACAATCATTGCTTAAACCAAACTATAAAATCTGCACCTCTATAACAGAGCACGGTGGGGAAGAAAAAAAGATAATGTATGAGGACAAAAACCCAAACCCATTCTCTGTTTACTTTGGCCTCTTAACAAACGTTAGACAAAAATCTATGATGCAAAATATTGACAAAACCTGATAAATCAAAGCTGCCACACTTAAATAGACCGTCTGTATTCTCTTCCACACCTTGACCTTAACAGATTATCTAAGACAACTGAACGAGTTACTTGTGTGTGTCTTCTCAGACAGGCAAAATTATTCATCAGGCGGCAACAGGCCAACTAAAACAACGAGGAAAATGCCAAGCAAACCCCCAGTCAACCATTAATCAACGAGAGTTATCCTAGCTATCGTATTAAAAATGATAAACAAACCAGTGAGGACCACTTACACTAGGAGTCCACTGTGTCCTGTTTGTTTGCTATTTATAACCTGTGGCCTTTGCTGTTAGATTGTGTTTGTGTGTGTTATGAGTATGTGAGGGGGGTTGGGGGTGTTTGGCACACGGCAGTGCCAGTGAGTGAGTCCTGGTTGGGACATGGCACAGACACTAAACTCCTCTCTTTCAGATGCGGGCAGGCGTTAACTCTAAATCTCCATCTGACATTATCTACCTGCCCTTTACTGTTGAAATTTACTGATTTAAAATCTATCTGTTATAATGTCCTCCTTCTATCTCCACATCCTAATATAGACCACAGTATTAAAAAGAGATATGACCCAGAAAGTCATCGTTTTCCTCTGTTTTTAAAATAAAAACCAACCCGATGTCCTGGCTCATCATATTAAATGCATCTTCTTTTATCCCCCTGACTTCAGCCTTTACTGACCCACTCACCTGCCGTCAGTCCCCTGCAGCAGTTGGGAGTTAATGGACACTACTGTCTGATATGTCTGATGTGTTTACTCATGGTTTCATGCAGTGTGTGTATGTCTGTCTGTCCACCCATGCATGCATGTGCAGATTTATGCCTTGTGGTAGCGTTACACAGCTAACCCAGATCTGATGGATTCCTGCTCCGCTCAGCGTGAACTATGCCTCAGTGTGAGCAAACAGATGTGGGTCAGTCAATCCCATGATGCCTTTAGTGAACCAGAGGTGATGGTTCTAAAAGTTATCAGTTCGCAGACCGAGGCAGTCCATCATTATTCTATTCTAATTTTCCTGAAATAAGCACTAGTAGGAGTCAACTGAATAATGAAGTTAAGAATAAAGGGGGTCTATATTCTTGTTAATTAGATTAAAGTAAAAAAAGAAACTGCTGGAAAAGCAGCATTTTTGCTACTTTAACATATTTTAACAGTGGTTTTTGGCTGTGCAGGTCCCTGACCAGTCCTTAATAACGTTACATTTTTAGCAAATTGACTGTGGGAACAGCTGTTCCCATAAACATTTAAATATTTTGTGATTTTCCCATTCAAACCTATTTTAAGAGGAAATCACAGTGATAATGAATTACTGTCATGGTTGTACGAAAGGATCTCTTTCTGTTTCCATTGTGGTTTAAGAGCCGGTTGAAATAAACCCTCAAGCACCTTTATAATTTCCAAGTGAAGGTAGTAAAAATCATGAAAATTAAACTGACAGCCAGTTAGGTTCAATGTATCAAACTACGGTTGTAACGACAGACATGATTCATAAAGAAACTCTCTCAATGTACTGTCTGACCTTCAATCCGACCCTGATGTATGTAAAATGAAACCTCTATACAAGACAGATGGCGTTATTCTGCAGGAAGTGATCAGTTGAAGACCACAGTGATGCGTCACTCATATTTAAGGGAGCCAGCTGTGGTGGTTTGGGTATTTGTGATGACCTCGTGTCCACCACCTACTCTTTGACAGGTGTACTGAGAATAACCAACTGCAAGGGTACCTCAGGACAGGACTCTCTGGAGGGACTACATCACCCAGCTAGCTATGAAATAGGGGATTCCCATGAGCGACAAGTGGAAGATACAAGGGAAGAAACAACTCTGAAATCAATGGATAGATGATTTAATATCTATAATATATAATAAACTAGTTTTCATGGGTTCAGGGGCAGAACTAGTTAACTGAAGTCAACATCAAAGGTGTGATCTCAGTATGAAACATCGACTCCGTAGCAATCAGCAGACACTTCTAGAGAAGTTGAGCAGCGAGAGATTACAACAACATCTGTTCAAGTGTTTTTTCAGCTGTGCAGAACTGCCAAATGAGATTCCCCTTGAGGGGCAGTATTTTGTTAACAGTAGATAAATCAGGCTAAAAGTCAAATTATTGCACAAGAAATAAGTGTAAAGCCAGGAATGTAAAGATGTTAGGCTATGTGATATAGTATAGACCGTCATTTGGAGATTGTCTGTGGTATTTGGGATCCACATTTATGTTACAGTAAGTAACTTTGTCAATTCTTTGTCACAGTATGCAAATAATCAATAACCATGGGGTGCATTCCATTACAGTGCATCAATACTCGTCCTGACTGCAGGCTAGAACAACAGGTTAGAACAAGTTTTCACCCACATTCAAAACACATTAGGCCAAAGAGATAAAAGATAATGTGAAGACGAACCATTTAGATAAAGTTTTGCTGAGGCAGTTTATTTTACAGTTAAACAATAAACTTTACTGTTACTGCAAGATTATTAATATAACAGATAACAAAACATTTCAGTAGATTCTGTTTGCTAAACTTTACTGGAAATCACTATAAATAAAACAAATACATCAGATTTTGAACTTCAAAAAAGGAAAAATACATAACATGTTTATACCTAGTTGCTCATGTCAGCATACCATAAGTCAATATTATTATTCAATATTAATATAATATACTGTCTGCATTTGAACTTTAATATTTACTTCATGCTGGAGATGAAAAGAGGCTGTCCAAACCTTGTTGTCACTACAGATCCAGACAAACACTCCACAGATATCTTACAAAACACTTCACTATGCAAAGTACATTAAACCATTAAAGGACAGATGTGACACGTCAAGGTTTCTTAATGCAGAGCTATTCAGCAGCTATCAAGCATATCTAAAGTGCTTTATTCATTCTAATGTGGGTCTATTGTGGGCTAAGTGTGCACTGAGTGGCATTATTAATTAGAAGACAATGAATAAATACATAATAAAAATGAATATCAGATCAGACAGATGCACCAGAAGCTCAGTATGATAGGATACAGATCAGGGTTGGAGGGCTACAGCGTGACTGGAAATTCCCCAACAATGATGGACATCACAAGTTATCAGCGGGGAATTTATGTCCTGCAACTTACTCTAAGCAACATCATGTCAGTATCAGCAGATAATCAGGGTGTGGGCTAATAAAAGGTACATCAGTCAGTGTTGTAAAAGCTTTCATGATTTCTGTCTGCACAGCAACTCCCTGCAGAGAAGCTCTAGGTTTTATCTCTTGATTACAAACTCTGATTAGACTTCCCTAGATCTCTTTTGTTTTGGGCCCAATTTTTCCCTACAGACTTTTTATTTTTTTTTTCGAATAATTACCTGCAAACCCAGCCGCATGCTGTTACGAACTGAACACGGAGTACTTTATCGCCCCCACTGAGACTGCAATCAACAAAGGCAGCAGGAGTAGGTCTGTCATTGTGTCTAAGAACACTCATACGACACAAAAAAATAAATCTGACATTGACAAGAAAAGAGAACGGACGACAAAACAGGCTCCTAGAAACCAACACCTAACACAAATCACAGCTACCACAAGAGAGAAGGCAGATGACAACTGAACACAACACAATAATTAAGTATGTGCCTTACCTGAAATGATTAGCAACGAGAGGAGTGTTTGTGATTCAAACACTACAGAGTGTCGACGCAATCCAATTTTTCTCTTTACTTTCTATTAGTGGAAACATGTTCTAAGAGGGCATCATCCCAAGAAGACTTTACTGTGTAAACAACGGCGAGCTTTGTCTCCCTGGACAGTGAATCCATTCACAAATTTGCATGTGATGGATATAAACGCCAGTGTGGAAAACATTTTCTAATTTATATGCCTTTTAAAACAATCTGGGTGTAAAGTAAGTTGAATTAATTACTGCTTCAGAAGGCAACAACCCCGCACCTACTGAGATGTCACGTAACACAGGTTATCCAAAGAGTTGTTAGCACTGTAATATATTCTTATTTACCCATACCTCATAAGGATGGGGCCCCCACAAGTCAAACTTATCTCACAAAAGTGGTCAAACGGCACAACAAGACCCTCTTTGTGTCACCTAAAGATCATTCAAATGACCAAATGAATGCATGTCAAAAACCCTTTGAATAGTAGTTTCATTGTACACTAAATCTTTCAAGTCAAACTGTGAGTTAATGCCAACAAGGCATATTTAATTACATATTCTAATACCTAGTACATCATGAAGGTTTTAGCTACACTTATATATATATATATAAATATATATAGTCTAGTTTTATTCTTAATAACAATCAATTGTTTCAGTCATTCATCAAATAAAAATACCAAAGCTTATTACAGCCTCACAGGGTTGCAACTAATAATATTTTTCATTATCAATTCATGTGTGGAGAAGTTTTGGGATTAATCAATTATTCATTTAGTCTTATAATAAGATGGGGAAAAATGTCCCTATCAAGGCTCTAGTTTTGTCTCTAAAAACCACTATTAACTATTATTATCTACAATGATCCTCACATTTTTAGTAGCTGGAACCACTAATAAATGAAGATTACTCAACTATCAAAAGGATCATTATGAGTCAGTGAACTAATCAGTAAATCGATCTGTTGTAGTATGTAAAGTTTTTGCTCGCCTTTATTCACATTACATATAATGAAATTAGGATTTTGCAGCTAATCAGCCAGCAGGTGAAAGTTACTTTAATACACTTATTAAAAGTAAATTATAATACTTCCACTAACTACTTACTCCAAGGTCTGTGTAACCAATGGCAACCACGGGTGGAAAAAAACCAACTGTAGCTTGTCAATTAAGGAACATAAAAACAGTCTTTTCTCCTTCCTGTGGGCAATGTTTGTGCACTTTCTAGAAACTACCATCACATCAACACACCAGTCCGACATTAGACAAGTGCAGAGCTGTAACTCGGGACCGATGAGATTAAAAGAAACTTCCAGAAAGTCTTAAATCCGGAGTGGACACAACGTTACAACATTGGTGGGATATTAATACAAATCGCCAAAGAAACGTTACATAACAAGTGAAAACATCTCTAAAAATAGTGGCGTCGTAACTTTAATATTGGTCTGGTAAGTCTCGTATTGCCAGCCCTTCACCAGCAGCCGCTAACAACACAACACCAGCATTTATTTATTTTTATTTTTTAGCTTCAACCTTTAATAGCTTGTAACGTTAAAGCTATCATTGTATCATTGTAGCTAGCTATAGCTAAGTTATCATTATTTAGGTTAGTGTAGCTACAACCAGGCAATAAAAAAAAAAAGCTCCTCTCATTGTGTTAACCGTGTTGTTGTTGTGTTTTCAGGCTAGCTTCACGGACGTACAATTATACAACTACTTACATTTATGGTAAAAATAATTATAATATATAATTCATGATACTGACAATCGATAGAGGAGCGAGAAATGGGGGGGGGACATCAGGTTGCGACACCACAGCATCCCCACATGTACTTGAGTCTATGCGACAGGCGACGGTGAAGCCGTAAAGGCACATATTGCACTTTTCTGCTGCTAATAAAACAAAGAACTGACCTGTGTGAAGGATTTTTCCGCTTCCGACCGGTCTCTCTCTCTCTCTCTCTCTCTCTCTGTTGCTATTTCCCTGTCTTTCGACCGAGTGCGGAACCTGTAACTGCAGCCGCTGGTGGCTGCTTGCTGGTGATGTGGCTACTGATAACGACTAGCCCACTATGCTGCTGCTGCTGCTGCTTTCAAGTGCCGTCGGATACAAGAGCTACACGTCTCAGGGTCAGGGCTGCACAATGAATCGCAATATTATCCAAATCGCAGAAGCATTATGAGCTGTAATGACATATTGTGGTGCTGCAACGTTGCCCTGGCATACAAATCTTGTTCTCCAGAGTAATACATTAATACAACCAACTACAGACAATGTTAGGACTTGATATTTGGATGCAAGGCAGAGTTATCAAGTGGGCAAAGCGGGTGACCTCAGAGCCCCTGAAGCCCCTGAAGCCCCTGGTTGTCTGTGTGGCAGTTTGATTAATATGTGAACAACTACAGAATTTAAATAAAATGGTGAGATCCATGGTGCTTTGTGTGGCTGTGGCCAACACTGATGGTTATGCAAGCACCTTGCACGGTTGCTTTTAGGCCTTGTCATGTTGAGGGGCCGTGTGTGTCAAACTCTATTCTTAATATCCTGAGAACAGTTGTCTTTAACTGTTCCACAATCAAGGTTGGTAGGTGAGGGAGAATGTGCCTTTGCAGTGGGAGCTCCAAAGCTTTGGAATAGCCCTCCGCTTTAACTTAAGCGCTGCCCCTCCTTTGTCATTTTTAAGACAAAACTCAAGACTCACATGTTTTTTACAAGTCTTGTTCTGTCTATGTTTTACATTTGGGCACATATTTGTTATTGTTGTGTATATATATAGTTTCTGGTGTTGTGTGCCTTTTTTACTCATGTGCTGTGCACTTTCATTTGTACAGCACACAACTCAACTCAGGTTGTTTTAAATGTGCACTAAATAAACTTGATTTGATTAGATTAGATTTGAATATCTGGAAAGTTTTGGTTGATATTGTATTAACTGTATGCAAATTAGGGTCAATCAAGTTATCCCAAACATGAAAAAAACTGGGGCAAGGTAGTATTGCGGTCTTCTCATGAATACCATTAATACTATAAAAGATTAATCAATTAATCAATTACTTGCCAACTATTAACTAAATCACCAACTATTCTGATGATAAATTAATTGTTTTGAGTCATTTTTAAAGAAAGGATGTCTAAATTATCTGAGTTCAGCTTCTTAAATGTGAATATTTTCCGATTTTCTTCGTCCTCCAGACAGTAAACTGAATATATTTGGGTTGTGGACAAAAGACATTTAAGGACTTTTGGTTTTGGGATCAATATTTTTTTGCATTTTCTGGACAACCAGATTAATCGATAATGAAAAGAATTATTGGTTGCAGCCTGAATTGCTGTTACATTTCTAACAAGATTAAATCAGTGATACACAAATTAACAAAAAAATGATCTCCCCTCTTCCATCATTTGATCAAAGTACAAAGATGTTGTTCTTATTGATCAGTATTGCAGTCAACGCAACAAACACCTCTAAGAGGGAACACTGAATGAGGCATCACATGTTACTGCACTGTTTGTGCAGGAACCCTTTTTAATACAGAAATCTAACATCCAATTAGGATCATTTGTAAAATGCAGCCACTGTAGAAAACATATTTTACATCTTTTCAAACTATTTTCAGCAAGCTGGATACCATCTTCACGGAGAACTGCAAGAAGGGTCACATTGTGTCAAGAGCATTAAAAATCACCTCTCCTGATCAATTTCTTAAGGAAACAATCGGAAACATTGACATACATCCAGCATGTATGTGGCTCATTGGTCTAGAAGTATGATTCTCACTTAGGGTGTGAGAGGTCTCGGGTTCAAATCCCGGACGAGCCCTGAAATTTAAGGTGGCAGTTACCCTGTGTAGGGACTTGACCTGGCCCCTTCCACCACGCACTTTTGGCTGATGTAGATATGAATTAATAATAAAGACTGAAAATCCACTCTTCTGTTTCACAAAATCAAGCTCCTAAAGCCGGGTCTGCCACTAATCAATAGCAATTATTTAGAATTCTGTAATATACGCTCAGCCACCATGAACTCATCACCTCTCATATATTTGTTATCCTTATAGCAACAAAGGCCACCTATGAGCTGGAGAAGGTGCTAATGCATGAACGTATTCTATGTGATAAAAGCTGAGCCCTCTCTACTTAACGTCTACCTTGGAGGGGTTCCACAGTCTGTTCACACCAAAACGTATGGCCTTCTCGTACTTAGGGATGTTCCTCAGGTGAACTGTAGAGTAATCATGTTGTCAGTATAGCTACTGGTTGTGTATTCATTCTTTACATACAGCATTACCTGTGGGCATCGTTCCCTGTACAGTTTAATTTAAAGTGTTCATACAGTCAACTATTTGCGTTGTCAATTCTGTGTAATAAACAATCATTGGTAAAAATAGTAAAATGATCAGTTTAGAGCATATTCTGTTGCTCAGATTGTGTGCTGCAATGATTCATATTTTGAGTAGTTTTAATGGGATTTGAAAGCGAAGTAATAATACTGTCATTAAAGTTTCTAGCTGAAAGTATGAATGAGTATTTCAGGCCTGAAAACGCATAAAAACTAAAAATGTTTCAATTTTAACATTCCATTTATTATTTTAACTGGGGGAAAAAACTTGAATATTTCAAAAAGTATGAAAATGATCAAAAATCTGAATAGAAACAACAATGTCCTAATTGATCTCAATAGATGTTTGAATGAAGTTTCACTTTTCTTCAAGTATTCACACCCAATATTTTGTTAAGTTTGTATTATATTGAGTTAGGATTTAAATGTATGAACTATGGATGATCTACTTTCAGATATATCCCCCTACTTTGCTGCTTTTGTGTTCTCTGACACTAGAAACCAAAATAAGAGGAAAATCACCATCTCTTACGTTTGTCACATCTTGGACTGTATGATACTGCAGGTCGCATTTAGGACTCCTGTGAACGTACGAGAGAGGTTTTCTTTTGTACGAGGGGCACTTGAAAGCACCATGTCTTTGAGTGTCGACAGCAGCGCTGTTTCACTGACCTCCTGCTCACACATCCGTAATGGCACTCAACAAACCCAGCGAACAAAGCACAGTCTTCACGGTACACATGTGCAGTGTGCATAAAGTGAGACATGAGCGAAAAAAAGTCAAGCAATTGTGTTGAATCATCGGAGCTTCCGTCAAACAACGTGCAAGAGCCAAAACTAGACAAACGGCTTTCTGCGCCATCTGTCGTGTACTGTGGGAAACAGGCGACCTATGATCTGCTGTAATTATCAGCTGTGGCTGCAAAATACTTTAATGGAAGACTATCCCTGCCAATCAAAGACAAAGAAAAGGAGAAGAAATAGTGAGTCACAATTATGTGTTTTACTTAATGCCTAATAGACCTTTCTGCAGAGTGATATTAGACACATTATAATAGGAAAAGCACATGTAACATAACATTAATAATGTCTCTTCCCAGTGAGCCTGCATATACAACATCAGGACCCTGGACCTAGAGACCTAAATTAAAAAATAAGTTATTAATAGACAAAATGTAAAAAAAAAAGCTGTTAATCTCATAATTGTGACTTAAGTGAAGATAGTAAGAAGGTAAAGAAACTAACGTGAAGGGTTTAAGTAAGTCAACTTATAAATATATTCATTCTTAATTCTCTTGCTATTTGATTTCAATTTTCACTTATTTTATTGTTTGCATTGTTTTTATTTTATTTGTCTTATTGGGCTTTTGACCACACTTTGTTATCAGTTATTGCTACAGTAAGTGCTACATAAATTAATATGTTAGATGAGCACATGAGAAGCCTTGCCAATTGGTTTTTAAAAAGCCCAAATTCTGAAATAGCCCACTTGATCACAATGTTGACTCTCTTGGCAGGAATGCGCTTCCATATTTTTCTGGCTCACAGCTCAATAAATTGGGCAGGACACAGAAGATCTGTGTAAAAAAATAAAATAAACAGAGGAAAGAAAGAAAATCAGTAGGCTGAACTCATGGTAACCCAGAGAAACAGAATGAAGCAGCGCAGGTTATTGCAGTTTTGAACTGCACTGAGCCTGAAATTACAGACTTGCATTGATTTTAAATGGAAAATGAAGGTCGTTCGTGCAGTTAAAGCCGGCCGGAGCTCTTGCCAGTTAAGGAAGACCCAATGAAAATGACAGATGGCTATTAATTACACTGGACATTATGGGCAGTCACTATCTAATTAGACTCATTGAGCAGGGGGAAATCACAGCAATAGATATCATGCGCAGGTAATTTTTATTATACAGTCGATAGCTTTCTCTAAGCGTATTCACATAGCGTTTTATATGCTTTTCTTTGATTGTTATGACTGTAGGCTGCAATTTACTTCATAAATTCACAATTGTGGAAGGTTTCAAAGATAGACAATTCTAATTATTGAGTGTAAACTGTAGTTTAAATAATGTGGACTAAACTGCTGCTCATATGCAGACTTCTGAAACCCAGAAATAAGGTTGGCCTACTCCCTGTTCATGTCTGGACAGGCAGAAAGTACACCCATAATGCTGCACTGTCACACATAATACTGTCCTAATGCTTTGCTATTGGCAAATTATTAACTACACTGTGCCTGAAAGCTCTTTGAGCTTGTATCCATATTCATAAAACCAGGTAGTCCATCTGAGTTTTGTGTCTTTTCTGCTGCAACCAAAAAGCCAATGTGATATAATTATGTGGGTTTTTTTTTATGTTTTAGGGGGTAACCAGCACAATAAGCTGTAGTTCACTTTGTTTCATTTATTAGAAGCTTGATCTGACAGAAGAAGGCTGATTTTATGTGAATTATCCCACAGATGTACAAGATAAAGGCCTATAAATGTACAAAAGGTTGTCCATGCAGTACCACTGCTTAACCACCAGATGGCACTCTGTTATAACTAAACATAACCTGAGAGGCGCACAAGACATTTTCTCTTTGATTAAAATACCTGATTCTGTCTCATGATTCTTTTACTTGTTCATTGAAGGCTGAATCAGGTATGATTAACTTGTCAGATATGCCGCCATGTTGGGCTGTCATCATTTAATGCTCTCTTTCCAGACATGTTGATGGCACTTTTGGAGTAATCTTGTGCAAAGTAGGCTGCAATCCACAATCACACTGAAGTGATTTTTGATGTTTCCTTGCTCTGCAGCAAGATAAACAAGCCTAAAAGCTTCAATTAGCCCTTAAAAGGCCTATGTGCAAGCTAAAGTATATTACGCACTGAGGATGATTCATAACATCCTGCATTAACTTTGTCAGTTATAATCCATCACAAGGTAATAGTCTTAAATAAATCTCAGAGTAATTGAGATGAATCCCTCATTTCAATGACAAGTCTGGTTTTTAAGACCCAATTATCACTTTGAGTTCCCTGGCCCAGCGGATGTGCAGGGTTCGGGCTCTGAGAGGAGGAGAGGGGGCAGCAAGTTGGCTGTTTCAGCACGGAGGAGAGGGTGGAGAGATGGACTCGGTCCAACGAGGGATGGATATCTTCCTGGGCTGTACTGCAACGGAGGGCAGGTAGATTTATGACAAACGCACACAATCTTAATTTGTGCCCAGCCCGATAATGCATCTCAAGGCCAGAATAGTTCTGCTCAGTGTTTCTTAACTGGATGTTTCTTTAATTATATGTCAGAGGCCATAAAACTCAGGAGGAGATTTTCCCACAAAGCACTGTTTTATGTCTCGGTCATTACTGTAAATTATAAGCAACAAGAAAAGAGACTTATGGAAGGAAAATGCAAAAAAGAAAAGTGGGTTTTATTCATTTCCATATGGTATTTTTTTTCTTACCCTGTTGGTATACTCATCATTTGTAAGCCTTATCAACGGAACGGTTGTTGCTCCCCTGAAAGCAAACTTCAGGGCGCTGACCAGGGAAGAGATGGTTCTCTCTAGTGAGCATGTGTGAATAACATGAGGCCTCCATTGATCACACAAAGGGAAAGAAAAAACAAACCTGTACACATACTGAAGAAATGAATAATAGAAGAGTAGTTGTAAACATATACATATTCACAAATCCATAATTATATAATACTTCCCTCCAAATCTATTCCAGCAATATAAGCCATATACACACTTCAGATGGCGTGTGCACACTTACGGTATGGATATCGGACATGACGGTTATTACCAGTAATAATAATCATTGGAGAAATCAAAAAAACTGGAGTTCTGATGACCTCGACGTGAAAATAGACGATGGCTATACAGAAAAGCTCCTCCACCTCTGCAGCCCTTGGCACACCACAAAGTGGCTTTAGAGTCCTACAGTCTGTCTCTGTCCGGTCTGTCTGTCAGTTATATTGCCTTTTTTTTTTATTTTTGTATGATGCCACTTAATCTTTGGTGAAAAATAACTGTCGTTTCATGTTAGATTACACAAGAGAGCAGCTGCCACTCTGTTATTTACTCTTGCATGATATTTCCTGCAAAATTCAACTGTAGCGCTGTTCTCCTCTGAAGTATACTGACAATTGATTCAACATTTAAATTACTTAAAAGAAACAAGGATTTTAAAAAAAGAGGCTTCCTACCCCGCTTCATCCTTGCACCCCTTTTCCCTCAGTCTGTGGGTGATTATTTCCTCACCCACGGCTTGGCACGCACACACTCATACACACACAAACACAGTAAATCAGACAGGTCAGTGCATCATTTGCTTTCCATCCTCTCTCTTTTTTTTTTCTCTTTTGTCTCAAGTCTTTAGCTTCCAAGCCAGTTCTGTGGCGTCGAGTCCATCGATGCAGGGACAGAGAAGCCTTTCGCCCGCTTCAGCTCAGCTCGAACCCGGCAGAGGACTCGATGGCGTACAACAGCTTGTTCCTCATCAGGTTCTGGTCGCAGAACTCCGGGAGCTTGAGCAGGTTCATGCAGGTGCTGGCAGTGGGCAGGCGCTCCAGGTCGGTGCCCCCGTTGTGGATGCAGAAGACCGGGTAAAGCTCCTGTGTGCATACATAAACTGTTAATAGGCGCCTCGAAAGTTAGCTGCAGTTTGCAGAGATATTGGAACGTAGTGTGGCATTTAGAGACAAGACAAAAAAAAAAAAAAAACGAGACGTGAATCAAGTCGTGTTGATGATCGCAATGTCCAAAGTAATCCCGATTAAGCAATAAATGTCAAATTCCACAAGGGGATAAATGTTAAAAGAGAGACATTAAGCGTTAAGCTAATACAGTAGAAGTATAAATTTAGGAAATCAGGTTAGTGGTTGAAAGGTACTGAGTGGGAAACTGGCCCGCAGTTTGACCCTTGGATGAGGCACAGGAGGAATGGTCATTTCATGTTGTCTATCTGGCATTTTTTTAAATCAAGCCTTGTGATGAGGCCACCTCATCTGCAGACTGTGACACTGACCGTTTCCATCACAAGCCGGGCCGACGAATAAGCTCCTCCGCCTTGATTTCATCCTGCTATTTAAAGTTAGTGTATATGGTCCAGTGGCCATACTCGCCCGATTAAATGGCTCTTCGGGGGCTTAGCCGTAATGACCCCATTTTTCTGACAATTACCGTATTAAACTATCGTTGCTTATTGAGAAAGTGCCATTACCACGGCTATCATTTTGGAAAAAAAGAGAGTTTCCATCATCTTTTTTAAATGGCTTCTCCTGACAGAGCTATTTCTCCTCTAATGAATCCTGGGCCGTTTCACGACAGCTAATTAAGGCTTAGCTGGCTCAGGCTGAGGGCCGGGTCAGGGGCCGCTCCCCCCACGAATTATCGCCCTTTCCGGCCCGGAGAGGAGACGAAAGAGGAGAAGGAGGGGGCATCCACCCACTGGCCAAAGTCAAATTGATTAAATGATGAGGGAAGGCAACTCTTAAACCTCAAGAGGAGGTACTGCGAAGGAATTTAAGGAGTTTTGTCCCCTCACTCAACTGCAGAACTGCAATAAGGTTTTCTTAACTAATGACAGCCGTAAAGAGTACTAAAACCTATCATATGATGATTACAGCTGCTGGTTAGATGAAGTAAGACATAAAAACTCTTTAATGGCCTCCAGCAACACTTGCTTCCCCCCCCAAACCACAAATCAAGTCAGTAAGAAAGTGAAACGGCTTCCAATTAGGAAATCATTTTAAAAATAGGTTCGCAATAATGATTCAGCACTGCTGAAACAATGTTTAGAAGCAAGTGGGACATAGTTTCCTTGTATGTTCATTTAACTGGAAATTACTGCTTTGTGCCATGTCACACAGAAGGCAAACGTTCAAAAGTTCAACCGGCTACCAAGTTCTGAATGGCAATATTTGTCCAGCCAGGATCTCCGACCAAGCCCACACATACATAAGGCTGCAGAGGGAGTTCTTCAACAGAGGAAGGTCATGAACTATAAAACAACAGCAGAGCAGACGTGGTGATAAGACTTCACCACGCTGGCCCGGTCTTATCGCCGCCTAATTTGAAAATGATCATTTTGAGGGCTGTTATCAGTCTAGGAATTTTCATTAGAAGCCCATTAAGAGGGAACACACCCTTCTGTTGAGCTTGGAACACCTGCCAATAATAAAGGATACGGGGAGAATACAGTCTGCAGAGTAAGTGTAGGGAGAAGGAAAGAAAGTTAAAGTCTGGTAAACCCCCCACCCACCTTGAAGCCCAGCAGTGGAGGCCTGGAGCAGCTGGTGACAAACTTCAGCAGCTTGCGCTTTTCCTCGTCTGTGAAGCCTTCAACCACCTCCCAAAAGATCTGGATGACTGGGTGAGTGGCCGAGTACCCGCCTAAAGGAGATGAAGATGGAGAAAATTGTATTATCTAACTTACAGGCATACATAAATTACCCTCAATACATCATCACATTAGTCTATGAATTGACTTTCACTTCTCCCCAGTTGTGCTATTGTGTATTTGTTAATCATTAAAATATGTATATATACACCGTTATTAAAATCCTGAATTATATAAAAAGGGATATTCCACCAAATGTACACATTAAAGTCATTTGGAGTACTACTTATCTATATATGTGAAAGGTCTGTGTTATAAAGCCTATGTTATACTGGAGGTGTGGTTGAGGTGTTTCAACTCCTACCTGAGTAGTTTGTGAACTTCTTCAGGTCATCAAGACAAATTGGCACATGAGCCCCAGATATCAGCACCTATTAAAAAGGTAGAAAAACACACATTTTAAGTGTCTGTGAGTTATAAATATTCTGCAGGACTGACAGTTTTACTTGTCATGTGCAGTGTACCTGGATCTCCTGCTGGTCAAACATGCGCAGCCACTCCAGGTTGACCACATTGGCCAGGCCCTGTCTGAAGGCCAGGCAGTGAGGCCTGATCTGCTTGTTCAGTCTGTAGTCAGCCACCAAATGGATGTAGGCTATCCGGTTGGCTGTGGTCACGGGAATGTCTTTGCCTCCGAGCTTCAGCTCAACCACCTGGGTCAAAAAGGCACAATGCATTTAAGTTTTCTACAGTTTTAGCTCCAGTATTTTTTACAATGTTTCAAATGTCTTAGTTGTGACAGAAACTGAGTAATATTACTGTTAGGCAGCCATACTGCATACTTAACTATGCATAATACTGAGATGCTTTGGATGCCAGATGACCAACAAACAATGTAAGTGCCAGGTGGATTTAATTCAATCACAGAAAGGTAATTAAAATGTTTTCCAACAGCACTCTGATTAAAGGTATGGCTCAATGTGAGTGTGTGTGTGGTTAAGTGCATTTCAGTGTTTCTAAATATAGCACATCCAATGAACATCTGGTCCAATACAATTTGGCCTCAAGTTCTCTTTTCATTAGCTATAGAGCAGTTAGCACTTGATAGGATGTGCTCATCTCTGTTCATAAAGCCGGGTCTATGATGACATCATAGCAGCTACATGGGGACAAATTATAATGCTCATCTTTTTCTAATGTTTTCAGTTTTCCTGCGATTGGCACGTGTGATCTTGTGTTTTGAGAACGACTACAACTGTGATTTAGTAATGTTATGATCCAATTCACTTTTCACGTCCCCTTTCTTTTATTCTGACCACCTCCTATAAATCCTGATACAAAAAGGTAGAAACCTTACATCACCATTTTTTATTTTTGTTTGAGTTTTTAAAGCCACATTAAGCCTCTTATAGGGGGATAAATAGTTATTGCCTGAATTGCTGATGCATCAGCTGCTAATATTGCTACATTATACAATCGGAAAACCACACACGCCTGATCAAACATTGCCTTTTTTTTTTCTCCAATGAAGTTTCAAGTTTTAATCGAGTATACTCATTACCACAACTACCTTTCTGTACATTCCTACAAGGTGAACGTTTCTGACATATGCCAAACAGCACCACTGCATCAGCAATGACAGTAACAGTAGTCAGACACAAAACTGTCATAAAAACTGACTGAGAGACACTTAGCAGGATATTTGTTTAACAACAGTACAAACTGCGGCCAGAAACTACAATAGACATGAATCAGCACCTCTCTGACGCAGTCTTAACAAAAAGTGATTGATAAGCTTCACAAATGTATTCAGTGCAGAGATATTGAATCAGATTGTATTATAAAGTAAGGTGTTCCTCTTATTTTGTCCATCCCAAATGCTGCATACAGCAGGTAATCATTTTCTGCCTTTTTTTCTCCCCCGCAGTGGATTCTGATTATGTGCTAATGTAAGAGAATTACTGTCCTTATCTTGCTTGCTTTGGCTATCTCACGAGGGCAAATGCAGGGCAGACTGCTCCCGGGTGTGTGCCTAATCTTTCACAAATTGTTTTCCCTATCGTGTTTGCGATGCCCTATTTGTGACCAGGAGGGCTACATTGTAACTCAACCATTTCAGGTGTTGTTTGAGAAGAGCTAATAAGACGCGTTAAGGCCCTGAGCAAACAGGGGCTCCGGGTAGAGTGCAGGTCTGGGTCCAGGTGACTCAGAGTGGTGGCGGCGGCTCGTCTCCGCAGCCTTGAGCTTTGGAGGGGACGTGCTTAAGAGCAGCGAGGTGCTTCTGTCAGGCGTGTTCTGAGATAATTTCTGGGGGAAAGGCAGGTGGAACGGTCAACAGAGCTGCTGTGTTCCCTGCGCAGCAGCACAGCTTAGGGCGACAGTGGCGACGTGCTTTATCTCTCTCAGAGCTGAAAAGTGGTACATCATGAGGGAAATGAATTATTAACGCCACAAAGAGGAACCAAACAGGAGGAAGGAAAGACGGCTGAATGAGAGTTACTGACCAGGTTAGCAATAGAGATGGAAAAAAAAAAAAAACGAACATGTGAATCATTTATCCGACTCCATCCCACCCCTGTACCCAAGCCCAAGTCACCTGAGCCTCTCCCAGATCGTTGTTGACCACTGTGAAGTTGAGGCCCAGCTCCTCCACGTCACCCTCATAGCTCTTTAGGAAGAGAAGGTTGCGGTACATCTCCGGGTCCAATGATGCCAGGTGGTGGATGTCCACATCTGCACTGGTTCCCAAAAGTTTGGACAGGAAGAAACTGGCAAAGGGCAGCTCCACCAGCATGTTCTCATAGAGTGCCTGCGGAAAAATGTTACGGCTGTTAAGTGGAGGACGACTGCAGGACAAGGATACAAGTTCTTTCTTGTAAATTCCCCCACAAACATCAGTCAATCAGTACAAATGAGAAAATGCTCTGCGCATTAAAACACAGGGATTGTTTATTGCTTGGGTGTCACTGAATAAAACATGATGATTAGATAACCGAGATAACTAAATGCACTGCAGCCTGCATCAAGTAGCAAGCATAATATTACTAAGTACATATCCAAAAATCTGATTACAACATACATTACACAACATCAAATTTGCCTACTACTCTTATATCAAAGAATCAAGTGATAAGATCTCGTCACATCAGAGTGAGTGAGAGCAAAACACAGAACACAATCTATCTAAAAACACACAGGCTTCTGTTTCACCCGCCTCAAACTTTATAAATGCCAATTCTCACCTTGACCTTAAATGCCATTAAGAACCACAGCCGGGCAGGTGACTCATAAAACCCAAAGCTAATGTACTGGAATAGTCCGAAAAAGAGCCCGTTGGAGGCATTAAAATATACAGGTCTTTATAAATGATAGCGCTAAAAACCCTGACCGCATCAGCTAAATGGATTATAAATCCAGAGGATTTCCATAATGCATGCATCTTAAACACACACGCACGCATAAATCAGGGCTATTTTCTAAACACAGGTTAATTGCGCAACTTCAAACATTGTCTATTTTTTATGCAAAATAATCCACTTAGTATTTCTCTCGTGGCCGGTGCTCGTTTAAGACCATATGCGCCGCGTGGCCCCTTGAAACCTATCAATAACACTTATGCCGGGAAGAGGCAGCAATAAGTATATGGAAAAAACCTGTAGCCTTATTTTTTCAATGCCACTTACTTTATTTATGAGTGTTTATTGCCAGAAATTGTGCCAAAATGACTTGGGCTGGAAAGAATTAATTATTATGGCCCAGGCCTTTTAATATAAGTGAGTGCAGTGGCAACGCAATTAAAGCAGATCGCGGCACCATCAGGTGGAATAAATGCCAGCAACATTGCAGGTGCATTCTGTTAGCTGCCAAATACATTCCTTAATTTACAACATTAAGAATCAATAAAATTATAATGCCTTTCAAACGCATCTCTATCAATCAGGGGCGCCAACCTCACACACCTCTAAAGGGAACTATCAGTCGCTGGAGATCAGTGAGAGGAGACTGATCAGGATTCTCCTAGGCAAGGCGGGAGGAAGAGGATGAAAACTTTCCTCACCCATTACAGAGTGGAGAGGCCACTGCTGATGAGGTTGGAGGTTTTGTACTAATGAGAGATGAATGAGGCCTCCTTACAGATCTTACTACATAATGAGAAATGTGATTTTGACAAAACCATGTCAGCAAATGCTCCCACCAAGATTAAAGTAACATTTTCGTCTGAAGTCTGGAACCACAAAAGCAAAGAAACCTGTTTCCACGTTTCACCATTTGTGGCTTAAATCTTTCTGCTTGTCAGCTGGGTGGACAAGTGAGGAAGAGGGATGATGACCGGCCTCTATTCTGATGTTCAATCCCATTTCAGTGAGTACCCTAGACAAGCCACTCCTGCCTGTAATACATCACCTCCACAACAATGGCACGCCTCGGACATTAATTAACAATATTAATCTCCCGTGTCCTTTGAGCCGCAATGTGCACTGTGCACATTGCGGCAAGCGGTGATGCAATCCCAATCTATATAAACGGTTGCCTTTTATCCAGGCAATAACGGCACTAAACAAATATCAATACACCTCTCAAATGGCCACTCAAACGTCCATTTTTATGGAGAAAGAGGAACTTAAGGTAGGGTTAATTGAAAGTCAAATTCAAATTAATTTCCCCCCGCCTAATTGCCTGAACCATTAGCTATTGAGAGCACAATATCGAGGGAGTGGGGGGCGGAGAGCTTGTAGCTGCTGATTGATCACTTGCAAAGAATATAGCGAAGAAGAAGAAGGAGAGCAGGAGGAGGAGGAGTTACGATGCTCTGATAAGTGGACCGGACCATCTCGGGCCGAGCAAGAAGAGAAGAGACCTGGATGTTCCTGACTGTAAAACAGATCAAAATGCTATTACCACATGCTTTGAACGCTTATTTATGTCCTGTCTGTGTGGGCTCGCTGATTTAGTGCCAGCCAAATGCAATCACTACACAAACAAGAGGTAGGAATCATCGGCTAATGGAAGCCCTAATTGAGAGGCGACCGCTTGTCATGAGGTAATTCTTCTCCGGGTTAAGATGATAGCAGCCCCCCCTCCATGAGGAAGGCATCTTGATAAACAATCACTACCACATGCATTAAGGATGATTTAGAAACATTAGGCTCTAATAAATAGTGCCATCAGAGGAAGGAAGGGGACAGAAAAACAATGCCGTCAACAGATTATGCACAGGGGTAATTAACAAAACTAAAGCTTGCACGGGTGCCAGGTTCAAGTTCTCACCCCAGCCCTAATATCTTTTCAAAAACAAAAGGATGGCAATTTCTCTAAACATTGTCAGTTTCTAGAACAAACACAAAAATAACCTCTAAATTTACATATACAGCAAGTGCCGCCTTGACACTGACTGCTATTGATCCACTGCCATTGAAATTGACGTATTGACCATCAAATCAAAGCAGTCTGTGACTAAATGTTACTTATTTTACCAACAGCTTTCATATCTTCAGACATTCCTCCTATTTTTAGGGACTTTAAGGGTTTTAAAAAAAAGACATGGGAATATCTAACATTCATCATCATTATTAGAGTTTACATAGGAGGCTCACCTTTCCGAGGATCCTGCCGAGAAAGTAGTAATGCCTCGTAAAGGAGTCTCCAACCAGCATCTCTGCGGCGGGGTTGGGATACAGCAGGCCCTCATTGGTTGTCTTGAAGAAGCCCTGGTTGGGATTGAAGCCCGACTTGAGGAGCTCATTGAGGAACTCGCGAAAGATGCCGCCACCGTCAATGCCTGCCTCGTCGAGACCATGAGCGTTCAGCAGATGGACTCTAATCCTTTTCTTCAGGTCCGGTTCTAACGTAAGGACACAGAGCATGAGGAGGAATTTATGAAGGTACAAAAAAAAAATAAAAACAAGATAAAGAAAACATTGTCTAATAAACTTAATGGTCACAATAAACTGTGACTTTGTCTTTCCTCTGATAAATGTCAGTAATTACTCAGTCATTTTACAGCAATTTCCAGCAGGGGAAAGGAGTCCAACAGTCAAAGCTGATGTTGTCTTCAATTTCTAATAACTGATGGTTACATTGCCCACTTTGGGATGGTTTTAATCCCACATTCATCCACAAATTTTACAGGATTTGCACATAACTTCAGGTTCATATTCATTTTTAACAATAAATCAGATCCACTTGACACCTTAAAGCTACTACATCTCTGAAATGAAATTATTTAGCAAAAGTCAGAAACAACGTGTGTTTAATGAAAGACACATCAGTCCTCATAATCAAAAACACACATTTTGTCACACAATCTTTCTGTAGCTTTTTAACTACAGTTTAACAAACTGCTATTGCTGCCCTTTTAAAGTAGGAGGCTAAATCTCCTGTAAATCCCTGTGAAATATAACCATGGGCTTTATCCACAGACAGCTAATTTCTAACACTTCATTTATTGATGATCTGGAAAAACTACTACCCTACTACACGGTACATATGATACTATAATATATAACTTGTACTGCAGTGCCATTTTATTTTATGTCCAGCATATTCCCTCTCAGCCACATCATTTCCCAGTATATGCAATCATACAACTGATCTCATTTTACCAACTTTTCATATGATATAAATATATAAAATTATAATGATATCAAAATCTGGGCAATTACTGGGATTATTTTATTTTAGTTTTGTTTAACATTTTAGCTAAACACACAACCTTTGCAGAAAACTGACTGAATATACTGTGGATAGTGATTTTTTTTTTTTTTGTGAGACGTAACAGAAGTAGTTTTAACAGCATTACAGCATTTTTTATACTTTATTTTTATTTAACCAAGACATCCACTTGAGTTTGAGAATCTATCTTGCAAGTGAGATTTGGCTCAGACGGCAGCTCATAAACTGTTGTACATAAACCAACAATTAAATGCAAAAAACACCACTAAAACATACAATAAAACAATGAGTTAAAGCACATGACGCATTCCTAACAGACAGGATGAAACACGTGGCAGGAGGAGCAGTGAGCCTTTAAATACACACCACGAGAAGTCAAAAAGTATGTTACGAAAGCTTTCAAATCTTTTGTAGAGGGAATTTTTATACAGCTGGTCCAATACAATGACTTCTAACCTTCACATTGCTTTTTCCAAATCGATCAAGGTTAAATTTGTGAGTAACTCGGTGGAACATTTTATTTTTTAATAACACTACATCAGTGTTTTCCAGTTGATGATTGATTGATTCAATACCGCTGTATTTTTCAACTCTATTGTATTAACAAATTCACTTACAAGGTTTCACCCTTTTCTCCATTACTTATTCTTTAATGCTTGGACTAGCTGGGTTTAGCTGAAAAATATTAATTGAAAAGATAACCTGCAAGCACATGACCTGACGTTCCTGTAAATAGAGAAAATTGATGAAAAATGTAAAAATGTAATTCCAATATCGTTGAAATCTAGTGTATCATGTTGTTTTTCTCAATGAACATATTTTGCAAGAAAGCACTTTCTTGACCTGCAGAATATTCAAATCAAATTGTATAAAAAGGTCATCTTTCAGAATAATTAATGTACAGTGATAAATCAAGGCAGCTATAACTTATAGACACATAAATGATATAGATCATGTCTTCAGCCCAGGTCGCCTACTACTCTTTTTAATCAGATTGCCCTCACCGAAGTGCCCTTTCAAATTCAAACACAAAAGAGGTGACTTAAAATAATTGATTCTGCTTTTATGCGATCCATTATAATAATCGGAACCACAATTATGCTTTACCGAAATTCAATACTCTGCACAGGGAGAGAGCTAACCTTCGTCTTTAATGCTAACCGGAAGCTTGATCCTCAATATTAAGATTTTATAGAGCATAACAGAGAGTTTCAGTAACAGTGTCAACATTTTGAAAATTAACAAGGGGAATAACAGAGCGACTAGAGCACATTTTCCAAACAACAGTGTGCTGGTCTCACGTATTTAACACAACAATGAACATGTAAAATCAGTATTTTTATTTAAAGTCTAGTGATGTGAGCCATACCGTTTTCTGGAGAGAGTTTATCGTAGGCATCCTCATAGATGTAGTTGCGTCTGATGGTGACATTGATACCATCAGGGAATGGCCCGTCCCCCTGCACGTCCCGTTTGTCAGCATAGATTAACCTCTGGAAGATCTACAGGACAGGTGTAAAGCCCAGTGGCAGGGTCAGCGACAAATCCTTTTAGTTGTAAAATGTTTCATTCCGAGTATAGATTCTACTTTTTATCATTCATCCCTTGTCTTTGACCAGTTTTTTTTTTTTTTTTTTAGTAGTTCTTTATCGGTAGTTCAGAGATGGTTGATTAAAATAAAAGGTAAAAACATGGCAAGTGTCTGGGGCATAATTCAGACAGAAAAACAAAAACGACAGGGACATCATCTGTAAGCTCTAGCAGCTGATATTAAAATACTACACTAAAATGAAAGATGTACACATCAGTTGGATGGTTGCCCAACATCCCGTAGCTAATCCTGACAGAACTGATCAGTTACCCCATTTGCCTCCCTAATCTATAAATAGCACCCACAGCAATACTTCATAATACTTATAAAACTATATAGATTGTATCAATACACTATCCAGGATTCAGTCACACTCTGTGCGAAGCATCACATTATATCAACAGGCTTTTTTAAAGAATGGAAGAATCACACAGCGTCATTATGTACTACCACTGTAGTAAAAACTATAAAAGCATGCATTTTAGCATTTAACCGCGCAATACTCAGTCCTTACAGCACACAATGTTTTTTGTGTGTGGGACAATGCGCAGTACCTTGACTCGCTCCTCGAAGGGAACCACAAAAGGGAGCTCTGTGAGGATGGCCAGATGTCTCTCTTCAGACACAGACAGCTGCGGAGGCTCTAAACCAACTGCAGAAAGACAGACAAAAATTCAGCATGTTAAGAGTGTTTCCTGAACAATCGGTCAGTCTTCTCTCCTGGTGTTTCGCATCCAAATATGCCAAAATGCTACCCTTTTTTAATATTTCACATTAACTTTTAACAATTATCTGAGGATTTGTTAATGCACAAATTATGAAAAACATCATAATGTATTTAGGTCTACAATACGTGATATAATTTCTCTAGACAAAACATTTGGTCTTCACAGAGATCCTAAAAATCTTATTTTCTTTTGCTATTAATTAAAGCTGATAGAAAAACAAGTTCCTAAACAGTGAAAACTAAATCTGCAAGCATCTCAAACTCATCAAGAATAGCAGTCTAATAAATATTTGGATTGTGGAAACTATGCAAACATATAAAACATAGTCATTCCTATCTTATAATGGTTCTATCATAAATATAATGTTGACTTAATAGGAAAATCTTGACATCTGGACCTTAATCTTAATTAAGTGACCTTTTAGCCTCCTAGGAAGATTCTTTTCTCCTCTTCCACAGGGGTTTAAAGGTCAGGGTCAAGTACAGGTTAACAGAACTGAATCGGACAGGGATTAAGAGCCTTACTCAGGGAAACTTTAGCTGGAGGAATACTTTCCAACAACAGGTGTCCTCTGCGTGTAACACTCATCTAACAGTATCATTACCTTCCTCTCTGCTGCACTCTGTAAGTAAGACCTAGTCCCCCATTTACAGGCCAGCCATTAAAGACATTTCCATCCTACACCCTTTTAATTACATCCTTTTAATTAACCCAACTGTGAGCTGCCCATCCAGCTGCCGGGCTTTATCCATTAAGCTGATGTTTATTTTGTATTAAACTCAGGGTTTAGACTGTTTAGGCCCACAAAAAAAATTGCCACAATAGCTAAACCGCTCTTCACCCTCCTCGCTTTGCGCCCACTGCAGCTCAATTATTCTGCTCAATTAGTCAATCTGATCTGCATTTTCCCATCAGGTTTCCATCTTTGAGGAGAAATATGGCCTCGGAGTGGTCAATACGTTGCTCATTTATCAGCCATGGGCCTGTCCATTTAAGGAAATGAGAAAAGGCCAGACAAACACATGGACCAGATGTGGCTGAGTTCATCAGGTACTTTCACGCTAATTGAATTTATCCCATACAGCCTCTGAGTGGGATTAGGTAGATCATACACACATAGTTATCAGCTTGTTTTCACACCATACTTCACAGAAACCTGGGATGGTTCAAAGTGAGCCAGATGAAGCCCAGCCTGCGTCAGTGCATTTTCCTCTGAGTGCTTAATTGAGTCAACCAAGAGAAAATGTAGTAATATATCTTTGTTAAAATGGGAAAGGTTAATGACTTTTCTGAGGTTTTTTCACTGTCCCTGTAAAGTGCTGTGAAAGAAATCTTTATATTATGAGGCATTTATTTACCAGCTAACAAAGTAAATGATTCCTTGTTTAGGGAAAATCATTTTCTAGTCTTTCACCGAAGGACAGTTCAATTCGCAGCCTCCTTCCCTCTATCTACTATAGATAGAAACTAGGCAGACGACTCCCATCTCTACTTATGGGAAATAATATCAATGCACAGCTCCACAGAATATGGGAAACAAACACAGGGAAGGTGACTTTGGGCAGCAATTAGGATGATTTCCTGGGCCATGTATCAAGCTGACACTAGCATTACTGTATAGGATACGTATAATTTGTATTCATTGCCAATAGAATAGCAATGTGCTCTACACCGGTACGGCATTTCAGATGACAGTCTTGGAGTTGTTCTAGCCAATCACAAATATTTCATAGACTTTTCGAAGCCATAGATAATTGCAGGATAAATGTCAAACGATTTAAATATTTTTCAAGTATATTTATGTTCATAGTTTGCACAAAAAAATAAAAAAATATTTATTTTCAAATAATACTGGTCTACTCAAAGACCGACATACTCATAAGTCAGGTCTTACTTTATAGATAAATGAAAAACAATAACCAGATTACACTACCATCAAGTGTTGACTGAAGTGGTCCAATGCGGCCCATCCTTCGTGTTCTCCACACGTGTCTTGCAGACGGGACATACAACTGGGTGACCTGGAGAGAAAAGGTAATGAAAAAGTTCCTGCCAGTGCCTATTGGTCTAGATTAAAAATACCTTTTAAAATCCCAAAGAGGACCAAAATTGATTTTGATATTTAATGGGTCCGATTTGTGTAACCAGGAAGTTTTTGACTTCTTCGTGTATTACACTTGATAATGCAGTAAACACACTTGGGTGATGGCGGTACCTGATTTAAGTATAACTCACTACATGCATGTACTGGGACGGGAACGCTTCAGTATCAAACTATTTCAATGATAGTTGTTGGTATATTCAATGGTGTACAGCAAGAAGAGAAACTTTAAAAGTGAATTCAGCAAACTTGTAACAACAATGTGTTGCTGCCACAGTTTAACTCAGTGTATCCATTGCAACATTATCCTTCATGTTTCTTGTTTATTGTGTTGTTAAACACAAGTGAAAACTTTTAATGTGACATTTTCCAAAATACTTTTTTAAAGAGAATCTCTTATTGCTGTTCAAGCTCATATCCAATACATTAAGTCAGGTAGTACTTAGTGTATTTGGTGCAAAGTTAGGCTATCCAGTGCAACAGAGAGGTGTCGTTTTAGTTTTTTTTTTTTTCTTTTTGTCTTAGATTTATAAATGAATAACAAAATAACAAATCGTTTTTTTTCATTTTCCGATTTGGGATTCTACATCGAATATGTTTCAGAAATGTTGCTACATGGCAGTTGTTACTTTAGGATCGGTGCTAACTTGTGCTGTTGTATTATTTACTGTTCTTGCTTGTTAATTTATATTGTTTGTAATTATTTTAAATTATCTATATTGTACTGTTCTGGGTTTATTCCGAACCACTTTGTTTTGGATTGAAAATTATCATTACTACTTAATAAAAAGGGAGCTAATGAAGCACACATAATAAGTTGCCATGTGGTTGTCTAACATACATAAAATACCTCCTCCCTCAATTAAACAGTTGTTAACCTCTCTTTAATCTCAGCTTTAATCCTATTTAGGATTTCAACTTATTTTTTTAGGGGAAATAAAGAGGAAAGAGTCATAATTTTATGAATATTCACTGACTTTAACCTCTGCGAACAACTCATAGTAGAAAGCTTTGTGAGTACAAATCCAGATTATCAGGTGTTTTATTCATGGACATTTCATTTCCCAGTGAGGCTAAAATCTGATATAATATCACATCCAACAATGAACAAATACAAAATCTAAACAGCTGTGGCGACAATCAAATACCTTATCTGCTCGGATGTTGACCTCCTCAGAGAGCCAGTGACCTGCTGGACAGAAGGGTCGTCTAATGTCGCGAGCTTTCACCATCTTCACCAAGTTAGTGATGACCTGGGTAGTAGATCAAACATACAGACAGGCACACCCATACATTAACATCTCTAATCAGAGAATCCACTTCATTGTAAGATAACGAAACGTACAGAATGAACACAACAACTGATAATGAGGTTTTTCTGTGTGTAGGCTGTTCAACGTGATGAGGTGCCTTCGCTTAGAGAAAAGAAAAAAAAAACCAATTTGAGAATTCAGCCATTAGTGCGCCATTTATGGGGAGTATAAAAGAAAAACGACCTGTGCCGTCCCTCAATGTCCAGTCTTGTTAATTACTGACGAGGTCTGCTGACATCAGCCATTGGATGGAGAATGTTAAAGGCGCGGCAGCATTGGTTCACAGCACTGCAAGAACCAGCCTGACTTACAATATTTCCCTTTGATGTAATGTTGTGATTTTGTCACATGCCCAGAGCCCCCTGAGGTGACAATCGACATACTGAAGTGGTCAGTTTTCTTTAGTACTCCCTTTTATTCTTCTAAAAACTACCAAAAAAATCTGATATGATGATAAATTGTTTATGCGTTTCTAAACAATGTCTACCATACTTAAGATGAATTCTTCTAGCACGTTTACTGAGCAAAAGTTTAGGTTCTTGCCACCTTCAACTGGACATAATAGGCTCTGCTGTTGCTATGGCTGGCCGCCGTCAGACATCCACTATATAACCTCATGCATATCATTGCCTGGAGATTCGTTAAGGGAGCTGTTACGTCTGCCAATAACTGTTACAGCCAGTCCATTTCCATATAATACTCAGGCTAGATTATTTCAATCGAAACGTTCTTTTCTAAAGCACGTCATTTTCATAGAGCGACAATCAATCTCGACCAATCACTGCGAGGCAACCAGAGTCCGCAATAATGGCAAGTGCAAAATGTTGTAAAAGACGCGTGGCGATGGGTTTGGAGCAGGCCTACCCCCTGACTCTGGGAATGAATAAGCATTCCTTAATTAGCCCATCGGGTTAAGTGCAAGCCTTAATGGGCCTTTCCCAAACTCCAGCGTGACATCGTTCTCCAAACATGGCCAAGAAGAAAGTTCCATTAGCAATATTAATACAAGCTTAGTTGATCATTTTCATTCAATTAACTTCTTTCAATTAAATAGATAGCTCGACAATGGAGGTGATAAAAGATGGGGAGGGACGGCTGATGACACGAACCAAACATTAGCGTGTTAGGGGTCAGCAGCGTTAAACTGACTGTAAATCCCACCGTTCAATTTGGAAAATGCATTTCCCCTGCTCCCCACTTCTTTAATGGGTCGTTTTAGCTGACAGGAGGCCTTTGAGCAGATCTTTTATGAAAATTCCTGACGTGCTCTTCGCGTATTTGCCACCTTTCACAGAACTCCAGTGTTTCTTCTGTCAAAGACTAACAGCCGCTTAATTACAGTTTCCTTGATAGAGAGTGGAGGGAAGGGAAGAGTCAAAATGAAAGGAGAGATGTGGAATGAGAAAAAGAGCCCAGGAGAATGAAGTTAATGCTGTTTTCTGCCTCGTTTCCTCTGGGTAAATAACCAATGGATGACCTCCATGGCAGCGCTCCACCTTGTCTTTGCCTGCTCATGCATACATGCTTGATTTCCACTAACACACAGGCATTAGGCCACTATGCTTCAGTGCACAGAGAAGCTACACAAGAATAATCCCTAATGTTAATGTGTCACATACCATGGTTTCAGCGCTTCGCTATCAATGGAAAAGAATGGAATAAAACTTGAATTATCATCATGAGATTTCATGAAGAATATGTCAGTGTGCGTGAGAACAACACGCATAAATGACACAGCTACTGAAAAAACATTTGGATTTTAGGCTTATGTTTCCACTGCTTCTCATACAGTACGTGACCGCTTTGAATGACTATTCATATCTACTCGATGATGAAATCCGACACCAATATTGGCCGACAGATGTGGTTAAGACATGTGCAAATGAAAAACAACTTCAAAAGCTATCACATCCAGTATGGTCTGTACTGCAGGTGTAGGACATGCATTTTCAGATTTAATAATATTTTCAATTTTGAGGTCAGGATTTGACTCTTGACATATTCCAGTAATTCTGGATTATATTTATCCTGAACATTTTTTGCATTGTATGCAATGGAAAAAAGGTCAGTGAATTCTGTTTCCATACACATGTGCTGGCTTGGTTTGACTTGGTTTGACTAGACGCATCAGTCAAGAGCGTTAGGGATTTGCATCTCCATTAGGCTATCTGCTTGAAGGTGTGTCTTTAAGGGCAGGGAGAGCAGTGGTGATGGAGAGAGCTCAAAACTGAATGAGAGAGTGACTGGAATGAACAAGAACAAAGCAGTGACTAAAATAAATAAAAATGTACTGAACTAAAACTATATTCCCTCCCGCCCGATGTGATGTCGATCTTGTGGTGTGTCGGGGGATGGTTTGACCGTGATGTGTGGCCCCGGGGGTATTTGTGTGTTTATTTACAGTATGGTGTGGCCTGAGTCGTATGTTATATGTATTAAAATAAAAAATAAATAAAATGTTATTTTACGTCCTAAAGCACAAATAAAAAAAGCCACCTTACTCCCTGCAGTATGCAAGCCTACAAAAGTACTGAGAACAGAAAATGGTTGTTTTAGGGGGAGAAGGGGGGGTCAACATGGGTTGGCCATGGTCAGCGAGATGTCACCGCAGCCGACTTAGAGGTGGTAGGGTAAGCTTTGGTCTGACTCCAGTGGCGGTCCATTTCGGGCACAGCTTGGCACAACATAGTGTTTTTGAACTGGTAATGGAAACGCAAATCAGCCCTGCATGGTTTGACTCAGCGTGACCAAAAGTGCCAATGGATAAGCCCGATCTGTGTCTTTCACCACTGCTCCTGCTGACTTCACTACTCAAAACTTCCAACTTCAGTTTTTGTGTGTAGTATGTGCGCACACACCATTGGCAGTGGCAGTGCAGCCTCCCGACCCCTCCCACTTTCTTTCCCACACTGTATTTAAAGACAGTGGGAAAGCAAGAGACACAGCAAAGAGAACAATAGACACTTATTTAAGCACCATATTTGCAATCATTTTAGACAATGAATACTTAAAGAAAATTATATTCAAATTTCTGCAGTCAATGACATTGTCAATGTCAAGATTTGATTGAAGAAAAAGTAATTCAGCTGCATGCCAGGTGTGATTACAAAACATTAGTTATCTGAATATGAAAATGAAGGTATGTCTATTCAGCTATAACGTGCGGGTAGCTTTATATATCATACCTTGAAGAGCTGTACCCAGCGTTTCTGCTCGGCCTGGATGCGCTGCTGGACCTCAGTGTTTGTCTTGACACCCACACTGCGGAAGGCAGCCATGTACTCTTCACGGTGCTCTGCTTTGGTCTCTGGGTAGGCCAGCTTGATGATTCCCAGGCACGCGTCCCTCAGACAGCGAGACAGAGTCACCAGCTCTGTCAACGTGAAGGGCATCATGGAGGACTGCGTCTGACCTGTTGAGAGGGAGAATGGATTCATCGTCTTTTACAGATATTGATTTTCACATTTACATGGCGGTAAGACGGTGCGTGACTGCTGAAAACGACAGACAATATATTATTTTGTTAGGACCACCAAATGCGGGTAATGTGAGATGATAGATGCCCACAGGATAACCAGCTCTAGAGGGATGTGTCCCAATAAGAAACATATGATGTCAAGCAACAATGAATTCATTTTGTCAAAAAGCAGATGTAAGCAAAGGCACAGATCAAGAACATTTGGGAACAAAACATGAAAAGCTTGAGGCGGCAAAACAAGGAAATTACCTTGTTTCTCATTCAATAAAAAAAGGGGAAAAAGTCTGCTACCTTCCATTTCGTGACCAAAAAATTCGCTGTCATGCACGGAGATAAGAGAGTGGCTGAAGAGAGAACTAAATAAATAGAAGAGGGGAATGATGCGGTTAGAGTCCTCAAAAGACATGGGAGACCCTCGCGAGATCAGCTGCAGCAGCGGCACCATGGAGCTGAGGGAACAGACAGACAGGAAGAGACCAAGTATGAGATTCATAGCGTATTTACACAAACAAATAAATGTGAATATATGATTGTACACACATACCCAGATAATAAGCTAATAATGAGCTTTGAATTACTAACCCAGTGATCATTTTTGTTGTCATGGAAGTTATCAGGTACCAGAGATGCCTCAGGAAACGCGCATTGAAAGCTAAACTGTAGAGAAGTCTGCAGAGAACAAAGAAGCAGAGAGTCACATTAAATTTAAACACTTATTCTGATAAAGTATACATCATCAACAAGACGACATGAGTTAGAGAGCTATTTCAACCAGATGACACAATCAGTGTGAAGAACAGTAAAATTACTTTCCATCAATCCGTCTGCTATATATCGAGATTGTTAACTTTGCCCTGTTAACCAGAGGACACAAGTAAAAAGGGGAGAAAAAAATAAATGACACTGTTAACCAACATTTTCCTCATAGAATTTTCTTGGCCTTTCTCTCCCCTTTTATACCCTGTGAGGGCCGAAAAGAGATTAAATGAGCCATTAAGCTTTATTTAGGCGAGGCACCTTCCATTAGTAAACTAGTTGCTGGCGAGGGTACCCAGCTCGGGTCATAAACAGCCCCTTTGGCTTCCTGCTGGAGCCCCATTTAACTTAATGGCCAGGGGAGCAAGACAATGGAGGACGGAGGAGGAGGGGAAGCCTGGTCCTCGCTGTGACCCCGCAGCGCAAGCATGCTTCCACACTCACAGTGAATTACATGATAACGCTGAGGAGGGCCCACATACCTCGCTATAGTCGCTCTGCACTCAACGGGCCGTGGCACCAAGGTGTGAAGCTGCTCTTTGTTCAAGTGTATGTGTGTGTTTGTGTATACTCCTAAATTGCATGGCTTTTCACACAGAGGGTAAGTACAGGCGACAATAATGTGTTAAGTAAGCTAAAAGGCAAAATAAAGTGCCCCTGCATATAATAGGCCCTTGTTTAAGAGTGACAGTGCTGACACCTATAAGGATGCTTGCCTTTAATAGGGCAGCATCGTGTATTCTCAGCAGAGTAGAGGAGTTAAGGTCAGTGGAGGAAAAAAAAGACAAAAAGAAAGAAGAAAGTAGAGTGAGTCATATATCCTGAATATTCTGATCTCAATGTCAATGCTCAAATTCCCATTCCACCCATTCAATCTACCAAAACCCATTCAAAACTCTCAAATGGAAATGAGCATTAGGAGCAGAGCGTCAGACAACCCTCAAGACGGCTTGAAAAATGGTTTGTGCCGAGCACACACCATCTGTCAGGAGTACAAGGCTCAGGAGAGAAGCGAGGAGTAGTGCTGTGGGCTCATAACAAGTGATGCAAGTGTTTGATTGAAATGGGAAACAAAGCACTAAATGCCAGCTGACATGCTGATTTACGGCCTGAGAGAACCCAAACCCCCCATTTCAATCATGGAATGAACCACTAATAAACAAAGTCAAGACATCAAAAGGGGTTGCGTGTGCATGTGTGTGTGTGAAAAGCAGCTTGATGAATAACGCCCGGATCATTTCATTTTGAGGTAATGAAAGAATCTCTGTTCAGCAGAAAAAATAACAGCAGTGCTCGGGTCAGATTTGATACCATAAAGACCGAATGAGCCGACTTCCATCTAAATCCAAATTTGTTTTGCAGTCTTTTACATTAACATGATCAACATCATTATGTCATGACAACACAAAAAATCAGAGCAACCATTCAAAAGTAAATAAAAGGACCAAAGTGCATCTGCGTTCACTTTAATGAGAGCGAGCCCCGTTAGCAACAGGGTGCTACACTGGGTGAAACCAAACTATCAAAGTGAAATTACACCAAATATCCAATGACAAACAGTTAAAGTGAAATAACACCATGCCCACTAGAACAAACCAGGGCACAGTACAATTAGCAAACCAATCAAAAATCCATTTTGGTCCCAAATCATTGAGCAGCTTTTAAGTTGTCCTCTGAAAAAAATAATTTCATGAGACATTTTACATATTTATTAAAAAAGGCAGTGTGCCGGGCCGGCTGGACGACTGGCCAGCCTCTTTTTTTTTTGCTGTAAGAGCAGTAAATCAAGGCCGGGATGCAATTTGCTCCCCTTAGCCTCTTGTAAAGCTATCCCGTCCACTCCTGCAGTGATTAATCTTTCTCAGTGAGCTAATTATTTTGTACAGATATCCAATAATGATGGAAGACGAAGGGCAGGATTTATGGTAAAAGCGAAGAGAAGGAGGAAGCCGTAAAAAATTAAGGGGAATGGGGGATATGCGCTGAAATTCTTCTAAATTCTGGTCAATCACTTGTAATGCTGCAAAATTACTAATTGACCATCAGACTCTAGCTGCACGAGTCCAGTTTTTTTTAATACTGAGGAAGCTAATGTATGTCTATCCTTTTATGCATGGTTTTAGGTAAGCTAGGGGTAATAACAAAACAGATACACAGTAAGATACTGTTACAAACGTGATATGAACCTTTATACATCAACATCCCCACATGTTTAAATCAACTGGAAGCAAGTGGCTTCAGTAATAATTAACTAGAGCAGGTTGACCATCCATGAAGCTCAGTCTGGATCACCTCCCGTCAGTCAATGTACCCCCCCAATCCCCCCCACACCACCTCTGACATCCTGGCCCTAATGTAATCAACCTGAGAAGGGGTAATTGCCCTCATCCAGAACTGACAGCTTCCCTGACATCCCTGCTTCCTTTGCCGGTTGTAAATGCCAGTGGGTGCGGACCACTGATAACTGCCTGCCTCACTTCACCGTTATTTACATTACTGCTTACAGCGCGGAAAACACATAAAGACACAGTTTTCCTCTCAATCAGGTAGGTGTGTAAACAGGCTCTCCGAATACAAGGCTGACAAGACGTGTAAAATGTTATGATAGCCAATAAAAATGAAAAATTGCTTTCATGTTATGATTGAATTCAGAAACACCTGCTCCATTGTGAAGTTAATATATGCAAAGTGCAAAAAGAATTTTATTTAAATTAAAGAAGGATACCTAGAATCTCTGCAATATTTGATCCATATACATTATAAAGATTTCTTGTTTAAAATGAAAAAAACAATACTGACTTAAAAAGAATCGTAAATCCTTTCAGATTCTTCCTAAACAAATGAGTCTCATCAGATTTGTGTGTATTTGTACCTGACTTTTGGCACCATGAGGCGATGCTGGACCATGAGTGTGTGACAAATGGATGCCATCATGGTGAAAACCTCCTCACTGGCTGAGTCCCTCCACACCAGGTTCAGCAGGGCGTTAGTCTGATGCTTAGTGTCCAGCTTGTGGACACACTCCTCTGTGATCAGCTGCACAGAGATTCTGCTGTCATCCTGATACAGAAGGAAACAAATGTAGGTAACTGGAAAAATGCTACACCAACACATTAGTAAGTATTTGTGACAGAGTCGTGAAGAAATTAAGAAAAATCATATTGTTTGTTTAGTATAATGTGATGTGGTTTATTAGTATCGATCCTGGTGGAGCCTCCTGCCATGGTCCTGCTAGATTGCCATTGCCAATACTGTTGCTGCTGTGCGTCTGTCTGTCTGTCTGTCTGTGTCTCTCTCTCACCCCAACTGGTCGAGGCAGACGACCACCCACCTAGAGCCGAAGGATCTGTCCTAGGTTTCTGCCTTTTAACAGGCAGTTTTTCCTTGCCCTTGTCGCCAAGTGCTTGCTCATGGTGGTACTGTTGGGTCTCTGTAAATAATGTTTTAAAGAGTTCGGTCTAGACCTGCTCTATATGAAAAGTGTCCTGAGATAACTTCTGTTATGAATTGGCACTATACAAATAAAACTGAATTGAATTGAATTGAAAATTGAATAGTGTTTATTTGCCATTTACATCAATTGATTCTAATGGTCCAAACCATCAATCATATTTTAGGTAATTAAGTGTGTCCCGCTCGTTTCATTTTCAGTCACTTATTTGACAGGAGACAAAACAGACCTGACAGGAAACGATGGGAGTAAGTCAGACGGGGGATGATATGCAATGTAGGTTCATAACCAAACACGAACCAGGAACATTTAGATTACAGAGTCATGTCCCCTAAGCCATCAGGATGCCCGAGTTAAAGATCAGTGAGATTACTTGTAGTTATGTATTTTTATGCATTGGATCGGCAGTGTTGCCATATTTAATTGAGATGAAACGGCACAATGTCAATGTGGCACCATGTTGCAGGCCCAACTGAAGACATCTTTTTATTTCATTTAGATCAGAAAGTGGCCTCAGACCAGAATTGCTCCCTATTAATATCACATTTAGGCTTATGATACCTGAACTCAGGTATCATAATCGCTGATATCAAGTACCGATCTGATACCAGAGGTCTTTTTCCCCAAATGTTGATAATGGTTAAGTTAATATGAGCCTTTTTTTTCTTTTCATGTTTGTGCATATTCTGGCCAACAGCTGATCTGTGATGAGTATTGGGTACAGACCAGATAGTACACATAATACCACATATTTATGGACCAAATGTATCAACAAAATACGAATATTGCTCTGTTCTTTGTATAATCCCAATACCATTTTGAGTGTATGCATATGCTCGTGTTTATGTATCGTACCTGCATCGGGGGTGGATGGATGCCAGTGTCATCGTCGTCCTCTGAATCGCTAGTAACTTCAGGCCTGCCGCTGCTCTCCGACACTGGCAGCAGTGGCAACAGCGTCTGCAGAGCCCGAAGGTACAGCTGGAGACCCTCCTCTGATAGTGAGCCTGCCAAAACAATACCCATCACCATTACTGTGCACACCATCATATCTTCATCTCTATAAATCAGTCCAAGAGTTTACGGTTCTGCTAAGCCATATACAGTATATGGAGTGTGCAGTGTGTGTGCTCTTAACTGCGCCACCCACCTAAGCAGTTCTCCCCTGCAGAGAGGACGAAGTAAAACACCCACGGTGCCTTGCTCTGTGGTGCCGAGGAGGAGCCGATGGTGCCCTGGAGGGAGCTCAGGAAGGCCTCGAATGGGAATGAGAGTCGAATGTCCGACAGTGCCGGGATAAAGAAGTGAAAGATCTGCTCGGTGAACGGTGTAGAGATAAACTCCTCAGTAAAGGCTGCGAATACAAACTGCCTGTAAGATGACAAACAGACATAAGACAAGTTAATGCACTGCATGAAAGGGGTAACATTATATGTTTTAAAAAAAATAATCAAACCACTGTATGTTCATAAGAAATTAGCTAACAGGGTGGCTTATTCTAACACCAACAGCTTTTTCTGCTGCATGAGTGGTCCAATATTGTGTCTCCAAACAGAGCTGCTTTGTGTGGCCCAGTCACACACATCTGGTGGGCCAAGTCAGATAATTAGCTGTTAGAGTCAGTGTGTACACAAGTTTCTCTCACTCCCGCCTTGCTTTTCTTCAAAGAAGAAAAGAAGTGCCCTGTCGTTTGTTATTAAGAATGTCTGAAACTGAGGGCAAACAGCCTGATATTCTGCACTCTGGCGAGCGAGCGAGTCTTGGGGGCTTTTATGGCTTGTTGTAAATTGGTCTCTGAAGCAATTACTGCTTCAACACTGACTAGAGGGGACAAAAAACTGCTGCAGTTTGTCTGATCAGTTTAATGGATGATTTTTAGAGAATTCACTAGGGACAATGACGTTCCTTTCCTGCTATCATCCAGTTTTATTTTCTCTGTACTCAAAAAGAAGTCTGCAGAAATTACTCACTAAGTGTATTCGTGAATCCTTATCATCCAGACCTCTTTGTGATACTCTATTAATTGTAAATAGGGGAAATTTGCTTTTAGGACTTCTCAAGGTCAGCACTGCAGCACTGCACAAGGAAGGTCTGTTGCTCATGGACACTTCTCCTGTTTGTGTCTACTTCAGATTTTTTCAGAATATAACTTGTAATCCAAGATCACTGATGAGGTTATTACATTATAATTATAAGGGGCAGTTTTATCATCAGACACAATGCTGACAAACTGCTGATTTAGTTTGGCTCTTTCAGCCAGTAACCAGTCATGAGATCCAGCTCCATAAGTAATTAAAACATAAGGACATGATGAAATGTTTTTTACAATTCCAAGCAGCAGTTACGTCAGTCTCGTGCTGTACCTTGCGCCTGTTGTGCAGGAGGAGTAGGTAAAGTGCAGAGGTTTGAGAATGTGCTCCAACAGTGTGCTTGCTAGAGGGACAGAAGGAGCGTCAGTGTACTCCAGACTGGAAGGGAGCCTGTGATTCACAAGAATATACAGCGACCTGTAGTATCCTGTAAGGAAGATACAAAGAGAAATTAAAATTAAAAAACAATTTTAGGACCCTGGCTGATTTTATAAAACGCCTACCAATATAATTACACACTTGACATGAACATTAAAAGCAATAAATGTGTAGAATTGGTGTAAGGATCTCAACAGTCTGCGTTTTGAGCTTTTCTCAGTGACGCAGCAAATGTAAAAGCATCAGCTGAGGTCTCAATTGTACTGAGAATGTACAAAGAGAAGCAAGGATAACCTGCAACATCAACTGAAGAGTACTCCCCTATGATTCATATTTTTAGCTCTAAAAGTAGGGCTTGCCAGTTTGCCTGGTTAATTAGGCTTCCAGACATCTAACAGCAGTTGACATAGTGCTGAACATTAAACAAGATGCTTTGTGTTGACGGGTAGGAACAATTTTAAAAACAGTGCTGCCGAAATGAGTCATACCTTTTGTAAAAATGTAAACACTATGAGATGCACTTGACCTGTGCACAGTACTGTATATACTCAGGTGCCAGTCAGAGCAGGAACTACCCATGTACAGATAAAAGTAGTCAAACAAACTTCAGACCATTGACTATTGACACACATTCGCCATCTCTATACAACCCTTAATGTTTGACAATTAGGCCTTAAAAGGTTTATTTGTGTGTGTGCTACAGTACACACTGGAATAAGATCAGTGAGAACTTACCTTTCTGTACCATATAGTGCAAAATCTGCTCGAGTAATGAAGCTACATAGTTAGCATCTGGAATAACGGGAACATAGGTTTTCTCTGAAGAAAAGATATCTAGCATCCGCATGGGAACCGCCACATTTAAACTGTCATCCGTGCAGTTCTGTAGGAGTCTGGGGAGGCAAAAAGAGAGACAAGTGAGATGGACGCAATTTTTTTCTGTATTATCGTACGTGTTGATGCATCCATCAGCTAGAATATGAACTCATTATCTGTACCTGCAGCAGAAGCCTAAGATCCTCTTGATCTGAAACATACATGTTTGTCTCTGTGGGCCCACCAACAGCTTCACAAACTGACTGTTGAGTTTCACCAGGTTCTGGCACAACCATATCTTTATGAACACAAAAATAAGACAGTATGTAAGATGTATGTTAGGTCTCAGGTTATAACAGTGCCCGAAACAATCAACATACTTATAATTGAAGCATAAGACACATCAAATTCTCACCAATCTATGTGCATCCACACTCTGTCTGTAGAAAAATATGAGCTGTCTTGATAAGAGGCAGAGAGCTGGACCATCCAAGGCATGCTGAGCTCCCCCTGTCACCGTCTGGTTGACACGCTCGTCAAACCTGGCCCTCTGGATAGCATACTGGAGGAAAGTCAAAGGTCACATGTGTTTGTGCAGATTTGTTAGAAATAATATCACAAACACTACAGATCTACAGTACAGGTAGGAAAACAGTGTCCTAATCGGTGTTATTACCACATAGCAAAATGAACAGATAAGCAGAAACAAGTACAAGCTCCGTCTGTGATGAGCAACGTTATCTGTCCAGCCAAAAGAGTAATCAATTGTGATGATGTGTTGTCACTTATCTGCTTTGAGCATCAGTGCTCTAATAAATGAACCAACTTAAAACACTTAGCTTGGTTTGCTGACAACATGTAAAAGATTCCTTCATCTCTTTCTACCAAACTGTCACTCTCACACTATTGAAACCCAAATCCTTCAGTGTTTTGATAGATATCTCAAGTACTCTTCACCGTTACCACTCCTCATAAAAAGGCACAACAGAGAGTTTAGGCCTCTGAAAGACCAGAGAAGCAAAAAAAATGAAGTGGAAAACAACCCCAACATTTTTTTAAGCCACTGACTGGCAATTAATTATTCCCACACCTTTGGCAAATGCTTACTCTCAAACAAACTGTATTAATATGCTGCAAAACTAAAAAAAGAAACCACTCCAGAAGAAACTGTTTATCACCAGACTTCCTGATAGATATGCATTCACAAAAAGGCCCAGTTCAGATTTATGAAGCTAGATACACTATCCTCACTGACTGCAACTGCAGGCTACCAAAAATCACAAAACTTACAAGACCATGAGACAAGCTGCACCATTAATGAGCAACCTGTACGTTAAAGGGTTTCACGTGTGCCTGCTGACACTCAATGCCATTGAAAATTAGCAAGCGGGCACATCTCACAGATGTTAGATCAAATTACAATCACACTACTCAGTGTCTGACAGCCAGTCCCCTAATGCGAGTTACTTACACTAGCCACTACCTACAGATTATTTTCTCTTGTTCCCACTTTTACTCTATTACAAAAGCTAACGTTACAGCTTACACTTCTGATGCAGAAAAATTAATGAATGGATGGTGAATTGAATCTTAAAAAGAGGACTGTACGGTGCTTGCAGGCTTACCTGTCGTTTTAAGTCCTGGTACCCACGTATGTAGGACTGAATGATAATGGAATTCTTCAGTCGTTTCCTTTCATCCTGAGTAATAAAAGAATACACTTTAGAAACCACAGCATCAGTGACGACTGAAACAAAGGAGACACATTCTCGTGTATCAAGAAAACTAAAAACTATTCGGCATTTACTCTTTATTTTCTCTTGAATTGTGCAAAGTAGTACGACTTGATTTTAACCTTCAATCATCAAGGGTTTCTTGACAGACAGACAGACAAACAGAAAGTCATTTAAGACTTGCATTTTAAGAGCAACCTGTAAACAAAACATAGTTACCTCTCTTTTTCGTCTTTCTTCTTGAGTGCGGTGCAGCAGAGAAGCTTTCTCCTCCTGAAAAGACATAAGGTTAGAGTACTAGTTTGAACAATAACATGCTTTATCGTCTATGCCAATCATATGAGACAATGACAGTTTGTAACCTATGATATGATATGACAATTGGACAATGTGTCTTCACTAAGAGCAGCACATGTTGTCACTGGTTCAGTTCTCCTCGCTTGAAACATTTTCTCAGTCAAATCAAAAAAATCACACGTACCTTTTTACTTGCTCCTCCAAGTGATACCTTGGGTCTTGTCTTGAAATCTCCCTCAAAGCTAAACATTGTTAGATTTTTCCCATTGACTGATTCAGAGGTTGCCACTTATTCCTGAAAGAGAAAGAGAAAGTGAAAGCCCTCCTCTAATCCCCAATCACAGAGCACAAGAACCAAAATGACCTGACTACTCGTGACTTGGCTCTTACTCACAACCAATTAACTAAAGATAATCGATACCTAACACCACCAAAGCAAAGCTCCTGTATTCGCTGTTTTTAAACGATTATAACCCTAAATAAAACAGCCAATGTGCACCACTCGTTAACGACAAGCCAGAAGGTTAACTTCGAGATAATTATCCGGCTGACAGCTTCAGTTTGGCTGCAACAATAGTTAGCTAGCCGGTTAACTTCGCTAGCTAATGACTCAGCAGCTGTCAGGTGCTTCACGCCGCCGTCTACGGTGTCCGACTGCGACCAGCAACGGAGACACAAAATCACAAAACATTTATTGATGACATGTCCCAGTGCTGATTCATACATTTGTGAGTAACATGATTTTGTGGACGTTAGCACTGCGGCTAGTTAGCAGAGCAGCTAACTCTGGCAGGCTAACTTTACGGGGGGGGGGTTCTTCTTCCTATCCGCCTGTCCTTTCTGACATCGCTCCTATTACCGGACACTCATCGGAGAATTAGAATCGTTTACCTTTGAGGTTTGGATTAAGGAGTAAGACAGGGGAAGGCAGTTTAGGTTATTCCAAAACGTCAGGTCTTCTTTTTCCTTCTCTCTCTCTCTCTCTCTAGAAAATCAACACAACACAGGGAACAGCTAACTTAACTGCATCCGGTTCCGGCGATATCTGGGAGCTGATTGGACGGGATTCGTGTCAATAATATCCGGTGCGGCTAAGACCCGCCTCTCACCTAGAGCCACTGAGAAGGTTCTGTGACGTGTGTGTGTGTGTACTGTTTACATGAAAATTTAAAGATTAAAGAGCAGCTTCACATTGAGTTATTGGTTTATTGATTTGTTTTATTTGCACTGTAAACAATATCACATAAAGGCTTGTTGGTGTATAATATTTTTCTTCCCAATAATACACAATACACTTTTGTTGCTCAAAATTAGTTTGTATGCGTGAAAGGCATAAAAGATGAATGGGTTGACAGTTTTTTAGTGAATTATAAGGGGAAAATGGTAAATAAATGCTTAAATAAAAAGAAGTAAAGCAACCTGGCAGGTTGGGTCGTGTCCAGTTGGGTTTGAGCAGAGAATCAAAGCTGTACATGGAACTCTTCACGTTCATTTCCATTTTCTGAGTACTTCAAGGACTTATTGTCCAAATTAATGTGAAAGTTGAGATTGAAAGTTCTTTCTTGACCTCAGCAACAGCCATCATTTAAATACTTGAATGTATTCCTTAAAGACAAGAATGCCTTAAAGTTCCCTGAAGACTCAACACACTTACATTCCCTTGATGATGATGTTGATGAAGCTGGATAATTAGCTGGAGTTAACATTCCCTTGATGTTGATAATGATTCATCCCTAGGGCCCCTTTAGTTCCAACTGTTGCGTATGAGGAATAGTGTCAATATGTATCCCTAATAGGTGACCATGGGGACAGTTTCTTGATTATTATTGCAGATATACTTTTCTAAATACAAATAACTAAACCAGTCAAATACAGACCAAATAACAATGGCCTGCCAGAGACAAAAAACTATTTTGTTCTAACTTATGTGGTCCACTGGAGTGGTTATTTTATTTGACAAAACATATATACATACTGTCTAATCTTTATGTGTGTGATGTTCAATACACATGTGTAATAGTGTTTGATCCTTTTACATTATTTCAGGTTTCTATATCAAACATAATGTAAAATTGTGGTATTCTGGAAGTTCTATGGTTTAGTATAATTAAATTGGGAAATGTGCACACTTACTGTACCAATCAAGTATTGCTAAATTAGGCTTAATTGTAAAAGCCAGAAGTGGTACTACTAAACAAAGAGCCATTTGGGAACCGAAAGACTTGTCTCTTATTGAGCTGAGCCAAATGATCTGGCTCACTAAAAAGAGACCGGATTCCCATCACTATTAATTACATGTGGTGTACCTCAAGGCTCATTCATTGGACCTCACAGAAGAGGGAATCCGGCTGTTCAGGAGAGAAAAAAGAAAAAACTGGGCTCTCTGCATAACTGTTCTACCAATGTTATTTTTACAATGCCATCTTTAAGATTTACAACAGCTCTATGTTTGATGGGATTGTTACAGCAATGCCTAACTGTAGAGCAATCAAACTTCCTTGTTCAACTTTTTCCTCACTAGTTCTATTATCATTTTAGCATTGATTTTAGCTTGTTATCTTTCTGAACTTTTGATCCCTGGAAGGATATCAGCCTGCACACAGCTGGAGGTCTCAGATGAAAGTGGAAGGATCTCCGTGAGCAACACTGGATGGCTGAGTCATTATTGTGATTAGGATTTAAAATTCTTATTTCATGTTCCTATTACCTTATAAGGTTTATTTGTCACTATGTCAAGTTTTGAGCAAATGGTAATAGACATTTTTAACTTACAATATGAAGGCATCCGTGATGTAATGGTAAATTATTTCTGCTTTTTACATTTCTTTGACATATTTCTGTGTTTCAGTGATCAGTCTTTAATTTGATCTATCTTGATTTTGAAGCATGTTCGTTCTGAAAACATTTTACAGGTGATAAGTGTTAGTAGAAAGTAGAAAGTATGATGATGATTATTAACAGCAGAAGGAGAAGTATTTCTCTTATTATTGGTCTTACTGACCTCTCGAGCACAAGTCATGCTCATTCTTCATCCATTTTTATACATATACAAACTATTAGATTCATATGTAATAAAATGGAATCTAATACAGTTGCCCTACAAGCAAGCCTAATATTTCTATTTTTTAATGGCAACCCCTCATGCATTTAAATGGGATGGACTAAATATTCAAATCAAAACACTGTCCAATAAAACACCACCACCATAAATCAAAGTCTCCCTGACAAAGTCAACACATGTCTGGCTTTTGTGCCCTTATATGTAACACATTGTACGTGAAATTATGTTTTCAGCTGAGCAAAAAACAAAAACCTCTCCAGCCTGAAAACAAGGAACACAAATTAACTTTGTTGTTCTTTTAAAAATGTAAATGCATTGATTGTACAAGTTCCACAAGTGTTTAACAGTGTTTGCTGACTGTTTCACCATCTGTGCATTATCTAGAATTAAAAATAATTCATTTTAATAATGCCTGTCAAGTTTCATAGTGACTTAAAAAGTGAGATTTGTTTGAAATTCTTCTGCAAGATTAAAAAAATATGACTACAATGGTCAACCAGGAGCTTTCACACTTAAAATAAATAAATGTATTTTTTAATGGAGTACATATTTTACAGATATTTGGTTATTTGTTTGAGTGGCCTTTGGCTCTTTTTCATATGAAGGTATTTTGCTTAATATTTTGACTCTGATTCAGATTTTGTACCCACATTGTAATATTTATGGCATACATATATTATTGTTATTATTATTATCATTATTATTAGTGCACTCTAGTGCACTTTTTGTCAACAAACAGATGACTGATACCATCGGGCTTTTTATTGGCTGAACGAATAAAGGCTTTAAAAGCATGAGCATGAGCCACAGGCAAATGGTTTCATCAATAAGATCTGATTGGGCCTATATATAATACTGTAGAGTTATCGTGTTGAAGGCGACGCAGGTACTCTCTCCATTCAAAGTGTATTGATAACACGCCTGAGACAAATTAATTTGCAATATCGAATTTCATCGAGTTTGAGATGCATGTTTCTTTCAGATAAATTACTGTAATTATCTCACTGATATTGACATTGAGATTCACTTTTTCTTCTGGGCGAAATAAGGCAGCTCATTGGACCTGATGCTGAAAAAAATAAAAAAGATTATTACCCGCAAATGTTTTTGAAAGCAGTTTCACACATTTCATGGAAGCGGCCATTTGTGCCAATTTAACAGAGCGCATTCATATTGCATTAAAAGAGACATCGCAGGTCCCTTTAAATTGCCTTTTCATAATGAACACATTTACCGAGGGTAATTAATATATAAACTATCTCGATTTGTCACTTTGATTTGTATTTTAGTTAATTGTGAAAGTAATTACAGAGCAAATTAACAGCTTTCAGGAAAGACCAAGGTTTTAGGGTCCGGTTCCATCTTGGGTGCCTTATTAATTTCTCTCCCCTAGATGTGATGAAAAGGAGCGATAAATCTGGGTGATCGGTGAAGGCCAATACTAAATGGCTCCATATTTCACCGCTGCTTTAATAGAAATATTCATGCGGGCCCCTTAATGAAATTAAACCCGCGGTGGGGACAAGGCGCAGCTCGGCCGTGTGGCGATCAAGACTCAGGCTGTTATAATAATCACGCAGAAGGCTGATAAAATGCGTTTAATTGATGAGAGAACTGCAAAACAACACTTCCCTTTTTGTGACTCGTTCCTGCTAAACGTCCAGAGGTGAAGATGTTTATTTAGCCCTTCACAATATCATAATAAGTTTTAAATAGCTGCCTCATCCTCTCTCATGGCGCGTCCAAATTGGATATTATCCATTTATATCATCATAATTGAGAGTAAGGGTCAAATAAAAATGACCAGAAACACATTTATGTTTAAAAAAAAAAAGAAGCTAATTTCAGTAGTAACATTAAGGACTATTTGTCAAAGTACACGAACTGGAGACCTTTGCATCTAATAATTTATGAACGAGGCAGTATTTGCAACGTTTTCCCCACAAAAACAAGCTGGCAAAAGCATATCAGTGGATTGACTTTCTGTCTCTCTCCTCTCTTTCTATTTTTTCCCTCGTTTTCATGCAGGCCCACATCCCACCCACATCAATCTCCCCGTTATCATTCTGTAATTGGTCATGATCATCAAGGTGCACAATTAAATGGCGATCCTTTACTTGAAAACTACCCGGTGACTTGTTGATTTCCCCCGAGCAAATAAACGTCCCAGGAGCCCGGTTAGCTGATGAATTGACAAAAACTAATCAGCTTTATTGGTAGACAGGTTAAGGGCAACTGGGTGTCAATAATTCTCATTTTGACCTCCTCTTCCATTAACTTTAAGTGGCTTATTAGACCGAAGTCACCCGGAGCCACGGGCCTATTAGTTCGCTCCCCTCATCACACTTTCGGGCTTTCAATTACAAAATTTCTTGCTGTTCGTTGCGCAAGGATTGTGCCTGGATTTGACTTATTTTGACAGCTACTCGTAGCTTGCACCTATATTTTTGATTTAATAAGGAAAATACCAACAATATTTTCATTACAGGGGCGAAAACTTGACTCTTTTTGGACAAACGCCGTTTCTTAATGTATGAAACTGCTCTGGCAAAAGTCTAAAAATAAAACTCGGTTTGCTGAAAACATCATCTTGGAAGCAATGGAGCTTCTGACCTAATCAATTTGGTTGTACAGCTCCATTATAACAGGCCAGCGTGCGTCTGTCACCTTCAGGTTTGGAGAGCGACAGAAGGAGGGCTTTTACTTAAATTTCCCTGTTGGCCTCGCAGGGGTGGTTCGGCTCAAGATGTTCACTTTGGCGCAGGCTTTCTCTTTTGAAGCTGACTATATATTTATTTTATTTTCTATCTAAATTCAGTGAGTGAAGATGAGACTGATAACCTTTCACATCACCTTACGGGCTAGGACTGAAATTTAACACTTATCCAACATGGTTTGACCTTAGTTTAATTGAATATTTCCTATTTGTTAGATATTAAAACATTTGTTTTTATTTTCAGGTTAAAATTGTTTAAAATAATGCGTAAGTATCTCCTACCCTCAGATAATCCATGAGACATACAGTTTTAAAGATAGATCATCCAATTCTGGACTTGCACAATGAAGAGAAATGGTCTCAACCCACTGCAGTTTTTTATATCAAGAAAAATATAAGTGTAAAATGTCATTTATTTATTAAATGTGATTACATAATGCCTATTCTGGAGTGTTTGTGGCTACAGATGTTTAATTAAACGTTACTACACCTGCTCCTGTGACCTTGGTCAAATTGCTGATGTATACAAAAAGCCAATCCCCCAAAAATATACATCAGGAGCAGCACACGTACTCCTATAATAATAAAACGATCAAAGTCTTCCTGATGCCACCTTGGAAAGGTTTGCTCCATCAGCCTCACTGTTGATGAATTATATATGGGCAAAAAAATAACATCCACTTATAATTGATCAAAAAACGTACGTTTCAATTCAAACGTTTGCGTCATTTTCGTATAATAGCAATATTTTATGAAAGCAATAAGGCAGCCAACACCGTGCTTTACAGTGATTAGAGCAGAGAGGCGTTGTTAGGTCTGTGACGCTTGGGACAGCCCCCTACCAGACGGCTGCACCAATCGCCTCCATCGGACAGGGATTAAGTGTCACACAGAGCTCCTCTCTCACACTCCGGACCACATCATAACTTTTGCAAGGTGGGAAAACGCCACTGACTTCTCCTTCGTTTAAGGCAGCAGAGGCGACAAGGACGCGCACCGGGGGCCCGATGGAGAAATCCAGAAACTTTCGCATTGACGCGCTTTTAGCAGTCGATACACCCAAGGTGCAGACCTCTCCGCTCGCGCTTGTGACTTCCCTGTCCTCCTCCTCCATCCCGTCGTCTGGAAGTGTGGCAGCCCCGGAGCTGAGCAGCAGCGCCGACTCTTTACGCACCGAGACGCCGTCTCCGCCGAGGATTTCCACCTGCGGGTTGATTCCTAAACCGGGTTTCCTCAACAGTCCGCACAGCATGGTTGGATTACATCCGCAGAGCACCGCAGGGATCCCCGCACAGGCTCTCTACGGCCACCCCATGTACACCTACTCCGCAGCTGCCCTCACAGGCCAACACCCTGCCCTGTCCTACTCCTACCCACACGCCTCACATCATCACCACACCAGTGATCCCATCAAACTGTCAGCCAGCACCTTCCAGCTGGACCACTGGCTCCGGGTCTCCACAGCCGGGATGATGCTGCCCAAAATGTCTGACTTTAATTGTAAGTAGCTGTTTCATCACAGAATGTTCTGTCGTATTTCTGCCATTTTTTAACTCCAAATAAATATCATGCAGTATGTATGGCGACACAGGCTGATTGTAACCAAAAAGCCATAAGCTTTATGCGTTAGAAATATGCTACCAAATATTATTAATAAATATCACGTTGGCCTACATGATGCTGCTTCAAGACAGCTACTGCTACTGTGCTAAATATTCAGATATACAAAGGCATGGAATTCTTATTTTACTTCAAAATAAAGTCAGTTTCCCTCAGATATTATGATGGTCTGAATGGAGAGGCTGTCATGGAGTGATGGTTTTTCTAAGAGGAACTAAAATGGACAGATAATGGACAGTGGGAAAGTAGCAGAGGAGTGTGAAACCCACAGCCGACATGCTATTTGCTCACCAGATACTACCTTTTTGTTTCTGCTCGTTTTAACAGATTTGTTCAAAACGCAGTGGCAAATAGCTTCTCTATGGAAATATTCATATGTGGACGACCTTGTTACTTAAGCAGGGAGCAAATAAATGAAGAAATCTGTATTTTATTACACCACAATGGTATTTAATTTCTTAAAGTTTTGGATTATTTAATTAGAGTCATAAACAGGCTGTTTGGTTTTGGACATCCATCTCTTAATTTAGTATATAGATATACTTAATCCCTAAAATGACTGAAAACAGGTCTATGTTTAAGGTGCATGGAATTTATTGTTTTTCTTTCTTGCAGCTCAGGCGCAGTCCAACTTGCTTGGCAAGTGCAGAAGACCAAGAACTGCATTCACAAGTCAGCAGCTGCTGGAGCTGGAGCATCAGTTTAAACTGAATAAGTACCTGTCACGACCGAAGCGCTTTGAAGTGGCTACGTCCCTCATGTTGACAGAAACTCAGGTAATGTATTTTTTTTTTTTTAAAGGCAAAAAATTTACCAGCAAGTTAGTTTTTAGTTAATTTATTGAAAGTTATTGAGATATTATCTCATTCGTCTAGGTCCCGATGCATCCTCACTGTTTTATATATTGTGCAGAGGTAGTTTTCCTTTCACTCCAATAATTTTACCTTTGAAAATGAAATGGCATTAAGACCATCCCATTGATATTTTGTTTGCATTTGAGTCAATGGATGAAAAAAAAATGAAATAAATAAGCTTTAAAACATGTTTTAAGTTTAAGGTAATTGTAACAGCGCAGAGGTCAATGTCAGGTGGACTTGTAACCTTTACGCAATCTTTACGCATGGTTACGCACAGGTAGCCTCCAGCTTTATACGTTTAAACCAATTAAACTAAATTACTTTTCTTTCTACAGGTTAAAATCTGGTTCCAAAACAGACGCATGAAGTGGAAGAGAAGTAAGAAGGCCAAAGAGCAGGCCGCCCAGGAGGCCGAGAAGCAGAAGGGCACCAAGAGCGGCCAGGAGAAATCTGACGGACTCGAACAGTCGGACTATAACAGCAAGACAGACTCAAAAAATGGCAGAATAAGAGACTTTAGAGACAGTGACGACGACGAGGGCGACAATTTCTTGTACAACTCGTCAGACTGCTCCTCAGACGACGAGAGGAATCACACCAGTGACATAAGTCCACAGCCTTGAAGCCGAGGAAGGGCGAAGGTGGCGAACTCCATTTATAATGACTGTGGGGGACTTTCGCTATAAAAATGCAGTTGCATGTAATTCAACCTCTAAATCACATCCATGGAATTAATGAGCATTTTTTTGTCATGAAAATAATTAAAATTTAGGTCAAGAATAGACGATCTTGGAGTCATAAACAAGCAATAAAGCAGGAGATTTAAGTTTTCTAATACACGTACAGTAGGAGCATCATTCAGCACCCGGCTATTAGGTAAACTGTGACATATTGCTGCATGGTTTATATGCAAACGCTGTAAACTGGCTCAGGACTTTGCAACCTGCTGTGATGGTTAAGTTTGTCAGCAATAATCGTTCAATAATATCCTGTAGCTCTCACTGCGGTAAATAGCCCGCTGTCATTTCTCTTATTCTGGCCTTATTTTGTTCTTTGTGGTGTTAAACTTCTGTAGTGAGTAATGTCACGCTGGAAAAAAAAATGTTATGTTTATTTTTCTATACTGTATTTATAAAAAAAAATGGTCATACCAGTGCATGCTAAATTATTGTTTAGCGTCTCTCTCGGTGCAAACAATGTGAAATAAAAATGATTTTATATGAAACTCAGTTGGCATTTTGGCGCAAGTCTTGTGGTCTTTTCTGTCCTTTTATATATGTATAGTGTGTTGATTTACGATGAACTCGCGGTGTTTCAGCTCGGATGCGGACGGAGGCTTGTGTTTTTCTCCTTGCTCTGACAGCTCGGGTCATGGGAATTACTGTTAATAGCGCTGTCGGATCTGTGCAAACGTGCAGTGAGAGCAAACAGCGAGTAGGCAGTCAGACGGAGGAAACATTTCACACCACACTAGCAATGGGCTCGCATTAATAAACGTTCAAACGGCTCGTTGGGCGACAACTTGGGCTGCTCAGGCACTATTTTCAGGACTTTTATCATTTTGAACTCATTTAGCCGAAAGAACAACTCAGAAAATATTTTAATTGTTTGGGTTTTTTTTTTTTTCCTTAAATTGGGAAATGTTTAAATAATATTCTACTTATTTCTTACTAGCCTACATGTTTTCTGACAGACAGTCCTCAGCATACATTGTCAGCTCTTATTTTGTTAGGTTTTTATATGGTATACATTTGAAAATTGGGATGTAAAAATGTTATCTGCCAGTTGATTGGAAACCAAAAAGCAATGGGATTGTAAACATAACACAGATGTAAACCGGCTATGCATTTAAAAAGATAAAAAGAGTGGACATCCTCAAAGCAAAGAAAACATCCCATCATCCCATTTTTCCTACCTACACAAAACATTTATTTATTTAGGGTGTGTTCATTTCCTAATATGTTGACATCCAATATGAGCTTCTTCCAGCCCAGTCTTTTATTTTGTAGTCTCTTGATTATAATGGACAGGTCTACCAGTGTGACTGAGCTAAAAGGACCAGGTTAGTAACTCATCCGCACATGGGATTACACTATGCATCAGTTACTTAACACAGCCCACACTTACTTGTCGTGGTTCTCGCAGTCATCAGTGTTAAACTATAGCAGAGGTTGACTGATTATGTGCCGTTTGTAACAGGATTACTGAGGGATCTGTTGGTTATCTCCAGCTGTTTGCTTTAGCCTTAGCAGACTAAATCAAAGTTCAGCTGAGGGTCAAGCCCAACCAGAGTACACCAGGTAATGCTGATGGCAACTCTCTGGCTCACGGTTGCAGACAATGGCCAGTGTATGGACTGCACAGTGAGCCTATTGATCCCACTATCTCCACCTTTTAAGTGACAAATACTCCAGTTTTTCTCCTGGTAGTCTCCGTTATTCCTCAAAGAAACCCACCACTACTCCAGCCCAAAGAGTATTTGTCCTTGTGTTAATGGAAGGATGTGCTGTTTGTCAAAAACAAGCATCTTTAATGTTACATACAATTAAATCAACTCTGTAGTCCCTTCAACGTGAAGTTACAGTGTGGTTAGGGGACTAGTGAAGGACCTTTCCTCTGCTTGACCTTGGTGGCCCATTCCTGACCTCGGGCCACGCTCCAGCCTCAGGATTGATACAGGCCGCACAGATGGAGCTAATTAATAATAAGAGCAAGTATCAAATGTAACAGAATGACTCTGCTATGCTAACCACGCGGGCAGATACTGGTGTCAGCGAGCATACAGAATAGGCTAGACTCGAGGCCCCAGGGGTCATTTCATCAGGGCGTGTAAACACTGAATGAATGACACCACCGTCCCTCTCTGTTCTCACTGCTCTTGTTTAGGCCACACTCACAAGTGGAAATGTCAACAGAAAAAAGGAACAACATACACATATTCACCAATCTGTTGTATTTAAGGCTGAGAGTTTATTATAATGTGCTTTGTTTTGTCTGACAGTGTAAATAGACTCAGTAAAGCCCAAAAGAATGGTTCCAGGCGTCTGAATTCAATAATGTTAACTCTTGCTGCACACTGCCTCCACGAGGGCGGTTTCAGAAATAAACATTAAGGCACAGGAGAAAATAATATGAGAGCGGTTGTAAGAGAAAATGATTTCTTTCTCTCTACAAAGGAATCAAAGCTTGAGGTAAATTGTCTGGTTTATGGAGGTTTTTATGACAAAATTGAATGAACATTTGTTACACTCCAGGGCCTACATATTTTGCTCCAGTTTTATTAACAAATGTACAAGCACCATCATGGATCAATGCATTTGGGAAGTCAAATTGTCATGAAACAAAAACTGTAATTATATTATTGCAGAGTAATAAAAGCTGAACCTATACGCACTGAATTAAAATAATATACATAGTGCTAAGACTAGTGTGTCTTCAGAGGATTCAGTATGTTCCAAATGTAAAAAGATTCATGTTAACAATTATGTACAAGAACTCCCCAAAGCAAAAACACTATTTTAATATCAAAAACATATTTATTCTTCTTTGTGGAAAACCGTAAAGGGGGTTTTGTATGAAGAGACAATTCCCACGAACAAGCAGTCTTCTGTTCCACAGTTTTGTTACGTACGTCTGTTGGGTGTCTGGTGTGTGTGGTTGTGTGTGTTTTACAGTTTGAGCTTGGCCTCTTTGGCCTCCATGGCTTTGGTGGCGACCTGGGCGCGCTCTGACAGCATCGCTGCTTGCTCAGCTGGTCCCTGTGACTGGGCATTCTTCAGCAGGAAGTGACTGATGAAAAGCTTCAAGCCCTCCCGCAGCATTCCTAGCTTGGGAATTCCTGAAATCCTGGCGAATGGGAAACAATGAGAGACATTGATTTCAGATGTTCACAGGGTGCGAAGCAGTAAAGAGGAGTGGTTTTACAAGATGTTGGCTAATAGAGGTTAACATTGCTGAAATGTTTACAATAGACGTTTTAGCCATGCTATGCTATGCTATGCTAATTTTGGTCTCTCCTCCAAACTGAAATATCTGAACAACTATTGGATGGATAGCCATGAAACGTTGTACAGACATTCATATTCCCAAAAGGATGAAGTGTACTCACTTTGGTGATTCCCCGAATTTTCATCTATCACTGGGTCAAAATCTAAATGTGTCCAAATCTTTGGTTTGTAACCAAATATCTGCAAACCAAATGACATTCCCACAAACCTCAGCTCTTTAGTTGTGTTTATTGCTAATTAGCAAATATTAGCATGCTAGCATAGTCTTTGCAAGCATGATAGTATGCTAATGTTTAAATCACTGCTGTGCCTCAACAGCCTGGACACACACCCGCGTGAGCAGTGCGTGACGGCTGCTTCACTGAACTGCTGCTTCCAGTCCTATCTTTCGACACTGAATTTGCCTTTGATTAAAAAAAAATACAGAGCTACAGAACAGATGCAGCAGGTGTTGAGTTAAAATTTTAAACAATTTTTTTTTAATGTCTGTGACATATATAGATATAGATTTTGAAACTGTAATGAAAGGCGTATGTGTTACTGGTATAATGTTGATATGACTATGAACAGATCATCATCATTGTCTATTTTTGCTGAAAACTGCATGCAGCTCACATAAAAAGTAAACAGAAACATACTCTGTAGTGAAGCGTTGCGTGAGCAGCGTGCCTGAGAGGTTCTGCGACACACGTACTGCTCACGTGGGCACACTGCTCCAAACCTCTTAGAAGTAACTGTATAAACAATGAAGCTCACCTTCCAAATATGCTGGCTAGGTCCTCAGGCTCTGTTTCCTTTAGCAGTTTGGTCAGCACCTGACGCAAGAAGCGAACTGTGGGCTTATCTAGTTCCCCAAACTCTATTACCTACACAGAAAAACACAGACATAATATTTTTAAAGATTTTATTTAACTTATAACATCAAATATATAAAATGGTATATAGTGAAAGCTTCTACCTACACACAACATGTCACTTACTTTGAGTATGGAGAGTGAGAGGCATTTCTTCTGAAGGAAGCGGGTAACCAGCTGGACCAGGTTGTTAAAGGTGCTGCTGGGAAGGCTGGACAGCTCCCTGAACTTGTCCCATAGGTTGAACTGGAAAGTCATCTTGGAGAACACGGGACATCAAATTGAAGGATTGTACAACTGCACAGAATAATACACCTATGATTCCCCCTCAAACAGTAAACTAAAAACAACAGTAACTGGCTCCTCTACACAGGTTATCCTCTCATCCAAATTCAGTTTACATGTGAAAAGCAAACATTCCCACCAGCTCTGCTTCGAGCTCTTTGATGAAGACAATGGTTCATCAGTTTCTGATATGGGGCCCGTGGCCTACATGGCAGCAAAGTAGGAAGTGTGGTCTCACCCCCATTGTTTGTAGTCACAGTTTGGGTCAAATAATTTCAGAGGTGAGAGGTGTGAGAGGCTCCCACACTGCAGAGGTGAACTACAGGCCAAGTCACACACAGTTTAAGAGACTGGGTGGTCACACACATCCAGCAGGTAACTCTTCTCATATCCTTGTGATTAAATGTATAGTAAGCCCGCCTCTCTAACTTTAAAACTGCCATTCTGGATTTCTGTACAGTATGATTTCCATTCATATGATCTATTTTTAAATAAGGACCATGTACAGAGAGTACTATGGCTTTTAATGGGACCTTTATCATTTACTAAATGTGCAACATTAATATATGTAATTAGAGATTTATTTTCCTTAATCTGATTATAATTGATTTGTGCGTTGACAGATGAATAGGTAGAAAACACGATAAATATTACGTTACCTGCTGCAATAACTTACTAGAGGTGAAACAATAAGTCAATTAATCAGTGGCCAGAAAAATAATTTTGTATACAGTGTTTATATGATTGATTATTTGTTGAAGTCATTTTTCAAGCAAAATGCCAAGCATACCCTGGGTCCTGCTACTAACTTGGAAGGATTGGCTGCTTTTCTTTGTCTTACAGTGACTGTAATCTGAATATCTTTAGGTTGCGGAGTGTTGATTGGACAAAACAAAAAAATGTAATAGCATCATCTTGGGCCTCAGGCTTCAGTATTTTGCATTTTTCAAATTTGTTCTTATTTTTATAGCCTAAAGAATGAATTAACCAAGAAAATATATATATATCAGTATACTGACGCACCAAAAACTCAAGTATTTGTGTAAGTAAAATATTTTTTGGTACTTATCTTTGGTAAGTATCGGTGAACTTTTTCAGCAAACACTTTGTTTCCTTACTATTTACTGCTCTTAAGATAACAATTTAATATGTATCAAACGGTTTCCTAGGAGAAAGACTGTTAATAGTATGCACTAATCTGATTGTAGTTGTGCGTCTCTGTCATCAAGGTATAGGTTTTTACCAGCTAGAGTACCTGGAAGCGCCGATCTTGGGAGCAGAACTTCTCTCCCAGTACGGCGTAATAGGCATTGAAGGTTTTCTCCTGCAGACAGCAGTCCATCAAAACATGAACAATCTCTCTCTCCTGCTTGTCCTTCAGGCCCATCCTTCACACAGAGCAAATAAAAGGCTTTAAAACATCAACCTCACAGCTGGACTACTTTGAAATGAAACACGGCTAACATAATGCATGTCACATTTCCCTCTTTCTCTCTTTGGTCAACCAACTTAACATAGAGACACACTGCAGGGGTGAGAGATAACACACCTGAGGAGTTTCTCAAAAGCATCCAGGTAATCTTCACTGGTCATGATCACACAGAAGATGTTTCTTCTGACCTCAGTGTTCATCCTCTGTTTCCTAGCCAGCTCCAAGACTTTAGCACTAAACTGAAAAAAATTAAAATAAAGACAGTTGAGTGAAAAATGCAGCTGAAGCCAAAATACACTCAAAGTGCAGACATTGCTGAACAATAATTAAACATTATTTTTATCGATACCTTACTCTGAGAACATTTTCTTTATTTACAAAAGACAGGACAAACTTCTCACATGTTAAATGTTGCCTAAACACATGTAACAGTACATGAATGTAATAAAAATGTAAATAAAATAGTTTAAATTTGGCAAAGATTTGGATGCAAATGGGAAACTAGCTGAACAAGGAAAAAGTATCATTGTGAATCTGACAATGGAAACTAGAACGATTTTGATACTTGATGCAACCGACACATTTCATTCGGCACCAATAATGTATTGAGACCTAATCTGTATTGGCAGTACTGACCTACTAGCCTACTGATACAGACACATTTAATTCAGATAAAGGTGATGTTAAAGGGCAGGATATTTATTTTTTAAGGATGTTTTCATTTTAAATCAATGTGGGGAAAAAAATGTATTTGAAGATTGTAAATTAGTTTAATCAGAGTATAAATAAATTAAATACAACACTGCAAATAATATAAATACTGCAACACAGCTTAAATGGGACATGATCAGTTCAGGATCTGCTTCCCCTACCATGGCATGACATACATCTTTAACATTAAAGGATGCCTAGCAACAGTACTCAGATGCCTGCTTATATACACACGTATTCTGCTACAACTCTGGTGTCTTCTGTGTCTTGGTTCCAGTACTCTACCTGTCCTTCAGCAGTACTCTGTTTTGAGTTTGCGTTCCCTTGTTCGCTGATCATTGGCGCCCCACTCCACGAGGAGCCGACGATCCACCAGCGGCCCACCTGCTCTGCTGCCAAGAGGTTGTCCAGAGAGACCCTCAGTTTCATGTCACTGCCTCCTGCACTCCGGTGGATCTGAGTACCACATTTACCCAGAATTAGCCACAAGTGAACTTTAATTAGGAGGCAAACACAAATGAGCAATCATGAGGAAAACAACTGTTAAATGGTCATGATCTGGACAAGTGATCTAGGTGTGTAAAGGTGGTACTCTGGCGCCACCTGGAGGTACAATTGGGAGCTACTGTTGTGTTCAGTATGATGAATAAAATGAGTGCCTATCAGCTACACATTAAAAATCTAAATGTATTTTCTGTAAGGAAATAAACATATATCAAATGCAATATGGTCATAATTTAAAAATCACCCACCAGAGTCCTTTGCAACTTCTTCAATCTCTCCACAGGCTCAGGATCGTAGCCTGGGATCTTCCGCATATCATTGTTCTTTAAAGCCAGCATGGTTTCCAGCATGAAACGCACCTGAGAATGAGTGTGCGCATAAAATAATGTTAGATAAGCTTCTAACTTGATATAAAACCGATCAAGCTAAGAAAGTAAATGAAAAGTAATAGAAATAAAAAGTAATTCTGTTGGCCCTACCCTGTTCTGATCGTGAAACTTTGACCCCACGTTGCTGGCCTTGCGCTGGCCTTCAGAGATGAGCTCCTTGAGAGCCAGAGCGTCGTCCTTCCTCAGGGCGAAGCCGACATTCCTCAGCACAAACAAAACTAGTTCAACGTCCTTCTCTGTGAAAGCTCCAACAAAAAGTTTTAGGATGTCGAAGATGAGGACAGAATGCACCACCTGGAAGTTATAGAGGTAACCGACAATGGCGACCAGGTTGTCGCACTCCTTGCTTTCACTTGGGATCTTGTACACCTCGTCGAACTTGCGCACGACCGTCTCTAGAAAATGAGCTCCGACCTGAGAAATGATCGAAAAGAGAATATTACAGAGACGTGATTCATGTTAGAATTGGATTTATGTATGTTAAAATCTGTGGATGATAAATAAGGGTTCAATATAACAGCATCACACAGGTTGTAGACAAAGCCCACAGTTTAAGTCAAATACATAAGTACACTTGAAAATATGAATAATGATTGTCTTTTGCATTGTATAACTCCAACACAAATAGAACCACAAAAGTCAATGTCGAATCTAATGGGTGTTCAAGGATTGTTGCTGTACCCCCACATTTCACCAATAAAGTTACTTTTAAAATAGGTACAAAATTTGCCTTAAATAACCTCAAAGAACTGCGTCCAGAGGCAGTCAGTGACGGCAGCTAATTCTACTAATGTTCCTGCCTCAGGTCATTTACACGATGGAGAGTGAATACAATTGAGAGATAACAATCCTATTACACCGTAAGCAAAGGAAACCAAGGTGTTAGATATCGTCATTAAAGGAGCATTAACTTACAGTGGAGATGTCCTAAAGAAGCTAATCCCTTTGAAAAAAAAGCCTCCAATGAATAATCCAAGAGCTGATGTCAGTGGTTGCTATTTCTCACACACAGGCTGGGAAAACCAAAAGCTACTTGACTCCTGCTGTCACTTATCAAAAGGATGAGACAATGAACTGAGGGTCTAATGAATGGAAATAACTCTAGAAAGTAAAACCAGTTTAATTAAGATCCATTTAACATGACCTCACCTACAAAAATTGCCTTTGGTACTTGTGTGCGTCTATCAGAGGTTTTCAAATTCAAAGGATTAAAAAGGAGGTGTGTTTACCTCTATCCCGACGGTGTGATGGAGGACGCTGACGAGCAGAACGTGCTCCATCAGTAGTCTGTCAGGCATCAGGGCCGGGGTGACGCAGGCAGCTAGGAGCACCTCCGTTAGGGTGTCATTCATGTCCTTCCTGCTGCAGCTCATGTACAGCTCCTCCAGTTGACCACTGATGGATGCCATGTTGGGCTCACTCAGCCTGCAGAAAAATGGATGAATTAAAAGAATTCCACAGAGCAAACTCAAGACCAAGCTCAGAAGTCAGGCGTTAAACTTTCTTCTTCTTTTGTACAAATCCTTTCATATTTCAACAGTAATGCTCCTCAAAATCCTCAATTCTTATGGCTGCATCTCCATAGCACCGAAGCGATTAGTCAATAACTCAATCAGTCGATCGACATTAATTGCCAACATTTATCAAGCAAAAATGCCAAAGATTCAGTGGTTCCAGCTTCTGAAATGGGAGGACCTACTTATTTTTTATTTGTCTGATATTATTGAAAAATGTGTATCTTTGTGCTTTGGACTGTTTCAGACAAAACCAGTACATTTAAGATGCCATCCTTGGCTTCTAGGAAATTGTGATGGGCATTGCTCTTGATTTCTGACATTTTACACACTAAACAATAGAAAATAGAAAACTAGAAACAAAACTTGATGATGAAAATTGTCTACATCTCCATGACGTATGTAGGTCGTGATTAGAAATCTACAAACATGCCCGATTTCTTTCTAGTGCTAGTTATCCTAAAGATGGAAGTAGGTTTTTTTTATGATCAGAAAACCTTAAATCTAGAAATAACATCTGAGAATTTTCCTACCAAAGTGCACGATGCATCAGCAAAAACCTCTTTACACTTTGGGGTTAAAATGGGGTAGAATTTTGATATTGCCTCGACTGATAAGGACTATCCCTTTTCTTTGGCACTCTCCTGGGTGAATTAAAGCAAGGGTGTGTTTTATTGCTTATGAATCCAACTTTTGATTTGTGAGAGGTAGAATGTGTTTTTTTTGTTACCTGTTCACCAGACCTTTCACATTCCTCTTCAGTTTTTCGAGCTCCGCTTTGCGTTCATCATCCCCAGTGTTTCGCAAGTGAGGCGGCACGTACTTCCCTGCTGTGGAGTCGACCTGGACGTTGGAAGATTGCATTTACATCCATTATACAGCATATATGATCTCAATGGTATGACAATAATAAACAAATATTTATGAACTCACTGTTTCTGACTTTGAGTCTGATGTCTTTGTGTCAGCAGTGTCTGCACCTTCCTCTGCATCGTCCTCTGCTTCTTCCTCTGCTTCTTCCTCTGCTTCTTCCTCTGCTTCCCCTTCAGTTTCATCATCTGAGTTATTCTCATTCAGCTCATCCTCCATTTCCTCCTCCTCCTCTGCTTCCTCCTCATCAACCATTTCATCATCATCATCATCGTCGTCGTCGTCGTCGTCGTCCACCTCATTTTCATCATCAAATGAACCCATATCTTCATCACTGCCTTCACTCGCCATCTCATCTCCAGGTTCCTCGTCCGACAGCTGAGAGTCTTTCTCACCGAGCTTTTCAAAGTTCTCCTTGGCGACGTCCATGTTATCTTCATCATCATCATCATACATCCCCACAGCCGACGAGCCAGAGTCAAGCATACCAAGGATGTAATCAAGTCCATCAGCCACGAAGGACTGGGGGAGACTTTTCTTGTTCTTTCTCTTGTTTAATCCCAGCTGCCGCTCTAGTTTCTTTATTTCTCTATCCTCGTCTTCATTTGCCTCCAGAAGCGCCATTTTTCTTGATTCTTGAAGCTTGTTGATTTTCTTGCCTTTCTTGGAAGATGAGGGTGTTTCAGAGTTGTTTGATTTCTCTGAGGGAGCACTACTGGACTTATTTGAATTTGCTTTTGACACTTCTGTCTTTTCTTTCTTCTTCTTCTTCTGCTTCTTCTTCTGCTGCTGCTCTTCATCAGCTGGTATTCCCGAGTTTTCACCTTCATCGAGGGGGAAAGTGAGGTTCTTTTTACCCTCATAATGACTTTTCATTTTGGCTTTTTTCATTTTTCGCTTCTCTTTGCGCAGCTCCTTTCTACTTTTCCTTTTCACAAATTTCAAGCCATGGTCCTGCTCCCCTTCTTCAGAGCCCCCCTCGCTTTTAATAAACTCATCCATTGCCACAATGTACTTCTGTAACACCACATTCCCCTTCTTCTTCTTGTTGTTGTTGCTCTGCTTCCATTTGCCCTTCATCTCTAAAAAAAAGTAGACTCACACTATATGTACTATGAGCTTGATAACGTCAAACCCACCCGCCTATCCTTGGTCCAACAAACACAGACACTCAGCTAACTTATTGAACGACGGATGCTTTAAAAACAACAACAAAACAACAAAACCGTAACGTACAGGATGAACTCTAGCCTATTTTAAACACATAAATACCTCAAACACATGCATCTCCATGAGGATTGTTGATATGACCCACGACCACGTGGCCATTCGCTTCCGGGGCACGCCGAGTAGCTGACGCACGGTGATGACACACTTTATTTTGGGGCGTTTTGTCTTTTCTTTTTTTTTTTTTTTTTTTTTTGTAATGTTATCACGGAGCGAGTATCCTCCGATGTAAACTGTCTTTTAACCAGACTGAGCAGTTGTCTTTGGCAGAGGAGAGGACGAAGAGAGAGAGAGGGGGGGGTCGTGTTTGCCAGCAGTACGAACCAGCATGTAGTGAGTCTGTAGAGTTTTTATGTTCCGTATTTTCTTTGCAATATGAAGAATGGAAGAAGACGACGTTACTATCAGAGAGCAGAATTTCCACAGCCAAGTTCGGGAGTACATCGTAAGTACCGTACGGAGTCGAGGGGAGCTAACAGGCTAACGACGTCCTCTGCTAACGTTAGCTTCAACTGTCAGTCGGACACGGCGGCATTTTTTTTATTTTTATTTTTTTATTTATTATCCAGCTCGACGACAACAGGAGTTTGTTTTATGGAGCAGCTTTTGTTTGTCAGCTGGACTTAATTGGTGTCGTTGCTCAGATGTGGTTTGAATTAAAGGCATTGAGTGGAGGCGCTAGTTCGTGTTAGCTGAGATTAACTAGTTGACTGCAGCGTGGCGTATTTATTGGTGATATTGGAACAGATTGGTAACTTAATACATATACATGTTTATCTCTATGTGGTATCTTTAACTGGGGACATGGACACAGTGTCCCTGTCCTCACTAATCCGGTGCTCCTCCTCAGTGAGGACTGGGACGTCTCACTAATTCATTGTTCAGCCTTATTTATCTTTTTCTTGCAGTGTAATATGTTAATTGTGCTTATTGCAAATAGTTTCATATGTGTAAAGAAAGGTGGTCTGTTTATGTCTGCTGCAGACCTTATTTAATATCATATTATACTATAGTATTGGATCTTATGTGAAGCATAACCAAAAGTCACATATCTATATATCTAACCCTAATTTAGGTATAATATCATTAGAATTAAAAAGGTTTAAGGGTTTCTCTGAAGGAAAAAGCATTTGTTAATTATTTAGTGAATACAAAGTCTTATTGTTGGTTATGATTATGCTTTTTGGTAAACTGTCCTTTCTTTCTGATGATTTTCTGGTTGGATTATTATAAAACTTGAGTGTTTTACGAAGGCACCCTTATTTCTGGCAGATTTTGAGCGTTGGACAGGAGAGAAGACACAGCAGTGTAATATTTGTAAGGAGTTATGTTCTCGTCTGACAGATATTTCCCCACTTTACTTTTGGTACGACGTGTAAGTGCCTTGACAGTGACATAAACAGTTAATAAATAGCATATCTAACCACTGTCAGTGCCATGAAATCGGCTGTTGTTGTCGATAATCTTGAACACGAACCACATTGTCCTTTAGAGTGTTTTGATGTCTAGCCATAATTTTCGAAAAAAAACTGAAGCGAGTGAGTTCAAGAGGGGACACTTTGTCTGGAGTTCTTAAGTATTCGTGATCGACACCTCTGAAATATAGAAACTATCAAATGTCTCACCAGCAGGCAAGTTTAATATCTCAGCTTTAGCTTGCACATTTTGTCCTAAGCCTCTTCTCAGTATCCCATATCAACATGCTGTGCCTAAGATCCCTTTGCATTATGCTGTAATCATTAACGTTAATGCGCTGTATCATTTAACCTTAATGTCAATGGTGAGTCAACTTATGGATTCATTTCTACATGCCTTAAATTATATTTATTGTTGCGCATGCTTATTTTGCAGCCAAGGTTAGTCTAGTATACGTTTCAAGTTCATAAACATGACTCAGTAACACACTCATGTTAGACCTGAAGTGTGGGAAATAGCCTCCTACTGTGAAGAATTATTGAAGAATGGACAGCAAACCAGGTTACAGTGGGCGATCATGAGGTTTGGTCAGTAATCTCATTTTCCACTACCACCTCCAGTAAGACTCTAAAATCATTATCAGGCTTTCACAGACTTTTGTAAACAGAGCTTCGCTGTGTTGAAGTTATTGTCCTTGACATTGCAACCTGAACAACTACTTTATTATTATTATCATTATTATTACCTTTTAAAAAACAGTATAATATGTACTTCCAACAGACTTTCCAACATCATGTTACTCTTCCTATCCACAGTCTCTTCCATGCTAATGCACACACTTAAAAACCTTTCATAAACCCAGCTAACAACATACATGACAAGGTATTTGGCTTGCTTAAGTAGACATCTGTGTCTGTTAATCAGGTTACTTATAATGTCTTAAACTGCATAAACTCATGACCAGCAAAAATGGTGTTACTACAGTGGATGAAAACATGCTGATCAGCTTATCTACTTGCAGGAATTGCACGATCCTCTCTCAGTTAAAATGTAATTACTGTCCCTCACCTCCAGTTTGAGTTCATATATCATAAAGGTGTGAAATACTGTTCCCAAGTTGGTTGGGGATGCCTTTAACTTGCTTGTGAGAAGCCTGACTTGTTATTACCCGCTCATTTTCCATCGCGTACAGTGTTATTCTGCGTGAATGAGGGAAAACAGAACGATAACTTCGCCAGTGCCAATGGCGTTGTCTGGTCTACTTGTTACTTGTCGTTATCTCTTCCCAAACTGTTGTATCTTTGAGCCTGTGCCCGTTTATCAGCTCTGTGCACCTGATCCTGTGTTATTCTGGGTTTGCCCCTTTGTAAACATGGTATTACTTGAGCCACTGTCACCACAGAGTTTGGTAGCTTGTAAATATATCGGCTGTCATTCATTTGGAAGGGGACTGCAGGGGATAAGAAAAACAGTTTTTGCTACAGCTATCCTATAACACCACGTACCTCCCAGATTGACTGTGGAGGTTTGGAATTTCTTTTATATGTCAGTTTTGACTGTCTGAAATGCACAGCCTGTCCGCTGTCTGGCTGAGTCATCTCATAATCCCAGCTTGGCCATGATGAGTTGTGCAATGTTGACAGGGTGCAAAGTGCTGAAGTGGGAGCTTCTAACATTAGTTGCCCCGGTCACTGTCATAGTAGACGGGGGGAATGTGAAATGTGATCTTTCTGTAAGATCATCCAGCTTGTTTTAAGGCCCTGGTTACCCAATAAATTACATGCATTGGTAATTTCTGGACCACTCTACACATAACACTGGCCTAATTAGTATTGTCAGATGTTGGAAAACAATTATGCATTGCTTACTTTGTTCTTTATGATCAAATATTGGGGTCATGTTGAACTCTACTGCTTGGTAGCTAATGATTTGTGTAATAATGGGGCAAGAGTTATTTTATTTTCCTTATTTTGTACACTTTAACAGGCCTAAATGTGCAGTTATTTTTGGACATTTTTATACTGTACAACTGATCTAGTATTATATTCCACAGTATTAGAGCATGGGACGAAATTGACTGAAACCCACTATTATCCACTATTACAGTTAAAACTGTTAGAGCTGAAAAGATTAGTTGATTATTTGTTTAGATTATTTACTATTGTAACTATTTTGCTATTCAAGTAATTGTTTAGGTACATTTATTGTGCAAAAATGGAAAAAATGGCTGGTTTCACCTTCTCAAATGTGAATAATTTTTGCCTTTAGGTCATTGTTTTAACAAAACTAGATATTTTTTCACATCACCATGGGCTGTGGCCTTTTTAGCTAAGTGCTGGCGTTGTGTTGTCCAAATGATTTACTGTTTAAAAAGCAATGGGTAGATTCATTGATAATAAAAATAATTGTTAGTTGCAGCCCTAAAAAAAAAAAAAAAGTAAGTTTACAATTTGTTAGGTTGTCTGTACTGTAGTAGCAAATGCATTATATATACAACTTTTACAAACAAATGCCATGGATTACCGATCATATCAGCCTGTTGTTGATTAATATACAATAATAGTGAATCCTTGACTAAGATTGTTATGTTTGCGTTTCAGATTTGCTTTCTCCTGTTTGCAGTCCTCTACATTGTGTCCTACTGCATCATAACCAGATACAAGAAGAAGAGTGGTAAGTGTTTCTGTGCCATATGAATGTGCACACCGTGGGAACGGAGATCAGCATGCACCTCCGTGAAACCATGACCTGTCTTAAAGGATCTGTAACAGATACACAGGAGAAAATGTGTCCATGGTGGACCCATTTTCACAGCAAACACTGTAGAAGTTAGTCAGTCAGTCTTGGTTATGCTGTGTTTGCTCACAGACAGAACCCTTCATTGTGTTAGACTGAAAGAAAGTCAGGGCCAAGAAGGCTTTAGGTGTATGCATGAGAGACCACACCCATGCCTGTAGAGTAATCTGCCACAGTCAGCACAGTGTAAACTGTATCTGCCCCAAATTGTTTTTAGGGCTGTGGCCAAAGGAGTACAATTGGTCATAAGTAACCTTCCAGTAACAAAGACAGGTTAGTAGTATATCCTGTCCTGTCAAATGATATGCAAACAATGAAGAATTCCAATGGGCTCTTTAACAGGAAGGATATGTTTTGTTCTCTTATAACGTCTCTGACGCAGCAGTTGAGCCAAGGCAGGCAGACATGACTGAAGACAAAAATCTGACCGAGTTATAAAGGAGAAAAGAGAAATGACAGGCCCAGGCAGACATTATGAACTATATCCCATTTTCCCAGGACAAATTTAGGATGTCCAGGTCACCTAGGCTTCCCTTGTCTCATTTTAAAAGTAGACCACTTTGCACCAGAAATCCCTTCTGGAGTTTTGTACAGTAGAAATCTAGGCTGCTCTTTTCCTTACACTTGTGGTTTGGTAGCCTCATCCTTTCACTTACAGTACAAGGGAATTGTAAAATATAAAGTGCCATTACATTTACTATTTAGTGCAGTATATATGAGCATACTATTAACTGCCTTACATGTTTGATGATTATTAGGTCTGGCTCTAATTTCTTACTATTTTTTCACATTTTCACAATTTCTGTTGTGAAATTGTATAAAATGTTTTTTTCAAGGAATGGATCAACTCATATAACTGAAATAAAAGTATCATGGTTCCATTAAGATAGTCATGTCTCAGATACTAAAGCTGTTTTGCTCCTTCATTTGCACTAACACTCTTACAATAATGCATGTCAGTATCTGCAGATATGGGTGGGAAGATATTAGATATTTGTTTGTATGTTAGCCAATGCTGTGTGTTAAGTACTGGTTGAAGTAAGATGTGATGTGTGAAATGTGGAATACAGCTGAAAAGCTCACACTCGGACCACCTTGTGACTGAAGTGGTTTGGTTTCCTTTATAGATGACCATGAGGATGAAGATGCTGTTGTCAATAGAATATCGTGAGTAAAGCTGGTTCAGTTAATTCATCTTTTTTAGAAAAATGTCTTTCAGAAATTGTGGCAAGCCTCGTTTAGTGAAGTAACCCTTAAGAGCAACTAGTTATTTATTTTGTTTATTAGGAATTAGTAATCTAAGCTTTTTGTTATTGGAATGGAGAAAATGTAGCAAATATAAGAAAAGAAAGTAAGTCAACTATTTAAGGAAAGAAAAAAGGGATGAAATACAGTTCAGCTGAATCAATTAATAGATTAGTTCATTATCAGAAAATTATCTGTAGCTATTTTTATAATTTATTATTATTTAAGCCATGCTCTCTGGTGCCAGCTTTTCAACTGTGAGGCCTTTTCTGTGTTTTATATCATAGTGAGCTGAATATCTTTGGGTTTTTGAGAGTTGGTTAGGCAACAGAAGACATCAGTTTTCTCCCATCCCATAGACCAAACAGTTAATTGATTAATCTAGAAAATAATTAAGTGAATCAATAATGAAAATAATCATTAGTTTGCAGCCTGATTACTAATAACTAATTACTTAAAAGCACTGCACTAATATACTTGCTACCACTAACACTACACTACACACTACTACACTACAGTGAATGTATTACACACTCTGTCATTAGCTAGAACTGAGGTGGCGAGTGTCACATATCCCTCAGTTTAGAATTACTGTACACATCGCACACAAGGGTGCTTTTTGTAGCCACATGCATCCTGCATGTTTAGGTTCAGCTGAGCAAGATGGTACCTAAGGGTCCAGCATACATAATGGAAAGCATTTCAGTTAATGAGCTCCTTTAGTGATATGGTGAAGTGGGGACTTTGTGGTGCCCTGCTGAGGACCACTGAGCAGATGGTCACTCCCCTGGGTCCAATCTTGAGACCTGCAGCCTCTAAAAATGTAAAAGGCTGCAGAAACATAGCCAGTCCATGTCTTTTGTCCTAGGACTAGGGCATGGTTGAATGAAACTGAGGAGTAGAAGAGTAATTGAAAAGGATAGATTGTCAAGTGGTCACTTTCACTAAATAAGTTAATTCCTCACTTGCTTTTTTTAGTTATTCTTGACACAAGTGACTTTTTTATAATATAACAAAGAATCCAAAATGAATCCTCAAGTAACCAAGCAATTGTTAGTAGCATATAATCTGATTTAAAAAAAGAAAGAAATGTGTTATTACTTGTTGTGATTCTGCATGTGTTATATATGTTTTAAATCTCAACTAGTCCTAACACTTGTGTGTGTCTGTTTTTGTCTGTGTGTGTGTGATTGATTCCATTTGCAGATTATACTTGTGCACCTTCACCCTGGCAGTGTCGGGTGGTGCCGTCTTCCTACTGCCGTTCTCAATCATTAGTAATGAGATCCTCCTCTCCTTCCCCAAAAACTATTACATTCAGTGGCTCAATGGCTCCCTCATTCACGGTCAGTAGATCACATAGTTCATGTGTCTTTTTATTTGATTAACTAGTTCTCTGCTCTTCAAAGAAATTATCTTCTAACATATCTTAAGTGACATTGATTATAATCATAATTAACTTTTTTTGATTAACATGCTGTGTAATTTGCATTGTTAATGCTTGTTTGAGAAACTGTTGTATTTTTGTATGTAGGCCATGTAACTCAGACCTGGGACAGAGATTCATCTGAATTAAACAGCTAAAATTACATTATATGATACAGTGGTGTCCAAAACCCTTTAATTCACTACCAATAACTGTTAATCATTTATGAAAAAAATAATATAATTAGTTTTCTTCAATTGAAAATGTGATTCTTCAAGAAATACTATTGTTGAGTTATATTAAAAAAAAACAGCATTTAATCCTTAATAAATACTTGATTGAAATCGAATGTATACAAATTATTTTACAAATTCTTTGGTAAGATTTTTAAAAATTTTTTAGAAGTTGTTGTGCCACCACCTCATTGATACAAAAACTGGCACGTAGTGGTTAGTACTTAACTGTTGCAAAGGAAATTCTACTTTTTATAAATACTGACACACTTTTTACTTTGATTGTTGAAAACTAGAGCTGCACAATAATTATTGGGACAGACAGATTATAGGCCAATAATGGGAAATGTATGTTGTTATAAATTATCAGGATAATTAAGTTCTAGCCGGTAAATTATTGGTTGATATAAATAATCATTTATTTGGAATTCCTCTACAAAATGATTGATGGACCTTTTGTTCTATGAAAGCCAAAGTATGTTTAAGTTTTTTAATGAACTAGAAAAAATAAATTTGAAGAGTCAGAACTATTCTTTGTTGTTGTTGACAATTGTCAGTTAGATTTAATTATAACAGAGCTATGAAACATTAAATCATCCATCTTTGCTCACTACATCTCAGCCTTTCTTACCCTCAGGTGTGTTAAAACTAGAGGTTGTGAACTTCCTTTTTAAAATACAAAAATGCGCAATTATCGGTTAACGTATCGGCTGAAAAAAAAATCATATTGTACATCCCCATTGAAAACTGCTTTTGTTTAAAGAATATTATTTGACTATAGGTTTGTGTTAATCATAAATGTGTAACCACCAGCACTAGCGGCTGGTAGATCAAATAAGCAAATTTCTTTGCCTTGTTTTACAAACAAAGCTTGTGAGATTTAAAAGTGTTTTCTATTTCATCTGCCATATCAGCACATATCAGATCAATTTATATGTGTATGTCACAGTCAGTCATGCAGACTGGGTCAGCTTTAACCACCAACTCTGTTGATAAGGCTGTTGGTTGCTGCAAAAGCCACCAGGGGGCATTAGAGTCCATGATTTAGACATCACTTGAAGACACTTGCCAGATAGAGCCCTGGGTTGGCATCCCGCCTCACAACTACTAAATAATAATATTCAGAAGAAAGAACTCAAAATTCTGAAGAAACCTGTTTATGGAACAAGACTAATCATTAAAAACTGGACTCACTGTTGATTTATGATATATAGTGTTTGCGTACAGTGTCCACTCTCCTCATATGTGTGATTTCTGCAGGTCTGTGGAACCTGGTGTCACTGTTCTCCAACCTTTGCCTCTTTGTCCTGATGCCCTTTGCCTATTTCTTCCTGGAGTCTGAAGGATTCGCTGGATCGAAAAAGGTACATTGCCCTAAATGTTTGTCGTAGAATTAATATGCATCATTTTCCTTTTTGTTTATTTTCTTTGTGTGTTACCCAAGGTTACCAACTATCATCAAAACAAAAATTTTTTAGTGGAAATTGAAATGGAAGTTTCAAAGTCTGGAACAGTAATAATTACCAAAAACCCAGTTTTTATGATACTGATACTCAGGTGATTTATTAAAAGTAGACAATCTACATAAAAACTAGACAATCTATGATCTTTAAAGGTCTGACAGATTCTGAAACTTGAAAATGTGAAAACCCTGTTTATTTTCTTTAGTGTTGATGTATTTGTATGCTTTGCTATCCATGCGAGGGGTTCCCTCTTTAACAGCCAAAGCAGCAGCAGCAGGTGCCTAGTCCTTGCCCTCTCCCTGACTCACGCCACTGACTGTAACTGCCACCACGGAAAGCTCATTAACCATGAAAGTCTGAATCTGGACTTCGCCCAGCGCCACATCCTGACAAACCCTTCCAATAAGGCCATAGGCTGCAAACGCTTCAACACTGCTGCATCGGCCCCACTGATTTAAAGCCTGATTCCTTGTCACCCCCTCCCCAGCCCCCTAAAATAAAACTTCAAAAGGACAGGCTAATAATCGAGTTGTAAGGCTCAGCGAACTTCCTCGTTTAATTGATTACCCCCAAAAAAAGAGGCTGGGGGCTCGTGTTCCAAAAGTCCATAAAGTCGCAGCAACATGACAGCACAATAGAGCCTCGCAAAATGGAGGGGGAAAGATTTACTTTTAATACACCTCTATCCTGTGTCACAGTTTGAAACCTCTCTGGTTTATGTCCCTCCTGGCAAAAGCACATAAAAATTAGTCTGTACTGTAGTGTATAGCCAGTTCTTTTCTTCCTCAGCCCACTAATTTGTTTCGGTTGGATTTCTTCGGTAGAGGGCAGCCCCTGATGTGTAGGAAGCAGGATGAGGGCCTCTTTAACGTTTTCTCTTTTTTGTTCTTTTTCATTTCAGCAAGACTGTTTCTTGCTACTGATCTTCCATAAATTTGCTTAGAGGAAGCACTGTTTAATGTTGAGCTGCACTTCCACGTATATATTGTGTGTTTGCTATGGAAGGGGTGGAGGTGACACTCCTGTTTCACCTAAAAAAAAAAAAACTGAGATGCCTGCAGAGTCGATCACGCAGCCGACAGCAAGAGGAATGTTAAACACAGATCTGAGTTTTTATAATGTGATATTATCCCTTTCCCCAATAACAGCATTAGACCACAATGTCATAAGCTTTTATGTGGCATTTTAACCTCCTGGGCTAATGTTATGGCACTGCGAGGTCCTTTTGACTGCGGAAATGAAGTGAATGATGAATTTCACTACTAACGCTGTAAGTCAGCCTTTTCATGTGGCTGTGTTTACTTTTGACGATGTACTAAAAGACGCCACCAGAATAAAGATGGAAATGTGGATGTTTTTTTTTTTTATGTTAACTGTTCAGCTCTTCAGAGGCTCTGTCACCTGAGTGATTAATAGTTTAACAAATTGTCCAAATTGTGGATGAATCGGAGCGACTTAGGGTCTTGATGTCAGATGTTATGATCTAGCTTTATTTGCTGCTGTAAAATGTCTCCCACTTTACTGCTGTGTTCTCAAATCTTTGCATAAGAACTACATCACTGAGGCCACTAAAGGTCGTTGAGTAGGTCAGTTTTAAAAACCTCTATACCATGCTGTATTTGTGTAATTGCATCTTACATAGAAAGTAATTTTCTAAAATTAAGTACCATATATTGATTTGATGTTTTAGTGCATTGGGAAAGATAAAAATATCTTTATTGTGGCTTTATAAAGCCCAATATAGCATTTCTTTCAATTATCTGTTATAGTTGTCTCTACACCACCAGTAGATGGCATTATAGTGATGAGAGCCATCCCTGTCATCCTTATTGAGATGATCAGTGCTTTCTGACAAAGACTGTGAAGACATCAGCACCAGCCTTTGTTCAGACTTCTATTTATATCAAGGGACTTAAGTTGGCTTCATAGTGATACATGATGAATATGATATCTAGCTATATTTACTCAAAAACAGTAAGATCAAGGTTAAAAAGAAAAGTTTTGACAACTGTAACTTCCTGGTCTGTTTCGTGTGTAGTCTATTTCTTTATTCTGGCTAAAAATATGCATTTGATGCCGCAGTAAAAGTTGAGTTACTAACAATTATTGAACATTTAGCATGATGAAAAATATGCAGAATTTCCAGTCAGTTTTATGTTTTAGGGGTTTTCTAGATGTAGGTTTTTGCATCAATTGTGGAAAGTATGCATTGCAGTGAATAGTCTTTTGGTCTTACCCACAGTATTGAAATGTGTTTGATCCTGAAACGAGTTGGAACGAGTCTGACCCCCTGACTGACCCAGCAAAGGGCCAACAGGTTTCATCTGGTAGTTAAAGAAACTCCTCATCAATCTCATCCTAAGCCCTAACCCGCCAATGATGAGAAGTGTGTTTATTGTGGAGAGGAGGGGGAGGTGGGGGGGAGAAAACGTCTCGCCGAGCAAACCCGCGTGGTGTTACTAAGATACTCCTCTTTGTTGGAGCTCCACAATGGGGGCCTGGATATTTATTTCAAATCTCCTGCACATGCAGACATTTTTCCCAGGCCTTCTTTCGGGCAGGGCCAGCCGGAGAATATAAAGTGGTGTTTACATACCTTCCTTTAAGGTCACAATGTCTCCCTAAAGCTGCCTGTTACAATGTTCGTTACCATGGCAACATATTAGTTCGAGCTGGGAATTTAAAAAAGAACAAGCGAGTTGCTCAGGATTTTTTTCCCCTCCTCTCGTGACTCAGTTTTTCTAAACTAAGTGATAAGTTCTGAAGCTTAACTGGTTCTGTACCAGATTTTTAGCTGTTTTTCCTGATTTTTAAAGTAAAGATATTGTTTCTTATACGCTGAATTATTACAACTCATTTACATAACTTTAAGTAAGGCAGAGTATTATGTGGATTGGCTACTATGTGCACTTGGTCCTAACCTTTGCTTGACGATAAACCCAGGATACAGTCATTTATTCTTTGAAGACTTATCAGTCTGACACCTCTCTGTAATCAGAACAAGCTGTCGTCACTGTAGGATGTCAAATAAAACTTGGCAAACATCACAAAGTACTGAAGCTGCTTCCTTCATTTAAATTCTTCTGTTTTCTGTCTCATCTGGTGAATCAGTCATGAGACCAGCAGGGAAAGCCAGAGTTTTAATTCACATCCCAAAAACCAGTGTACTCAACTTTCACGACAATGTTTTCTTTTTATTGCCAAACACCCCTCTCCCCTTGGTTTGAACAATACGATGTGATGCTGATCATTTTCCATGCTCTCGTGTCATTGGTGCTTTATTAAGAAGTCTTATTAAGAGTCTTTAGAAGTTCATTGTGCAGCTTTACAGGGGAGTGTCCTTCTCCTCTGCTTTCTGTCTTTGACACGGTCATTGCGCTGTGGCCGACTGGCTGAAGGATACACTAATAAGGTCCTTGGGCATCTGGCATGTCTTTAGCAAAGAGGGCAGTCCTTTTGCTGGGGAGCAGAAAAAAAAGGACCCTGCCCCCTACCTCACTTATTACACTCTTGGCCCTTGTTCCACACGCCCCTGACAGTGAGCAGAAGGATGGTCTGCGGGATGATCTCTGCCACCGCCTGCTGACTTGCTAAGGATTGATGGCGGCAACTAGGAAGCTCCTGCGCCACCTAACTCTCTTCCTTTGTCTGATTCCCCCCCCCAACATCCAACACAGCCCTGTACCTTCCCAAGTATCATCTCTCACTCTCTCTCCCACTTGTCCACCATTGCACAGTGGCATGCAACTTCCAGAGGTGAACTCTCTGCTGGATTCATCAGCCGAAGCACTACATCAAAGACAGTGGCAGATTGTGCTTTAGTTTTTCTGCAGCACAAGCTAGGCGAAAAAGCTTGTGAACTGTTTCCAGGCCCTCTGCGGCTTTGCGTAATTGGGTGGATTTGGAGGTTGATTTACTTGGCTGCTCGTGTGTGTGGGTCTGTCTGTGTGTGAATTCATGCATGTTTGTTTGGTACTGCATATGAAGCGGTTACTTTCCTCTCTGGCCACTACACGCATTTCTTGGAAGTCTCTCCAGTCTTGTTCGAGCATAGCTGCAGTTAACCAGCCCCTCACTCGATGTCGGTGTGAGGATCAGGGGATGCTGAATATTTCAGAGCTGCTATATTTAGAGGTAGTTACACATTTAGAATGGCAAGAATAGAAACTTTCAGCGGGCGCTCTGGATGCCAAGGCGCAGGTCTTTTTCTTTTTTTTTTCCTCCCTTCCTTCACCAGTTGACAGTTGTATCTTTGATCAATGATGATAGCTTAGTTGGATTTTCCTATTTTTGTACCATATTTGTTGTGCAAATTTGCCCTTCCTTACCTTTGTGATAAGGAACAAAGGACTTAGTTTTGCCCCTGGAAGAATAGGTGATATAACTTTCAGTGTGCAATGTCATGCATATGGATGGATCAGTGAAACCAATCTGGGCTCACAGTTCAGTGTCCTCCATCTCCTGCACAGTCTTATTATGTCTGACACAGTGGATTGTTCTTCCAGCGAGGCAGGAACCAAAGATGATAGTAAGGGAGGTGACAAGCATTGCCTTTGCCCTAAATGATCTGAATGGGTAATGATTTGAGTCTTATAAATGATTGAGAGACCTATCTAAAGGGAATACACCTTCAGCATGGCATGGGCAGCTTGTTAAGGTGGACTGGTGCGCTTGAGCGGACGCACGTCCTGCCTACGGCTTCTTCTTGTCCTGATGCATCCTTAAGAGAGCGCGTGTGGGACGTGGCTGAAGTCCCTGAAAGCATTCCTCTCTCACCTCTCTTACCTCCAGGGAATGAGATGCGCTCAGACGTTGACTCCTCTCTTCTAACAGTCTCTTCTCTCTCTCTCTCTCTCTCTCTCTCTCTCTCTCTCTCTCTCTCTCTCTCTCTCTCTCTCTTGTTCTCTCTCTTTATTTCTCTATCGCTCTCCATCTCTTCCTTTCTCCTCCTTTTTTTTATTTCGGCAGTGTTGAGTGTTTTCCCCACTGCCCAGTTGAGCTGGGCTGTGAGATGCTTGATTGCAGCATCCATCTAGTGAACTCACTCAGTGTGTGTGAGTGTGTGCAAAAGAGCATGAGGCAGTCAGCAGAATTTAATGTCCATGTCAGATTTGTGGCTATATTTTTAGTCTATTGATCTGCATTGAGTGGCGAATTTATTGTTGGTTAATTGCAGAACAGCAAATATGCACATATAGCTCCCTTAAGATATGTTCTCATTGTGGTGTATGTATTCATTTTATGTGTTTATTTGTAATATTGCACAAGATTATTTTAGGTTTTGTTTTTACGTTGACTTTATAAGGCCCACTTACCCCCTCTAACATTACCTGTCGAGTGGCTGCAGTGTCCACTGTGGCCACACTGTGGCACTCCAGACCCTGCCCACTTTCCTCCCTGTTGTGCTAGAAAATTCTGCACTCACTCACTGAACCTTTTCCAGAATATCACCGTAAGAGGAGGCGAGAGGCAAGTGATTGCTCTGTAATTGCGAAAGGATGCTACTGGGGATTTTTGCCACAGACAATGAGAGAATAAGCTTAAATCATAATGTCACTATCCAAAGTATTGACTGAATGGGTCCATGATAATGTGTACACATTACATTTACCAAATATGTTTCACAACATGCAAGAAAAGTGCCTTTAAAATGTATATGTATATGTGTGTGTGTGTGTGTGTGTGTGTGTGTATGTATATATATATGTATATATATATATATATATATATAGTGTAGAGTGGACCATATTTTAGGTTGCATAGGAGAGATGACAGCTGTAATGCAAATTGTGATGCAAATGCTAAAGGACAGGGGGCCTGGATGACAATCATGAACTGTGTTTGGAAACTAAAAAAAACTAAGCCTTGTCTGATTTAATCTGCAGAATTGAAACCATTTCCATTCTATAAAGGGACATGATTAACAGGGGGAACTTTCAAAGAGAGACCCCCTTCATGTACCTGTTGGCAAATACTGAACAGCAACCGCAGAGCCATTATGTTAGCTGGTAACAAATTGCTCATATGTACCCAATTTAAGCAGCACTCCAAAAGCAGAGAGCCCTTGTTATCCTGTGCCTGGTAGCCTACCTGACATGTGTATGAGAACGCCTATCTATCTTACAGTGCTAGACAGCTCGGCTCACCAGCAGGGGGGGAAATGGAAACTGTGTGAACAGGTAGAGGAGGACTTTATTAACCACTCAGCAGTTTGTGACCCGGAAAACCCAAATTACCCCAAAACCCTCTCGTCTGTGCAGCCCGGGACACAACCGTGGTGCTAAGGGAGCTCCTAATCGGCCCCAGATGGGAGGCCTGCTCTTGATCGCAGACAGTAGCTGACCCAGCCAGGCTTCATGCTCCTTACAGCACCCCCTACCCCCCCTACTCCTTTTAATTTCACTTCTGCCACCACCAGCCTCTGTTAGACCCACTTTATAGACCACAATATGTGTGTATAAAAGAGCTGTTTTACAGAGGAATCTGTGGGAGTGTTTATGTCTTGTTTGTGTGCTGTGAATGGAAATGATGGTGTTTAATATGAGTGAAGCAGGATTGAGGAGGAGGGAGATGTCTTGTAAAATCAATCTTGTGTGTTTAAAAAAAAAAAAAAAAAATGTATATGCGATGTAGGAAATACCACCTCCCAGCTCAATGCAATGAACATCAGTTTGATTAATGTGTTTTGAAATAAAATACTTATGTGTATAATGATACTGACTCAAACTGTATTAGCCATATCTAATTAGATTTCTTTCTTTTCTGTGCATTTTATCTTTCAGGGCATTAGGGCACGTATTCTTGAGACCTTTGTGATGCTCTTCCTGCTGGCTTTGCTCATTCTGGGCATTGTGTGGGTGGCATCAGCGCTCATTGACAATGATGCAGCCAGTATGGAGTCGCTCTACGGTATGTTCTTAAAGGATTCTGTGTCATTTGTGTTTGTAAATCCCTTGTTGTTTTTATAAGGAATAGTTTGACAATTTGGGAAATGCACTTTTTGGCTTCTGGCAGAGTTAGATTAGAGGATTGGTACCATTTACATGTCTGCATCTATGAAGCTTGAGCCAAGCGTTGATTAGCTTAGCTTAGCATAAAGACTGGAATCGGGGAAACTGTTAGCTTGGCTCACTCCAGAGTTACAAAATACACCTACCAGCAGCTAAAGCTCACAAATTAACACGTTATATCTCATTTGTTTAGACCCTTCTCAAATCAAAATATAAAATACAAAGTGGGGTTTTACTAGGAGTTGCCTCCTGGAACTGTTTATTGTATATTTTCCAAAATGTTGAACAATTCCTTTTAAGTCTATGTTGTATAAAATTTGTGCATTTATTTCTGTAGATCTTTGGGAATTTTACCTACCATACCTCTACTCCTGCATATCTCTGATGGGAGGACTGCTTTTATTAAGTAAGCCATTTTAATTCCTTTCATACACACTGAAAAAACAAAATAACTTGGCTGATGTTGTGTTTAAGTACCATCAATTTAAATTATTTCTTCTTATGATTAACAATCAAGCTGATCATGCCGTTTTCTGTCTCATGAAGTGTGCACTCCCGTGGGATTGTCCAGGATGTTCACCGTCATGGGCCAGTTACTAGTAAAACCAACAGTAAGTAAACAATATTCATGGGCGTTAATTGGTGAAATGTAGTAAATGGTTTGGTCAGTGGAAATGTAAAACTAGAAGTTTTCTCTGAAAGACAGAGTTGAACTTGAACAGTTCCTCTCAGACTTGAAGCCACTTTGCTCCTCCGTTCTAAAAGATGTGTGTCTCGCTCGACCATTGACATGCACGACAGAGGACTACAAATACATCACCAACTCATCCTCCCATCTGCCATCTCTCCAGTCCCACTTTGGGCCTAATTATAACCCATTTCATCTCTTCCTGCTCTACTCCCTCCCCTTCAGATCCTGGAGGACCTGGATGAGCAGATTTACTGCATCCATTTGCAGGAGGAAGCCCTTCAGAGGAGATTAAACGGTATGTCTGTGGGAGACGTGTTGGCACATTATAGGGGAGGGGAGGGGTTGACTGCCCTATTGGGTGTGATGGAGCGCGCCACACTGGAATCAATTAGCATTGAAAATTCAGCCAGACACACACACACACACACACACACACACACACACACACACACACACACACAGTGGCAAAAAATCCACACACCCTCTACACTAGCCTTTCCCCACCACTGTCTTACGCTCATAACTTTCTGCTAAAGGGCAAAGCAGCCACCATGGCAAGGACCATATTTTATGTTTAGGAAGTTTTTAAGGATCCATTTAAGACTCTCCACTGCCACTGTCACCGCAGAAGAAATTATTGCCTCATTTAATGTCAGGCCTAGAATGGTAGCCTCGGTAATAGGATGGAAATGAAATATTTTACAACAACTTGTGTCTTGGTCCTGTGGACATTAAAGTGACTTTTCAGAGACTTCTGAAAGGAGACCAGAAGCCTTGTGCTGTTCTCTGGACTCGCACAAAGGGAAAGTTTAAAGAGTTTAAGGATGGTGACGGTGTTATTTGTTTTTAGCCTGCATTTCCTTTTCACGTTCCAGCCTTCTGTGTTCCCAAATTCCTTGTTTGACGTTGAATAACCTCAAAAAGCAGGAAGTATTTGGGCCAAGTTCCAAAACTTCTGAACTTGGACTTTTAATTTTAACTCAAGCACGCAACCAAGTGTACAGATGCGAGTAAATGAAGAGGATAGGCGTCCTTTCAAACCAGGGAGGTAAAGTAGATCGCGCACTGATAACACATGTTTTTGAATGCTATGCCGGCCACCGCCATACACTGCCACCAATGCGTATGGTTCCTTAGGGCTCGTTCCAAACTGCCCTGCTTTGAAGTAACTGAATAATTGTAATCTGTTCCTTATCATCTCCAACACTGTTTGATCTTTACAAGTCTCTGTGAGGCAAAAGAAAACTGTGGTCAACATCTTAATGTGTGCACAGAGGCCAAGCTGCAATCCACGTTCGCCTGTTAAAAAGGTGGGAATTAGCGGCAAAGGATGTTGACGTGAATGTTTTTATGCACATACTGTATGTACATGCACACACTCAGGCTGGAATGGCGTTCCTTTGATCTGCCGAGAGCGCTGAGCAGACGGCAGTTCAGCAACAGTTCACAGGACACACTCCAGAGGCGAGCAATGTTGTCTTCTTGCTTCACCTGTGCTCTGCATCCAGCTCCTCTAACAGATTATCCTCTTACTCAGGTTGTGTTTGTAGATGTGGATTGTTGAGCCACATGAGTTGATGCATCAATGTTTATTTATACATCTGGCCCTTTTGTTGTCCTCGCTCTACATGTAATTGCCCATTTGTAACGACATTGTTGATATTTACAATCTTGCAGATCAGACAGGTCTGGTTTTAAATGATTAGACAAGTGTGTATGTGTTCCTTGTCCAAGGGCAAGATGAACACGATGATGGATCTGTGAAATAAGAGATAAGCTTCTAACACTTAACTTACGAGAAACAATTTCTACAATTTCTTTAAACAATATTGCACCCATTTTTTACTGCTTAGGCTTAAGTGAACAAAAGTTCGCTATAACTATAACCCAGACATAAAAAGTTATGTTTTAAGCCCAAAATTGCAATAAAGGGCTTCCACATAATTCCAGCAAATTGTATCTAATTAAACAATCATTGTTTTTCTGATTTCAACTGGTTATTAGCTTAGAAGATACTGTAAACATACAATCTAGTAACCGGAGCACACAAATATACTGCAGTACAGGCAATGTGGCATCCACTCTTGTCCACACTGCCCTCTCAAGACCCTGATTTGCTGATAGTAGAGCAACAGAGCGCCTGTCCAGATGCTATGCGGCACAATGACCTTGCCGGTGCCTCTGTTGTCTCAGCATGGTGTTTAGCATATGTGTGGATGACGTAATTTTTCGACTGTGGTGAAGGTTGGAGAGGATACGTTGAATTACTCTGGGCCTTCCTGGCTGCCAGAAGCCTCACTCAGCATCTCTGCCTCGCTGTAACTCAGTCTTTTACTTGATGCTGCCAGCAGAAGGAGAAGGATATATTTAACTTCAGTTTGGAGTGATGTCATTGAAGATACTGCGGTTGAAATTCTCACCATTTTCCTCTACAGCCCTAAACAAGTGATGATATTGTTCTGCTTTGTAGTTAGACCTGCTAGTCTTCACGGCTGTTAAAGCTATATTATGTAACATTTCTGCATTAAAATGTATAAAAACGCTAGACCTATGTCATATATTTTGTGGAGTAGTGTACTTGCATTATCTCAAATTTTTCCAACAAACAACGGGACAAATCTGTAATTTTATTCCAGTATGGTAAGTTTCCTTGCTTTCCTCTAGTTGCTATAAGTTCGAGCTAAACGTGGGATATGTCAGATACGTCGGAGAGTTGGAAAAGGAAGTTGAACGTGACTAAATGTAACGTGAATAAAACTTTAGTACATTACCTAGTCTGTGAACATGATCTCACGTCAGACAGATTTCCATTAGCGATGGTGTTTGTTTAATAATGAAGAAAACAATTCCCATGATCTCACATGACTTCACGTCATCTTTTTGTCTTTTGTCTTTTGTTTTTGATTTGAGCGACCTCCTAGCGGCAGAAATTACATACTGTATGTTTAAGGACCTACTGTTGATTTGATCAATGGTTTATCTGTCCTGGGTGATGGATAGGGCCATGTTTGGATATGTTGTGCACAAAGGTGATAGATTAGATCACTTGCGGCTGAGCAGACTAGGCTACCCTGAGGCAGATTATTCAGTTCATCTCTGGAGAAAAATAGCTGTTGAACTGTCCGTGACATTTCCTGTTGTGTTGTGAATGCATTTGCTCGGAGGGTTCAAACTTTCCCCTGCTTAGATCCTGGGACAGGTATCTGCGAGGGCACAGACAAGACGGTTAACTCTCTCTCTCCACTTCTATCTCACCTCTCTTGCCTACTTAAACCCATCCAGACAGGGCGTGTCGTAATAACAGAGGGAAGAAAAAGGTTTGATCAAAGTGATTGGTCTTTCACTCCTGTAACAAAGATGAAAGATGGTATTTTTATTGCACGCTAGTAACAGTGTAACACTGAACTAATTGGTCTTGATCTGCCAATCACCCCAGGGGATGCAAATGGATACTCTTCCACTTTGGCTCCGAGGGGCCTTTACGCTAGTGCGTCAAGCTGGAAGCAAAACAGAGTAAAATAGATAAATTAGCCTTAAATGAGCTGGCCTTGTGGTTTTCCTGGAGAATCCCTTGCTGTCTTCTCCAGCCCACTCAACCAGTTGTGGCATGTGCTAGACAGCTCCTGACACAAGAGATTATTTTTACTTGTTTGAGATCACATTGTTATGTTCTGAAAAGGATTACTTGTTTTGATGGGACTTCTTAATAAAGATAAGTCAAATACCATACGCTGAGGTAAGATGAATACAGTGAGAACTTAACATCCTCTTCATTAGGACTTTTTCTGATGTGATGAATTTGGCGTGTGTGAAAATACAGTTGTTTTCCAACTGAACCAAGAGTGTCTTAAGGTGTCTGACAGATACTGTATACATATCATGTAATAAAGTGATGTTATTTGTTTAAACAATATTAGAGCTGAGACAGTAGATTGACAAAACTATCTGCTATTTTAATAGTCAGTTAATTGTTTTGGTTGTTTAATCAAGCAAAGAAGCTGAACATTTTCTGGTTCAAGCTTCTCGAATATGACAAATTGTCTGTTTTCTTTCTGTAACTTTGGAATTTGGACCGTTGAACAGCAAAAGAGTAGGACTATAAGAACTTGTGATGGGAATATTCACCATTTTCTTTTACATTATATAGACTTAATGATTAGTCCATTGAATGGAAAAAATTATCTGCACACTTTCTGATAATAATAAATAATTAACAAAAATAATCATTATTAGCAGCCTTAAACAATATCTGATCATGCAACAAATGTCATTAATTTCAATGGTTTCTGTTTCCCCAGGATCGTGCACACACACTTATACTCGAGGAAGCTTTACTCACCAGCTCAACAAAGAACTGGACAATATTAGAAATCAGAGGAATAAATTGGGTAAGTATTTGTATTGTGTGACGGGGCTGATATATTTTGTCTTAAGACCTTGAATTGCCATGGAAATATATGCCAAGAAGTTAGCTTTTTACATATTGCTGACAGGCAGCCGCTTTCTCCCCGTCTGCCTTAATTTCTTAATTTGGACTTGGACCAGAACTGCCTGATAATTTTCCATCCATTTTAGGATATTATAAATGAGGCCTGAGCCTTTTGGGGAGCGGGTGGGGGGAGGAGAGCACAAAGGCACTTAGGATATTGGACAAGATGCAAACTTTATATTGTAGCAAGCCTTTTAGTGATGTCATTAATTTAGAAGGATGGTGCATATAAAGTGCACTTGGCAAACTTCTCGGGCAGGCAGGGTGGGTGCACTTTGAGAATAAGGAGAACTAACAAGGTTGGAAATGGAGAAAGAAAGTCAATATGGCAAAGACTAGAGGGCAGTCAGATGCACATTGTAAGGGGGCTGTGGATGTCCATAACAGAAGACACAGTGCATGTGTTCTACAGGCTGTCAGCAGTGTCTACAAACATGACTGATGAGCTGTTGAAATAAGGGAGATGGAAGATTCAAACGTGAAATGTTTCATCTCGCTCAGAAGAACGAGGCACAGTAGTTGCCCACCACATGCACACACATTCTGACCAAAATATAAATCACAGAATTAATTTTGTTGCATTTCTTTTTATCCAGGATTTATTGTTGTTTCCACTAATTATGGCAATGATGAGTGTGGCTAATTAAAGAGGAAGAGTATATGTTTTTGAAGGTTATGAAATGTATATTACCTGGAGGGGGGTGGTTGCGATGAGAGGTTAGATTGTGTTTGATACACACACTCACGATATGTTTTACCAAACCAAGCTGTACAAACCCTGTAAATAAAGCCAGGGGGCTTGAGGTTTCAATAGTTGTCTTTGATGAACGTATTAATTAACCAGTGGTGGAAAGTGGTTTGTAATGGAGGAGTTTAGCTCATCTCTGTATCGTGTTATTAAAGAGTTGCTTATACATCTATTTCTTAAGACTAATAACCTCACATTTTGTCTCCCTCTCATTGCCTCTCAGAGAGAAGAAAGAAAGCATCAGGTTGGGAGAAGAACTTGTTGTATCCCATAGTGATGCTGATCCTCCTCACAGGAACGGTGAGTGCTAGGACTGACCTATCATTAAGCCCAAACTGTTTACTCATGGCGTATACAGCCTGGCTGGTGGCCACTGGGACTAACACCCTGTACCTCAAACCCCATCCTCTCACAGTTTTCCCCACAGAGTCTGGGTGTGGAAACTACTTTTGTTTAATAGCTGTTTAAGACAATGCTGAATAGCCACTTGCAACAACTGTGATTTTCAACAGATTATAGTGTGGGAATACTATTTATGCCGTCTGATATTGTTGGATAAGGCAAGAAAGGCCATGTGAGAGGCATGGCACGTGCATCAAACAACCCCCACATTGTTCAGGCTTTGAGAAGCTTAATGTTGGAACAGTTTACAATCACAAGATAGTTATTATGCATTACCATACTTACGGATCAGCAAGGCCCCCACAATTCAATTATATCATGATGCTGGATACTTTGAGGATTTGATCAATCTTTTTATGACTATACCATGTGTAAACAAATCTTTATCTTCCTCTCTGTCTGCAGACAATCTCAGTTCTTATGGTGGCATTGAATATCCTTTACCTTCTAGTGGATGAGACTGCCATGCCCAAGGGATCCACAGTAAGCCTACCGTCTAACTGAAGTACTTATTTCTACCCCCCACGCACACACACACACGCACACACGCACACACCCCAACACACACCCAGAATGTAAACTGCAGAAGAGCTTGCCTATCAGACCTGCCATGTTCCTGGCGGAGACATAAATCAAATTCCGGATATGCTCAAATGCATGTTGGAAGAAAGGGACCGACCAGATGTTAATCAGGCCCAACCTTGTGCCTCTGGTTTTGTTTTGGGAGCTCATTGAAAGTCATTTCACAGCAGTGTGCAGATTCATTGAGCTCGCTACGTGTCTCAAGTCCACATTGTGTGAATAAGCTGCTTTTCCTCCCTCCTGCAAAGGCAGACAGGGCCAGGTGAAGGGCTCTTACTGTGAGGCAGCCTAACAGAGTGTGGAATGGCTCTCAGAGATTCTCATCTCCGCCTAACATGCAATGTGTTTTAAGCTCTCCTTATCTCATCTCATCTCATCTGCAGTGACAGAGGTGCGTGTGCGCGTGTGCTTGCATGTGTGTGTGCGCGTTTGTGGTTGCATTCTTGTCTGAGAGGGGGCAACATAATGTATCCTATTTCTCCCTCGTTTCATTTCGCGTCTCGCGGGCAACTGACAGAGCTGCCCTCGACATTCCAATTATTTTATTGAGCAGAGATGTTTTCTTTGGCATGATGCATCGTAGAAAATCCCCCAAATTACACTTGTCATGCAGCTTGAAGCTGTCCTCCTTGACAGCATGGCCCCACTAAATGGTTTACGCGTTTGTTGAGCTGGATGGATGCCACACCTCTGATCTCACAGCACTACGAGGGATGGGGGGAGGTCTTGTCCTCCAAAACAATCGATACTGATATGATATCCATCCATCCACCGCGTTAACCTTACCCTCCAGCTCTCAAACTCTCTGCCCCTCTAGCACAGAAATTCCCTTGCAGTTACCCACACACTGTCTGGAAGGAGATAAGAACAGAGGAGAGAAAGTGATATAAAGAAGTGAAGAGAGTGGTGGTGGCAGACTGGTCTGAGGTCTGGAGGAGGTACTGCCGGAGCAAAGAGACTCAGACTGTGGGAAAGTCAAATGAGGCCCCGATGCGCTGATTGTTGTGGGGGAAGAGCACAATGGAAGTGCCCTGTCAATGTTTGTCTTCCCTTCCTGCTAAGCATCCCGCCGTAGTCCTTAGCATACTGAGCAGTGCCCCAATTGACTTTACAGAGCAGAGGATAGAGGTGGAGAAAGATGATGAGGAGCAAGGAGAGAGGACGCGAGAGCAGGAAGGAGAAGCAGGTGGATGGAGATGAAGAGAAACTGTAGAAGGAGGAGGAGGGGAACTGGAGCTGCCCCTGTCAAAGGACACAGTGTTTTACAGCTTGATGAACACTAAGAGGGTCCAATAAAATTGTTACTGCAGGCCCTCCTCTTTGGTAGCCACCACACTTGACACTGTATTTTGTAAAATGAACAATTAGCTGCAACTGGACTGTAATTTTCACCTCACTAAAGTTGCCCTTCTCTAAACACACACAAACTTACAGAATAGCCCCTTTAGACTTTCCCTGACATGCATACCTTGGCTATAAATGTAACATAGTGTAAAAAATATCCTTTCTGGCCATGATAAACAAAGTGAATTCCTCTAATAATCTATACCTATACCCAGCAGAACTAGAGGCAATGGTTCAATTCCAACTTGCTATTTAAAACTAATAATGGGAAACAGATTCCTGAAACAAGAAAATATTTGACAAGATGGTCTTACAGGGAGAGTGAATGTACCACTGGGACTACTGTTGTTCCACTCGGCTATGCAGTTAAAAAAAAAAGGATTAATAATGTTGACATTTTTATGGCAAGATGAAGTGGAATTAAATACATGAAACTACTGTGGCCAAAATAATAGATAGCACACCTCATCGCTTTAATTACTTAAATGATTAAAGATACAGACACAATATGGGTGGTTTCAGAGCAAACAGTCCAACTGTGCCTTTGGAATCTGTCCCATTTCTGATTTAGACATCGAGAGGGAAATTTATTAAATAATAGATTGTGTCTGTAACAATCCTACCAACTTCTATATTTACAGCAACAGCAATTACAGAATTATTTCTGACTGATCATTATTGTCCAAGGATTCAAGATAGTGATATTGATAGAAAAGCTCTGCAGTCTTTTAATCATACCTCCAAAGAAGAGAATAAAGGCACCGGTTTGTATACCATTGTTCTTCACTGACAGTCAGTAGGATGATTTTGGCGTTAGTTGCCTCTTGAAAATTGGATCTATTGTTGATTTGTCACAAAACTGGGTGTCAACCATTTCCCCCTTTGGCATAGTGGAAATAATAATAACAACAATACTATTAATAAACTTTATATAGAAAGCATTTTTCAAAACAAAGTGCTTTACTTGGTTGAACCAGGATAAAAACATTTCCGGACTGAGGCAAATAAAATCAGGCAATTAAAATAAAACAGAAATAAAGTGGAGTTAAAAACCCACAACAACAAAGATAAATACCAATAATGAAACAGATAAGACATGTTGGCAATAAACTGCACCATACACAATCATTACAAGAGGAACGGCTGTAAAACAAATAGTATTTTTTTTCTGAGCTTCACAAACATCCCAGAATGACTCTTGGAATAATCTGAATTTGATCCATTTGGCCCAATAAAATTTAGATTTATTTTTTATTGTGTTTATGTGTGCACAGAGCCAGAAAAAATGTGGTCAACTCAGCCAGAGGAAGTCTTGAATGTGCATATTAAGAGTTTATAAGACTAAAAGTTTCAGTGGAGCGCCATCTTGGAACGGGCTATCCAGTATTTGTCATACATCCATGGTGTCAAAGTAGCAGGTTATTCTTTGTAAGACGAAGCTTTCAATAAATGGTCACACATACACGATTGAGTGGATACTGGTGAGGTGTTTGAGGTTTTTTTGTGTATGTGGTATGCTCCATGTTGAATAATGACAATCTCTTGGTCAGAGTCATAGCCTCCAACCGAAAGAAAAATGTAAAGTAAGGGTTAAAGGTGTCGATCACTTGGAGACTTCAGTTTAGAACAGATGCTGTATGGAACGCTGTACCTGAAGTTAATAGCACCTCATATTTACTCTGGATAAGAATTAGGGAAAGGAGGTAGTGTGAAATAATTATAATTATGTAAAAGGTAGAAGCAAAAGTATTGCAAACTTTCCTGGTTGCCTTCGTTTTCCATGTTTTTAAAAAATGGTTCCATGACTTGGGGAACCCACCTGAGGTCAAATGTGAGACATAGCTGTGAGTGTTAGTACAACTCTGACGACCTTGTCAGTGCGCAGGTATTGCGAGGCGTTAATCTTACAAGCAACAAATGCAATGTGTCTGCTGAAAGAGCCGTGGCAGGCAGCACAGACTTAATCTACCAGTCCCCCTCCGCCGACCCCTCCCTCTCTTTGACACACACAAACACACACTCCATCACCCTTCCTGCTACTGGAATGAAAAGAAGTAAGAGTTGAAAGGAGGCGTACTGTGAAAGCTAGCTGTCCTAAGCGCGCACATACGCGCATATTGCCAGTGCACACACACACACACACACACACACACACACACACACACACACACACACACACACACACACACACACACACACACACACACACACACACAATCTTAATGCATACCCGCCCTCACTCCATTAATAAATTACATCAGATGCTGTCTGCTAATTCCCCGTGTAAGAGAGAAAGAGCACTGCACCATGGCTCTGCAGTAAGCTCCCAGGGATGACAGTTGCATAAAAAGGCATGAAACAACCTGCCAGACTTTCCTTTTTTCTTCAGGCTCTTTTACAAAATAAATTGGGATACTCAGGGTGGGTAAAAAAGAAATAAAATACAATAAAAAACATAAATAATAAACTTAAAACTAACCATACTCTAAATATATACTGTGCAATTGTAATATTCTGTATGCTGGTATGGCAATTATAGTAAATACTGTGTATAAGCACTGTACATTGTTGCCGTGCATGCATTGGTATGGAAAGGAGCAGTATTTGAATTGCATTTCTATTCAAATAAACAGTACACTGAATGTGTCAAGCTATGTACACATGATACAGAGATAGGATAGGAGTGTTGTAGGGATTGGGAACATACTGTACAATGGCTATATATTTTATATATCTGCGTATGATTATGCTGAATATGCAGCATTCCGTTTTAGGCCATTTCTAAACTTAGATCCATAAATAAGTGCGGTTTTTTTGTAACTATTTTGAAAGTGAGCCATCTATGGTCACCTCTTACTTGTGGACAGTGCTATAGTACCATACAACACAGTGATCCTTCGGAGGATCAACCCCGGTGCCAAGTCCGACAAAAGCAAATATTTATCATTTGACAACACAGATGCTTGGTATGTGCAGCGTATGTAGATGTATGTCTTTTTCCTGCTCCTGTTTCAAAAGGCCTTAGGGGGTAGAGGGGGGGGGGGGGGGGTATGCCTTGTGTGTTTGCTAAAGTATTTGTTTTGTTGTTTTTATGTTTTTGGCGTGCTTTCAGCCTGTACACTCTTCTTACCGTAAGCAATGTGCCGTTATTGTTTGAACACCTGTTCACATATTGTATGATCGACAGTGATTTGAAAAGAGCCTCTTTCATCTTGTTCCATTCATTACTTAGCCAATTTGATTCTGTCTTTCTCAAGTGGGGAAATTCTTCATGCACCGCGTACTTACTTTGCAGGATTCTGTAATTGCATGTGTGTGCAACTGCCTGCAGTGCTGTCGTTTCCCATTTTGTTTTTTTATTTGTGGTGTGTTTATATAAGATTGGTGTGTGATGACATTGAATAACCCAGTTTTCTGTCTGTATCTTCTATCTTCCAGGACAGAGGCATCGGGAACACCTCTCTGTCCACGTTTGGCGTGGCTCAGGCAGCACTGGAGATCATCCTCATGTTGTATCCTTTCAGTGACCCCCCCCTTCCCCCCTTTTGTTTGTGGCCAAAGTAGCATGCTCCACGGCCAAGAGCAACATTGTCAAACCAGCTTTGTTTACTCAGGACATAGTTCAGCCGGACATCTTCCGGAAGATATGTTGTGCTGTTTCGTCACCTTTTATCATAGCTGAAAAGGTGCAGACTTGGGATACTTAAAAAGACTCAACGAAGCTGCTTTGCTACCAGCAGAGAAGTGTTTTTGGTCCTTGATTGATTTGCTGAACAGCTACTTGATGGTGTCCTCTGTCGTTGGCTTCTACAGCCTGAGAGTCTTTGAGGTACTCACTCCCAGGAAGGATGACACAACCATGACAACGGTAAAAATGGGATGGAGGGAGAGGGTAGGGGGTGAAGTGGGGGCAAGGGTGCTGTGATTGCTCCCAAGGTGCTGATGTGTTTGGGACCCCCCGTGTTTCATCTATTTCCTCTTTTTCCCCCTTCTCTCTCCCGCCTTCCTCTCTACTCCGAACTCCTACTGTTCACTAATGTTTTCCTCAGGGTCCCTCAATGGCTTTAGTTGATCTGTCCAATATTTGTTTGTGGGTTGCGCAAACACTGGCAAAGTGCAAGCTCCTTTCTTGTACATCAGAGGGAGAGTGGGTTTTTTTTTTTTTTTTTAGGGGAGGGGGCTGGAGGATGTGTGCTCTGTTTGGCCCATAGTGGCACCTATTCACTTGGTAATGAGATTGGGAGTGGTGAGGCTTGTTAACTAGCCATGACGCTCCAGTGAAAGGGCTTGAAAGGACAACAGAGAGAACCTGGTAATGAGCAACTTCAGAGGTACTAATTGTACAATATGTGGAACCAATTTAACATCAAGTGGTGTGGCCAAGTCATGGCTGAAAATGTTGGTGCAATGTGTGTTCTTTTTCCCTCACACGTCTCAGTTTCCTCCCTTAAAATTGTACTTTATGTGCTTGAGAGATCTGAAATCTGAAGTTAGATTATCTGCTCTGATTTGCAGATCATTGGCTGTTGTGTGTCCATCTTGGTCCTGAGTTCAGCCCTGCCGGTGATGTCCAGAACTCTAGGTGAGTACAGGCGTGATTATCTGTGTGTGTGTGTGTGTGTGTGTGTGTGTGTGTGTGTGTGGGTGGGGGGGGGTGTGTGTGTGTGTGTGTGTGTGTGTGTGTGTGTGTGTGTGTGTGTGTGTGTGTGTGTGTTCGAGTGTGGGCATGATAATTTCACAATTCACACCTACGCTGTGTTTACAGATTGAATATTTAAAATAACAGTTGGAAATTTTGGGAAATGGCTTATTCTCTTTCTTGTTCAGACTTAGATGAGATGATCATCTTCTATCTATCCACTGAATAAGAATCTATAGACAGCGTCTGGTTAGCTTAGCTTAGCATAAAAAAAGAAATGGGGGGCAGCTAGCTAGAGTGTAACAAAATCCACCAATCAACACCTCTAAAGCTCACTAATAAATACATTTTATCTTATTTGTGTAATCTGAACAACACGTAAAAAAACCACAAGAAACAAGAACAAGAAACACTCCTGTAAATAATTCCCTCAATAAAACTGCAACTTGTCGTTTTTGTATGGATTAACAAACAAGATGTAGCGAGCTGATAGCACCTCTAATGCTATACCTTCTGACAGGACAAGGCTAGCTGTTTCCCCCTGTTTCTAGTCTTTATGCTAAGCTAAGCTAACCGGCTGCTAGCTGTAGCTTCATATTAAGCAAAAAGACACCAGTGGTATCAATCTTCTCGGCGAAAGACGATTAGCACATTTTCCTCAAATGTCAAACTATTAAACAGAAATGTAGGTTAAATTGAATTTCCAGAGATGACATAACAACCTCACCACAAACAACCAGAAAGAGTAAATGCCCCTCCCCCACAATAGTTTTCAGTGCCGCCACCAACAGCAGACCATTAACTTAGCAAGTTGAATTCTCCTATAGTTTCCCATAGTGACATTTGAAAGGAGTGCAGGGTGAAGGGGTAAAAATGACAGGAGTAGCACCATCACAATGGCACTAATAAACATGCAGAGTGCAAAGCACAGCTGTTCAAATAGCACTACTCTGTTGGTCTCTCACACACACTCAAATACACACACAGAGTGGGAAAATGGGACAGAGTGAGCATACAGTGACTCATTGGGAGCTTTACAAAATATCAACAGGTTCTGCTTTGTGACACTGAATAGATTAAAAGGAATAAATGCATGAGACAGAGTTAAAGCGAAAAGGCCCCCCAGCAAAAGAAAAAAGACGCAGAGAGTTGAGTGTGACGAAGTGAGATGTTAAGAAAGGGTTTTGTGTGTTGATGTGATGTTTCTTGTGCGTGTCAGTGTGAGAAACATGCATTGTACGAGAGAATGGGGAACTGTACTTGAATTGTACTTAAAGTATCTATCTATCTAAGTCTGTCTGTTTTACAGGTAATAACGGTAGTTTGGAAACTCTAAATGGAAAAGTTGTTTTAGGTTTTTATGTGAAATGGTTGAACTTTATCTCATACTTTAGGCATTTAGGAGTACCATGGACTTTGATTTATACTCATAGAACAAAATAATGATGTTTTAACAGAAACTTGTCTTGTTAGATTGAAAATAATCTGAACTTCATTTAGAAAAAAGACTAAAAATGCTTCATCACCCCACCCTTGCCTGACAAAATCCAGTCAAGTGTCCACATATCTGTATCATTTTATTAATTTATTTATTTAGTATTAAAAAGCATGATGAAACACAACTACTAATATTGTTACAAATATGTATGTAAATTATATCATTAATGTTATACTTTTTGGGGATATTTTTTGCCTTTATTACATAGAATACAGTAGAGTGCTGACAGGAACTGATTGGACTTGAACCAGGGATGCTGCAAATACACGGGCAGCCTCTTAATCCGCTCGGCCACCAGAAGATCCCTTGTTCTTTTGTTGCTCTCAAAAAGGAGAAACAAGCTCCTTTTGAGCAACTAGTCACGGATATATGCCTTTTATGCTGTGGTTGTTAGATCTGTTAATAGCCAGAAGCAGCCATGACAGAAACACCAGTAGAAACACCATTGCTCACATACAAAGAAATGAATGTCACTGTGCCATACAACCCTGATGAATCTGACATGTGCCTCTTGGATGCTGCTGCATACTAACGTCTCAGACTCTGCCACTGTACCCCCGACATTTCAAATGCCAAGCATCTTTTTTTGCCCGCAATTAGATTTTCTCAAATTACCAAACCAAGATCAAAACCTTTGGCATTAGAAATGGATGTAGCCAGACCACAGTGGCAAGCTGTATCGACTGAAGTCTCAATCATCTCTCTTCCTGTCTCTTCACAGGCAATTTTGTTAAAGGTCCTTGATGCTTGCGAACTGCTTACTGCGGCTGTAAATACATCTCTCCAGCCACTGAATCGATTGCCCAATCTAATTGACGACAGAGGTTGTGAAGATGTTACTGGAGAAATAGAATGTATATAGACTTGTGCTTCTCCAGTGTGGCACATCTGAATATAATTTCTGCATACAGATGACTGACACAAACCATTGTTGTGGTGCATAGACTTAACATATTGATGCAGTAATTCTGCTGGTCAATGTTGCATGTAAAATTAACATCAAAAAATAATACCATTAGTAACATTGAAGACAATTGTACACATCAGGTTAAGGTTGAAAGCTTAATTATAACCCTACATTATGTTATTATTGGATGGCACAGCTAGCCCATCCTTGTGTATGAACACCCAGATTGGAAGGCCAAAATGGATAAGCAGGAAAACAATAGGGTGTTGATGGCTTTCCAGGCAGCATGCAATCAGCCGTGTGTTGAAATTGGTCTAGCAGTGTGGAGCTGAGAGGAGCCTGCAGCAGAAATCACTTCTTTATCTCTGTCTGAAGGTCCTGGGAGAGAGATGAAGTCCACCTGCATACCACCTTTGCTGCTATACTTAGTCACTGAACCTGTCATATTCCACAGGGGACAGTCCTTACAATACTGCAAACCAAGACAGTCAAGTGATGGAAATATACATAAACTTTGCAGTGCAGTGGTAGTTGATGGAGACTGAAACAAATCCACTCCACAACAACAACAAAGATACAAAAATATTGTCATGTTTTAATGACAGCATTTTCAGACATTTATATATAAAAGCTAAAAAGTTTAAAACACTGAAAATATCAGGTGCATACATTCTTAGGTTGAAATTTTTGGCAAACTATGCAAGTCCTCAGTTCTGCAGAGGCTTACAAGATTGTGCTTGTTTTTTGTTCGAATTGAGTGGCTGACTCAAGTTGAGCTGTATACAGCTGACTGATTTGGGAGTGGCTTTCTTTTTATGTACCACCTTACGTTAACTTTTTTTATATGAATAGAAAAATGTACATGACAAACCATGGGGATAGTCTTGAATGCAAAATGTAATTGGTCATGCAGTTTAATAATTGTTTTTATCCTTTTTCACGCTGAGATTATATGAAGTATAATGCATATGAAATTGTTTTTGTATGTAAGCCCTAAAAAGAGTTGGACCATTGGACAGAGACACTATTGAAAGAGTCTTTACCGCAGATGCAGACTGTCAAACTAAAATAGTAATTGTGTTGTTTGAGTGTGTCAACTTACTTTCTAACCCTGTTATTTGATTTGTATCTCTGTCCTTCACAGGCATCACCAGGTTTGATCTCTTGGGAGACTTCGGAAGGTTTAATTGGCTGGGAAACTTTTACATTGTCCTTTCATACAACATGCTGTTTGCGGTTGTGACAACACTCTGTCTTGTGAGAAAATTCACCTCTGCAGTACGGGAAGAGCTTCTAAAGGCCTTAGGTAAATTTATATATTTATTTTTGATGTGTCATGAGGGTTTATAACCAGCACCTGTTAATATACTACAACAAAATAACCTAATTATCTCATTGTCACACTGCTTACTTTGCTGTGCTGTATGTCCTGTAGAATATAAAGCAATCTATTTGGTAATAGCACTTTGACTACTCAATTTCATCCCAATTTTGTACCCATAAAGCGTTGGTCTGAAACACTGACAGCACCAACCTATTATGTGGCTTTTGAGGGAGATAGTGTTTATTTCTCTCAGACAGCACGACCTGGAGTGACAAAATGGAAGAAATTGCAGCGAGATCCAATGTGCTGCGGGACTGACATGTGACAGAGGATGGGGCTAGTCTCAAAGGCTTGTGGTGACAGGCCCTGGATGTTTGATACACAGGGTGGGATAGGGTTAGAAAATGTCAGACAGAGGCACTGAGGGGGAAAAAAGCACATCAATACCTCTGTCTAAGTGAAAGTCTGAGGCTTTTTAATGAGATTTCTCTCCCTTATCTCCCCCTGCCCAGGTCTGGATAAATTGCAACTGTCAAACAGCCCCACAGACCCTGAATCTGGGAAGCTCTCGGCCAACGGGCATCAGAAAACTCTGTGAAAGGGACGATAGATCAACACACACATACACACACACACACACACACACACACACACACACACACACACAAACACACACCTTAGCACAGCCAAAGGGAGATTTCGACAGTACTGCCTGACTGCTGAAAGGTGAAAGGGATTGGAAGGAACTTAATAAACCCAGGCAGTGTCTGACGGATGCTGCAAATGGAGGCTGAGAGCAATTTAGCTTCGTGACATTCCATCCTCTGCGTCTCGGATGGAAGCTGGGACAGAGCCAGGGATGAGACTGAGGAGTGAAATAGACTGGCATCACTGCAGTGACCTTGATGTTGACCTCAACCGCGACTGTGACTTTAAACCACCCATCTCTTGCTTCCGGGGCACTCTCCCCCCTCCCAGCATCGCTACCTGTTTTTATTCTATAACATCCTCACCACTGCACTAGACTAAAGCAAGAGGGTATAGCAGGTGAAACAATGTCTTATTTCTGAGTCTTACATCTAACTAAAAGGCAATGGGTTCTTTTCCATCACCCTGTTCCCTCTTCCTTACTCATTATAATAACTAGACCCCCACAATTCAGTCTCATTTTTTTAATGTCAGTACGTCCCCGGTAAGAGGTGTCAGTGATACATGGAGCATTTGCAGTTTATGGTCTCTAATTATTGGTCTTTGATTGTTACGTGAACTGATACAGGCATGATAAGGTGTCGATATTTCATTTTTGATTCAAGCTCAAAATGTGAAAATAACAAAATGTGCTTTGTGAAGCATTTAAGAAATATCACTCATCACAGCCAGTACATAAAACTGCACGGCAATATGATTAACGTTATATGCATTGGCGCTGTCATTACTGATAGGCCTCAGATTTTAGCACTCCTGCTGTCATTTGTCTTTTTATTTGGCTTTACTCAAGTGCGCTTTAACTTTATTGATGATGTCATTAGTTTGTATGAAGTAGGGTAAGAACTTTTTTTAGGTGCTCTAGATTAGACTTGAGCTACTCTACAAATGGGAAACTATATGGGAATCGTATCTATGAGCAGAAAGCTTTAGTGCATTTGGAGCTGATCCTGTGGTTGTATTCCTAAAATTTTATTATGCACATGGTAAGAAAATGTCATCGCATTTTTGCTTATCCCAAAAAAAAAAAAAACCTATTTTAAAATTCACAGGGCACAGAAAGATTTGTCCATTTTTTTTGGTCATTTTTGTAAATGTTGTATTTACATGTACATATTATATTGTGTTTCATACCTCTTTTGCATTATCTGGATGTAAATATTGGGCTCTCACTGATCCCACAGAGGGTCTGACTCACTAAGCAATCTGTATTTTGTTGTACATATTTTTTTTATAAAACACCTAAATCTAATGCAAACCTGTAACAGTCTTCACATACAGAATGCATGAGTGAAAAATGTGCAACTTTGCAGCCGTTAGAGAGACTTGGTGACTCAGGCCCCATTTACATGTTGTATTGCTGCATAATCTTCTGAACTGTGATGTTCTTTGTCTTCAGAACCACCTTAAATGCCTTAAACGACAAGCATCTCGCAGGCTTAATGTTAAGGTTGTTTCTTGTTCTGTGTTGTTTATGTACATGTAAATGTACATCGTCTCTAGACAGTTCCACTGTGATCCCCTGTGCGCCACCAAGTTTTTTAGTCTACAGCCAGCTGGATATAACATACACATTGCTATTGCTATGAATGTTGTCACAGTAGCTCTTATGTAGTGAGAGGCTCCATTTTGAGACTCGTGCATTACCCATAAAACTTGAGCACTCGCTAGGATAGGGTTGATTGTTCGAATGGTGTCGTTTTTATGGTGTTATAGATGTCATTTGTTTTCATGATGACAAAAGAAAAGGAAGTAAGGAAATTTTAATTTATATATGCATTTGAAACTTTTATTTCTTAGGGCAGGGAATGTTTTACATGAAAGCTGTCTGCCATTGGTTGTTGCTATATTACAAAGACTGGATTTAAAGAAAAGTTTGCAACTCTCAATCACAAAACTCATGCTGAAGCCATCCTGTCAAATGAGCAAAGCGGACCTGAGAATGTTTTGTAAAGGATGACATACATATAATGGCCCTTACCATCCCAAACCCAAAAGTCTGATCACGACATCTTTCAAAAACCAGAAACAGGTTTTGAGAGATCTCGTTTTAAGAGTGCAGGTTTATCCAAATTCTTAACTGGTAGATATTCTGAAACATTAGGAACGATTCATTTGTGTAGTGCTTGTCTACGTCTATTTTATCAACGAAAGGACCATTCTGATATTTGGATACTGTGAAAAATCAAATATAGCCCAAAGTGATATTGCAAAGTAAAAAGTATGATACTGTATATTGGCAAAATTTTAACTGCTGGATGAATTAGTGAAAGTAAACAAACTCAAATGGCTTGAGGTGGATTTTTTTTTTTTCCATCAGCTCCATCATAGTTGTGCATACATCCACTCAGCTGCAGAGTGTGGTAACACTGGGCTCTGCGATGCTTAGCAGGGACGTGTCACACACGTCCCAATCATACTCCTCGCAGTAGCTTCTGAGGTAAGAACTCAGAGGGCCATTTTCTATTCAAGCAAGCAGGTTGCCTTTACAGTACATCTCTATGTTGTATGGGGGTTTCAAAAGTTGAGAGTTAGCCTGTACTGCAAGTGAAGCAGCTTTTTTTCTGTATGTCAGTTGGTCTCTGCATGTCATTTTTGGTACACGTTTTGTGAATGTATTTTTTACAGTTTCTCAGTTTGCTAAATGTATGTTTTGTTATTTTTGATGTTTTTTGTGTGTTTGCAAATAAAAGTAGAAAAATGCTTTGTGAACATCTTTTCATTTATTGTGACATGGACGTCAAAACTGATGAAAAATAAGGAGTAGTGTGGCATCTTGGGAAATACACTCAATTTCAAAGAGTTAGATGAGAGGATTGATACCACTCTCATGTCTGTATGGAGCCTGCCAGGACCCCCACTATCTTAGCTTAGCACAAAGACAGGAAGCAGGGGGAAACACTAGCCTGACTCTGTCCAAAGTTGAAACATCCATCTACACGTATCTCACTTGTTTAATCTGTACACAAACAATAATGTAGAATGAACAGTTTGTGATTTTACAGAGTTACATGCTGTAACTATTTCAGTGGCTTTCAGGAGTCTCCGCTGGTTGCCTGGCAACCTCACAGTGACAAGACTGCAGGAAGTTGCTGCTCTTGGGTGCCGTTTGCCAAGAAGTAGTCACAGAAAACTGCCCATAAAACCAAAAAACACCTGTGTTTAATGAACTTAAGAACTTTGAACTTTGGAGAGAGACAAGCTCGCTGTTTCCCCCTGCTTCCCATCTTTATGCTAAGCTAAGGTAATCGCCTCCTGGCTCAAACTTCACATTTCCCTCACCTCTCTCACCAAGAAAGTGAATAAACATATTTCCCACCAGAATGTTGAAACTATTCCTCTAATCTTCATCAGTCACTGTAAGATGTAATAATTTGCCTACAATAATATGAACTTGAGTTTACAAATATTTCTGCATGAGATGATTTAAAAGGGCATCTTGCATACATGTTTTACCCTGTTAGATGAGTTTTTTGTGGTAGGCAGATCTGCACAGAGGACAGGAAGGTCTGCTCTCTACAGTAAAAGCCTCAAAGGCCTCTAGACAAAGCTGATGGAAGAGGTGGGAACAGGACAAAAGCACGGTGCGTCTATGTTGTCGAAGGCTGGATGTACCTGCTTCTGTTGGGAGGCTCTGGAAGCACAATGCAGTCAGGCAGATGGCACAGTCCCAGACACCTCTCTGGATAACCTGTCGGAGTGGGAAACAAACAATGTAAGTTCTCTGACCAACTTAAAGATCCCCTCCAGACATGTATTACGACATATACATATAGTCTGCTTGCAACAATAATGTGGGTCTGTTAGGGGGGCAAAACATTTTTATAATTTCCACATAAAAATTGTTATACTTCATTAAAATAAATTATTACTGTAATTAATTGAAAATGCAACTTTTGTTCATTTCTGAAGTCTTCCTGTTGGACACAAGATGTCTCCTACTTCACTGTAACCTCTATTCTCAGTGTATGTGCACTAGTGATTTCAAGTCTCTACATAAAACTTGTATAAGTTGCATACTGGACCAGGATTTACTTTCAATGAGCACAGAGAAAGTTTCCACTTTCTTAAGATGAATGTGAAAACACCCTTCTAGTGTCAAACTGTGCACATACATCATCCTGCACAGTGAAGCTCAAACATGCAACTGTGGGAACAGCAACACCAGCAGTCCGAGGTAATTTGTGCATGTTGATTAGGCAGTAATAACTGTGCCACTGGTATTTGCTTATAAAGTCCTCTGAATCAAATCTGTTTGCAACTAGTTGACAAGTTTCATCAGACACAGGGTGATAACGTGTTTATCAGTGAACCTTATAAAAACAAAGAAACACATGCACAGCTCTGCCAATGATTAACCAAAGACAGCTTCCTGTATTTAGGGGCCAACATGCCCCACCGTTAAATGTTTCATAACGAGCTGCACTCCGCTTTATAGAGTTTGCACCCGTGAAAAAGGTGCAAGGTATGTGTTGAAAGCACATTCACTGTTTCATACTCCATGTCAAGGCTGAGCCACTCCTGCCTTGTGCTCAACCTTTTCACACCAGATAAAGAAGAAAAAAGAGAGGAAAAAAAAGACATCTTCTTTGCACACACCCCACCCCCTCTATGGAAAATGGTACTGGTTGCAATGAAAGCCAACAATGGAGCCTTATGGAACAGCAAATCTTAATGTCTTTTCAATTCCTTCTCAGCAGTCCAGGCGATGAAAAGCCTGCCGTGCATTATCAGACTGGCTCATGTTTTTTGTAAACACGGAGGATTATTAGCCTACCCACTGCCATTCACTTGGTAAAGTGAATGATCACCTCTGGAGAGATGTGTACTTTCTATCCAGCAGCTGTGATGCTGTCGTCCCCATGCAAGCATTAACATGTCAAGGGAAAGGCAAGGCTGGGAGAGGAAGAATCAGACAAGGATTATATATTTTTACGGGGCCTTGTTTAAGGATAGAAGTGGCTTCGGGTTCAGCAGAGTGCATCTTGTTCCTGACCTGGCTCTGTATTCGGTCCCAGTCGTTCTCCTGAGGTTCGGAGATGTGCTTTCTCTCCAGCTGCTGGAACACTCGTCTGCTGGATGACAGCGAGCGGTTGATATCACTCAGAAAAGCCTCCGTGTCGGTGTGACAGTATCGGACAAAGCTGTCATTCAACTCCTGCAACTAATTAGAAAACCCATTTTAGTGGCACAAAGGAGGCATGTTTCATTCAGATACACAATGGAGTCGTGTTGTCGGCGAAGGCTAATTGTGTGTGTGTATTGTAATGGCTGAGGCACGCTGACAGGGCGCAGTTGTTAAACAGCCAGATCAATACAGTCACGTCTCCCACTAACATGGAGAATTAATGGAAACCAGTAAAAAAAGGAAGATAGTGCTGGGAAACATGGAAACACACGCATTTCTGACACTTTTTCTGTCTGGGTATTTTATAGATCGATTCCAGTTTTAAGACCTAGGATATTTAAATGTGGCTACTTTTTAGAGCAATAAATAAAAGATTCAGTATTTACCCACCATAATGTTACCCCTGACAGTGTGAAGAAGGCTTTAAAACAGCATTTAGACATTTATGTATGGAAAATAAAGAGATAATCCGATTAAAAAGCTAACCAAATTAGTAAAAATATACTAAAATCTAAATACCTTAGACATTTGAAGGTATATATTTTTGGTTTAGGTATTCTTTCTGAGGACAGGGGGCAGAATCAGGGACTTGGACTCCTGACTTCAGTTTGTCTACAGCCCAGTTTCTATGATGTCAGTTTCAGCTGGAGTGCCCAATCACCTCTTCCATTCTCAAATTGACTGATTTTAAAGATTTCTTTCCAGTGTCTGTCCTCCCAGAACTCATCTGTCTTCTCCCATTTACAGCAGCTGTTGCTAGGCAACAATTAATGCCTGCATAGCATATTTATATCAAAAACATGTTCAGTAGTGAATGAATAGGCTATATTTAAATTTATATAGATATAAGTTTTTAACAGCACTATGAATTTGACCAATTAATTTATAGTTCTGCATGTAACACAATAATTACATAGTAAATAATAAAAAAATAGTAAATAATAATTGGACCATCTCCATGACAACTGAACAAACTGCATACACCAATGGAAGACCATGAGATGTGGGTGAAAGCCAACCAAGTAAGGAAGCTTTGTGATGAGAATGTTTTGTTAAACATTTTACTTAGTGACTCCGTGATAAAAACTATACATTAATGTAGGACTACAACTGGCTGAAGATTTTTCTCCATTAACCGTCAATAAAGTGTAAAAATATAAAATTAGTGACAAACACTCATTGCCCAAGGGAATGTCTTCAAATTACTTGTTTTGTCCAAACAACAGACCAAAGAGGGAGGATATTCACTTTACTGTGACATAAAACAAAGAAAAAGAAGCTGAAAGTAGGGAATCTTATGTAAAAAATGACCTAATTGATTATCAAAGTTGTTGGCAATAATTTTCTGTCAGTCAACTAACAGTTGCACCTTTAAATTAATGTGTTGCATTACATCTGGGAAAAGTCATGTAAACTCCCTACATGTAATTAGTGCAACATGTCACTAAGAGTAACATTAGCCTCAGCACCTGCTTGCACACACGTACGTATTTTCTCTGTTTATGACTAGCCTACACACACATACAAATACAAACCCCATCCCTTAGCCTGTCACAGTGACATCAGAATTGCTTTACAGCTAGGCTTTTATCACTAATTAAACAACTGTTGACCATTCGGATGGAGGGTTTTATGAGCCTGGCTGACTTTTCGACAGTCAAGGCAAACAGTACAGCCTCTGGTGAACTTTGCCTTGCTCCACAGGAGATGCGGACGGGAGAGGACACAGAGGGGGAAGAAGAGGTGGAGCGCATAGGCGTTATCTCACGGCAATCCATCTAGATGACGGTAGTGTCCCCCTTAATGTGTTGACTCAGGGTCGGACCTCCGAAGCGAATAAAAATTGAAACCTGGGCATCAGGATCAGCTGATAAGATTTCTGAAACTGACCTGATATGTGGGAGTTTTTTTTTCTTCCAGGGAACACCTGTGGCTTCATGGTACAAAGATGCTTTATTGCCTCATGCTATTACAAGGAGAACTGAAAGAATAGGTGTCTCCGTCTCACACAGGTTCCAGCCCAGCACTAACACGCCTGTTTGCATTACAGTCAGCTAAGCAAATAAGTCTTCTCCTTGAAAATCAAGTCAATCAGACCTGTCAGCGCTGTGTTGCACAGCTCAAAGCTCTTGAAGATCATCCTCAGTGTGACAAAAGACATGAGACAATCTCATGACCACCCACAACCACTGAATCACACAACATGAATGTAAAGTGACTGACAGCGTCTATGACTCCATCCTAAGCATGTGGACCCGGACATGGCCTAATGTGTTAGAACACAGTTAATTGGCTCAGTAAATGTGGTGTCTTTGTTTACATGACATCTTAAAGGCATGGTTTATAGGCGAGATGATAGACACTGACAGGGGGATGGGTAGGACACGCCGACCCTTGCAACACGTAATAAGTGTGGCCCTCACGCATTTATCGCTTTTGCTTAATCAGCCCCTTTGAAGCACAGGGGCACTCTGCATGATTACAACACTCCACATAGAAATAAACAGGGCCTGTTCTTAAAGACATTGGACATATAGTACATGAGTTGGAGCTATGACTATTTTAAAGCAGATTTTGATTTTGTGTGAGAAATTACTCTGTATCCCTGAACAACTGATGTCTGGTTAAGATAAATTGTGACCAGTCTCGTCCATGGTCAACCAAAGGCCTCAGTTGGGGGAGGTTCACTAGGTGGCAATGTTCCCTTTTCCAGAGAGCCACCATGAAGGCAACACAGCCTCAGAGTCAAACAACCCCATCCACTGGCTGCTCCTGAGGCCACTTTTAAATAATCCTTCCATCAAGTCCAGTCTTTGCATGATTTATAGCTTTTGAAATGGGACTAGAGAACAAAGCCTGAAATGACAACCTGCGTCAGGTATCCAAACAACCTGCTCGACCTCACCTCTTCACCCTTTCCCATCCAACCAAGTAACAGAGCCACACTCTCACACACACACTCTCACACACACACACACACACACACACACACACACACACACACACACACACACACACACACACACACACACACACACACACACACATATACACAGATAGATGAAGGAATACCAGACTTAAACATGCACAGGAAACATCAAGCTTTTGTGTTGATGTTGGAATGTCCAGACTGTTTGACTAAAACACAAAACTCTCTCCACATTAGTGGACAAACAGTGTATGATTCACAAAACATCAAAGGAGCTTGAGAGGGTGAGAGCAGGTGAAGGTGTGTGTGTGTGTGCATGTGTGTGTGTGCGTGTGTGTGTGTGCGTGTGTGTCTGTGTGTCTGTAGGTTAGCAGTGGGGTCAGTGAGTCCCTGAAACCCACGTCTCAACCCTCAAGATGTGATGTTCGTCACCGGCTTTATTTGACCAACTAAACAGTCAGAGTGAAGTTTAGGGGGGGGAAAGGGAGACGTGAGGGGACAGATGCTAAGCAGTGTGACCTGATGTATGTTCAATGTGATCCAAAGAAGCATAATTAATCTAAGACTTCTGCAGTAATGTCCAAACTCACCTTTGCTTCGAAGAATTTACGTCGCAGCCGTTTGTCTTTTGGGCAGATGGATTTTCTCAATGTCCGGTATCTTTTTCGAGCAACATAGCCTCGCCAGCATGCTTGTATTCTACACACAAACACACACAAAATACATTCAATAACAACAAAGAAACAACAATCATGTCATCTGATAGGATGGGATCAACAATCATGTCATCTGATAGGATGGGATCAAATCTTACAAAAATGAGGTAAAAATCAGGTTTTGCAGAGCTTTGAAGAACATACCGTATTTGCTGATTTCTATGTCTAATGAAGCCACTAGCTTCTTGGTTAGGCTAATTTAATTAAGTGAAAATAAGATTACATTATTTCTCATTTGTCAGACCTTGGCCAAACTACAACATAGATAAAGATGTATAGACAAGTCACATACAAAAACTTTATGTACAACTATAGTGTGAGCAACTTATCATGTCTCCATTTTTTAATTTAAAGCATTTACTTTGCTCAAATTGAAATGTGCTATATAAATATAATTTCCTTGCCTCTGTCTTTTACAGCAGCACACCTACTCTACTTTTAATATTTCATATATAAAACATGTTTTAGTATTTGAGGATGTTTTTTTCTTGCTGTTTTGCTGCCTTAGTCACTTGGTGAGACAGTGTGATGAATTCTTATTGTGTGAAAAGGAAAGTCAGTTCTATACATTTTGTATTTATATCTATACGTATAGAATTTGCATTACTTTTTTTTTTAAATGTGTGGTTTAGTGCATGTACCTGGTGGCACACCGGTGTCTGAAGAGTTGAGCTGCATCGTGGATCACCCGTGTCTCATACTGCTGCTTTCTGCACATCGGGCAGCACTTCCTCCCAGAAAACCTCTCAAAGGCCTGCAAACATGCTCTGTGGAAAACATGAGAACAAGACAGCAACACCTAAAAAGAAACAGGGACATAAGTTACTCAGTATATGTGAAAATGAAAATTGTATTGTACATGCAATGAAACAAGCATCTAAACCAGTATTAGAGTTTAGATTTCATCTGTTGACTGACTATAAGGGTTGTCTCCAGAGGATGCTGCTGAACGTGTATTCAGGTTTTCTTGCTTAGTGCTTAGGAAAGCTCTCATACAGCACACAGTCTGTGCACATGTGGTGTGTGTATGTGAGCCTTAAGCCATGCTAAATCTGTGTGTATTCATGCACGTGTGTGAATGTCTGTATGTATCTGCTTTTAAGTGTTATTTGCTTAGAGGATAGAGAGAGTCAGCATGACCCCCAGTGGGCCGGCTGGGACCTGGACTATAGTCTCCTCTACCTGTGAGAGGGAGTCTTTTATCGTCTGAAAGGAGACGGCCACAGCTATGGGGCTTGGCACACAAACCAGTTTACTCAGATCTCTAGAGGGCAGGGGGGAGGCATATTGATTTCCCATTGTTTTTGGCCTGACCAACACACTCCATCACCAGTGAAAGGGCCCCCTGCAGTGTACAATTTCCAGGAGCTCGACAAGCCATTAGAGCATGGAGAAATTTCACTTCTCACAGTGCTTTAAGGCCACAAGCTACAGTTTATGGACATACAATATAGAAATGGAATAAAAATGTTATTTAAATGTACATTTCTTGTTGGTATTAAAATAATATGAGCTGAATAGATAAGCAAGTATCAACAATAGCAACTGCTGCTGTAAGCATTTTAATTGTCATATTAATGCTTGAATGCAACACAAGACTGTGGCACACAAACGCATTGTTACAATATGAAAGCTTGCAGGAAAATGCCAAATCAACAAAGATTCCCTCTTGTCACTTTCCCTTGTTAGCAGGCTCTAATTAACTTTTTTTTTTTTCCTGAGTCAAACTAATATTTACACGTGCATCTATGGCAACTGTGCTTTGTGAGGCCGCCTATTCTAGTCCCACATTCTTTAGGAGATTGGCATCTTAAAAGGGGATCGGAAAGGTGTAAAAGACTGAATGACCCTCACAGTAACACACTGATTGCTACATCATCACGTCACAGTTGAGTTCCAAGGCAGTATGGGTAAATTTGTACAGTTGTCTACACAGATTAGAACATACAGGAACTGCAGGGGGAGGTGGAAGGGTGGGCTTTGTGTGCCCATGTCTGTATACAGAAACAGAGGTTTCTCTGAGGACAGACAGAACATTGGAAACATGTTTTAAAAAAAAGAAAAGGAAAGAAAGAAAGAGGTCTCTCACAGAGTATTAACAGTAGCTACTGTGTTGGGGGAATACCTGAGGCTGAAGGAGAAACTCCTCCCTGCATATTGCACAGGGCTGAGCCGATTCCCCCTGCTGAACAGACCTCGCCTTGACCCGAGTCCATTCGTCCTCTGTCAATTTCCCTGCAGGGGAGGCCACCAAACCCAACTTCTGAGCTAAAAGAAATAGGAAAAATGCTGATTATATATTCATGTGTCACATAAATGGAGTCTCTCCAAATTTCCCAGTGTTCGTTTTACCTAACGTTAAGGGAGGGGGAGAAGAATCAAGGACATATTCTCCCTCCTCTTGCCGATCTTGTCTCCGCGGACCCCTTTCTTCCACTCTTCCTCGTGCTGCTGGATTTCTGGGTGGTTTCCTTCTCAGCAAAGGGTCAGAAAGTGAGAAATGTGGATGCAGCAAGCCCTGTGTGATATGGTCTTGAAAGGCAGCTGAGGTGATCACCAGCTTGTTGCTAGCTTTAGACGTCAAGCCCTGTAACATATGATACAAATCACTGCATTCATATAAAGTGAGGAATGAGTCAGAGCAAAACTTTATAAACTTGGCAAAGTAGAAAATGTAAACTCTATCTCAGACCAGGATAAGCAATAAATACAACTAAATGCATTTGGAACCATACTGGCAAGACCAAATAATAGCAAAAGGCAGGGATAAATCACTGCATGGCCAAATGGAATATGCTATAATTATAAAGGATAATTCACTAATGCAGCAATGAGTGTGGCAAAGAAATTACTTTTTTAAAACCGACACAAATCGTTTGGCTACAGTCTAGCTTCTGGTTTCCATTAAAGCATTGGTAAGTGTAACCTCATTTTACTCATATATTAGAAAAAAAACATGGGTTGTTTTCATTGTACGTCAAACAGAATGGCGCCCAGCTCACACAGGTGTTTGCTAATTATCTTAATAAAATGGCAGGTGCATAACAGGCAACGTGACAACGACACTAACGTTAGCTTCAAGCTTACAACTATCAATAAAGTAAAAGACTAAATGTGTAAGAAGAAACACTGACTAATATATCTGCCGCAGTTTTTAAAATTAGCTCATTTTCATGAGTTTAAAATGAACAAATTTGGGTGAACAAGCAGCTGAACAAGTCCAAACCTTCCGCATTGCCATCCTATCAACACAGTGTTTGAGCGGTTACTAGGTAACCAGTCCAGACCCTCCTCCTCCTCTCCACACGCAGCCTCATTGCTGCCTCTGATTGGCTGAACTGAGACCTCAGGGTTAGCTGATTGGTTATTGATTCCACATTAAAAAACACCACAAACTCGATTACCTACGTGATGTGTTTGATGTCTTTATGTAATAATAACACTTCCATCTTATACTACAACTCCACTACACTTGTAGATTAATAAATTAGAATGTAAATTAGTCTATATGATATTATGGATGGTTGTAAAAAATTAATTAAATTCCCCAAAAGTATAAAGAACATTTGATATTTGCAAATGCTGATCATTAGTAATAATAATCAACTAAAATTCTGTTGCATAATGAATACTTCTGCTATGTAAGTACATTTTGTTGAAAATATGTAATATATTTCGGTAAGACGCAGGACTTTTAATTGTAATGGAGTATTTCTACACTGTTGTATTGCTATTTTCATTAAAATAAAGGATCTGGATACTTCCTCCACCATTGCTGATAGTGTTACATTTACAAAGTTTTCTATGTCTATCCCCTTCTATCACCATGCAAAGACAATTTTGCTCTTTGAAAACTACGTGCTGTGTCTCAATCTCACTAATGATTATTTTATTGTCAGGGAGTTGTCAGTGAATAGTTGGAACCTGACCAAAGGAGGTTGGTATATGTGTCTAGGTGACTCACCAAGCTGTCGTCAGAGTAGGCACTGAACAAAGCTAAGCTGCTCATACCTGTGCTGTGAGCTAAGGGATCCCTCCCAGGTCACCCTTACATGGAAAACCATACACACAAACACACAGTCCAAACTGTCTCTTTTTGTGAGCCTGATGAAAAGTTTGCTTTATTTCTCACACACGGCGCGGGGGTGTGTGACTTTTAAAATGCTTTGCAGCCTTGATTGACTTTGATGTGTTCAGTCAGAATCGGTGAAAACAGATGGCCGAGAAGAGGGCTAACGGTGAGGCCTGTCAATCCAGGGAGTCCTCTAAGAAAACAAAGTGAAGACCTGGCTCTGGGAGAGGAGGAAACCCCTGAGCTTCTCAAGAGGCTGCTGCATTCTTGAGATTAGGGCAAGAAAAACGCAGACCACTGCTGTTAATGCCCCAGACAAAGGCGTGGAACAATTTATTAGTTAAGAATTCAAGCTCAGACCTCAATCAAAGGCCTGTCGTCCACAATGCCAGACGTGGGGCTTTGGTTTGTTTTTTTAAAGTAAATAATCATGCTTAAAAGATATGGCAAAGATGGGGCTCAAGTCCACCATAAAGCCTGCATTCTCAACTGTCATCAGAATGGATTTCAGCGTGCGCTTTTATTTTCAACAAGTACATTGTTTGTCTTTTTCTTTATGAATGCCATTTTAAAGAGCTTTTTATTTAACTTTCTTCCCCCTGGACCTCTTTACCTGATCTGTGGTATTTCTGAAAAGACAACTCACCTTGACATGCAAAGAGCTGATGACTTAAGCGAACGGTTAAAAAAAGAAAAAAAAAAAAGCTGTGCGTAGGAACTGCTTTGCAAATTTGCGCTGACAACAGGTTGAAAAGAAAAAATAATCTGTCAGTCCTCTGTGTTGCTAACTGAAACAAAGCTGCCAATGTGATTCATCTTAGGCACCTGTAGAAAATATCAAGTGAAACAAAATTGACGGTAATCAATACTTGAGTAAATAAAGCATCTAGATGTGAGTAAATGTGCAACACTTTCATGATACTGAGTCAGTTCATACTCGTAAAACAGGTCTGTGTCCATACATCATACACTGTGAAATATTGCATTGTTGTCAAATGAGTAATTGCTGTGAGATATAGATGAGAGAGGGCAGCCCATAATGGTTAATTAACAATTATGTCAGCCAGTGAGATGACCAGGAGACCAATCACTTTGATAGGAGACAGTGGAAGGGGACAGAAATCAAATTATTTTATGACTTGACCCATAATGCTTCCCTAACATGACTTTAATCACTCCATGGTGGATAGGAGTCCCCCATGGCTATCTGGGAGTGAACAACTCAGGATTGGAGGATGGCAAGGCTTCACTATTTGATGTTATCTCCTGCATCATTGCTGAGTAAGTAAGCTATAAAAGAACACAGCCATCATTACATCCGTTTGGTTTCTTTTCAGAGAGATGGAGCTCCTAATGATTAGACATGTCCTTTGTAAATGAAATACAAATCACCTCAGGCTTTTGGTTTTACTTCATTTACTAAGTGCTACATTACCTCATACTTTGGACCTAACAATGGATTTCCTATAAATCTCCGGGTAGTTGAAATGATGAAGGGGCTCACATATCACGAAATGTGCCAGTGCTTATTAGCACTTGAGAAGTTATTGATCGGGCATTTTGATTAATGTCCGCTGGGGGCTACGGTGGCATTCAGAGGCCCATGGAGGACCCACTGTGCAACTGGCTGGGACTTCTCCCTCTCAATTACCTCCAGTTTGTGCTGACTGCCAACCTGAGCTTTGGCTAGGCGACAGCCACTGCAGCGCCCTGATGCCAGGAATAATAGGAACTCACCCTCTATTTCCCAATTCTTCTCCATTGTTCAGACATAAACATATTGAAATCAGGAGAATGGCTATGGAGGGTGGATAGAGTGTAGTGTATGGTTCAGCACCAGTGTAGGAAATTATTAGATAATAAGCAAAGTTGTGCAGACAGCATATGGCCCAAAAACACACTCAAAGATCCTGCTGCATCGTTAAAGATGCATATTCAATTAAGAATATTAATAATTAAGAGGGTAATTTGTATAAAGGTGAGACATGTAGCTAAAACAACTCTCCCTTAGCTAGTTACCATTGCACAGCACATAATGCATTTTATAATGATAATGGTGGCCATTGATTTCAGACAGAAGTAGACAAAAGCAATGCTGCATCTAGTCAAGTGAAATTACTGCTGTCACTGGAAGATTTTACCTAGTTTACCTCCATGAGTTGGTTGACAAACACTATGTCTGTTCCTGTAAAAGAAGTCCGGCTACTTATGCTTGTCAATTTTAGCATTAGCAAGTTTGATAAAAATGCAATTTCAATCTTATGTATTATTTCATTCTTACATGTCTGGTTCTTACTTTATATACTTGGATAAGCAAGACTGAGGTTATATTTATGCATTATTGCTAATTTTTCAAACATTATATTGCTGACACTTCCAAAAGGCTTTTAGATGAAAACTGTTCTTGGATAATGAGTTTAGCCGGGGTTGTTGGAGTATAAACCTCCCTAAATCCAATAGAGAAGAAAGAGCTGCTAACTCTATACCTACCAACTTTCACACCGTAGGCCTACAACTCAGTGAATGTGCCATCATGAATGGGGCTTTTTGATCCTTTTTCTAACCTAACCTGCAATTAAATTACGTTTTCTTTATATAGTGCCAAATCATAACCACGTTTCATACAAAGCAGGTCTAGATCATATATAATATTATTTACAGAGACCCAACAATTCCCACCATAAGCAAGCCCTTGGTGACAGAGGCAAGGAAAAACTTCCTTTTAAAAAGCAGGAATTTCAAGCAGACACCTAAATGAATAAAATAAAAATAGAATAGAATAGAAGAATAGAAGAAAATAGATACTACTACTAATACTGCTGCTGCTGCTACTACTACTACTAATAATAATAATAATAATAATCGCCACAAAATGTAGTTAGCTAATGATAAGCTTTTTTGACTGGCAAGTATATTGCTGCATTAGTATATTAAGCTAGTCATGCTAAGGTTTTCAACACCACAAGGGCTCTTGAGACTAATGTAAGGGATCACCAGGTAATACGAGGAACGTTATAAATAGAAACGACCCAATAACAATATATTTATTCGTTTTGGATTTTTTTTTTTTTAATCTTTTGCTTTTTCTTGTGAAATACTGTTCTTCTTCTTAATACCTATAAAAACAAAAAACTAAAATCCTTACATGCTTACAACTAGTAGATATGCAACCTGTTCTAAAGGGTCACAAATGTGGATATATATTCATATATAATAAGAAAAAAAGATATAGATTTTTTTTTATCACAGAACAACAGATTTTCAATTTAGGTTACTTTGGTTGAGCTGAACATGCAGAGATGATTTCAGTGTAATGTCACTGCAGCGGGAACCAATAACTTCTGGCATGGTGGTGCGGCCATCTTTCTCCATAATGGACAATAATTGAGCAGAATCCATCACTATAGCTAGAAATAGACCACCATAATGGCCATAAATTGTGCCCTACGAAGGCATGAGCACTGAAAACCCAGCCACCCCCGCTGTGTCTGAGAGGCATTGCAACTTCTACACATTCCCTTTCATCCTTACATTTTGACTGCATGCTGATTACATACAATGCACTTCCAGTCGAGTCAAATCATACCTTTTAAGCACAGTCAGTGCAGAGTGCAGTCGATTGACCTTTGGAGGGTGTTATGGGCACAATATATGGCAGTAATCCTGCTAAATAATACATGCTTGATTGAAAACTTGACAATGAATTTGTCTCATGTTATTTCCAGATCCATCAGTACTAGATAGACACTTTTTGATTATATTTCTAAGATGGAGGCATTAAAAAGTATAATCCTTGGACTGGAAACAGAATACAGAAGAATTACACACATATTATTCATCAACCTTCTTAAAGAGGAGCTAACATAATTAACTCTTTTCATTTTTTTTTTTTTTTTTAAGGAGCACCTGAATTAAATGAGCAGGGCTGCTGGAGACTTCCTTCCAAACTCCACCATAAATCAGCACCAGCTGCTATTTCATCTGATTGAACGAGTGCAAAGAGCCTGAAGTTTGCCTGTGCTGTGGGGAATGTGTTTGTGGTGAGTCTCATAAATGCCAAGTTCTTTGGGCAATAAGAATAAATATCACAACCACTCTCTAGAATTACCACATAATTGGGGACTTTCCGCGTCTGCACAGGACCCCGCTGTCTCCTCCTCTTACCCTACATGTACTACAACGGATGAGTCCATATTTAGGTGATGAGGGGTGGGAACACGGTGGGAAGAGCCATATTTAGCCTGTCAATGCACACAATTTAAGACTACTTCAAGACAACAATTTTAAAAAACTGTCAAAAACATAACAAAATATACAGGGAGCAACTTTAAAGGTATCATATTGTTCATATTTACTTTTTTTTGTCTTTGGTTTTCACATATTGAATATTTTTTTCAGGATGATGTTAAATAGGTATGCCCTCAATTTTTCCCAGACTGCATAATAATTCTACAATGACACAGTTCTTGCATTCACAACAGAAATGTGTGCACTGCTACTTTAAAAGTGCTCCAAGAACATTTCAGAAAAAAACAATAAATGAAAAACTCCATATTTGTTAAGTAATAATTTATTTCTTGTTTTTTTTCCTGTATAAAATAGTATAGCACATTTCTTGTATGCTACTTGTAAAAACAGTATCACATGAATAGATATTCTTTATTGTCCAGAGGGCAAATTTGTTTTCACAGTCTGCACATGTACATGCCTCACATGAAAAACATGCAGATACACACTAAAGGTGTGAAATAGCGATAACTCCTCTGTCACACTATATGCAATTTTGTATCACAATATTGATATGTAATATATATATAATATAACCATACAGATTTTTAACCTAATGAATTAAGTACCTGACAATAAAGCTATATCATTATATTTATACAAAAATCATATAAAGACCCAATGTTGCCATAAAGCAGTCCTGCTCATTGATTTGCAACATTGCCCATAATGACCTAACACACCCAGAGATATAAATGGATAAATGCCATGCTATAAATGGTATGGGAAAATGTCTGGCACTTAACAAATTATACAGTCTTGTGGTATATATATCATCATAACTCTCAGCCCTAATAAACCTCCACATATTCTTTTAGACCTGCATACAGTTATACACAAATCTAAGCATACAGAGCCCAACAAGGTATTTTATTTAGGGCTACTGTGGCAAATGGGATGAATTCTTCTGCCAAAGCTGGTCCTCTTTACATACTGTATATTGCTGGCATGTAGTATGGACTTGGGAGAGGCAGATCCATCACAATGTTGGTCCCTGATTGGTTAAAACAAAGTAAGCCAGGTGATAGGAGATGTTAGTGTGAATGTAATTTAGTATCAAAGCTAGAAAAGGACAGAATCGATAAGTATGCAATAATGAACCTTTGAAATTGTCAGATTTTAACACTTTGTCCACTGGATATGTCATTAAAGGACACTTTAAGATCAATGGAAGGAATCACAGGGGCATCCTGATGGGTTAGGGGTTTCACAACATCACTGGATTAAACCTTAATGTAAAATGTCTCTCCCCATGTTAACTCTGACTCACTTTTCTATGGCTAATAAAGGCTTATCACCTTATTGCCATATCACATATGCAATGCACTGCAACCACACAACATCTCATTTGGCTTGGGTCATGTCTCATTCCCAGCTCAGCATTCAGTATTAAGCTGTCAAACATCTGCTCTGGTAAGACAACCCCAAACAATTTGATCATCAAAAGCAAAGTCAGTCATTAAAAAAAACATCTCTGCCGTCTAAATGACACATGTTGCTTCACCATTCAGAGGGCAAGTCATTCACCATCACTCGCATACTTCAAAGCGTGTTGAGATTCTGCCAAACAAGTGCAGTCTCTTGGTTTCTTGTTGTAATTTTAGTGCGCGATGAAAGGTAAAGTAGCAACACTTATTTACTTGTTACTCAATGTGCCAAAGGTGCAGCCACAGATGTTTTTGTTTCCATTATCTGTCTCATCGAATTTATTCCTCGATCATCTGATGAATGTTTATTTATGAATCTCAGCTTTAATGGCACCGTTTGAAAGAGACTATCAAATAACTCTATACTAATGACATAAACCCCATACCTAAAATAACTAACCATCTATTTACTTATTATCAAGATTTCCTTCCTGTAATAAGAAGTTACAGTAAATGTGAGGAATTTGTAACTTGTAAGCTTGAAGTTGCTCATGTGATGTTTGACTGTCACAATTTAATTGCATTTCCCATGGTGCATTCAGGTGAGTACAGAAGAGTTTGAGAGACAGATTGTAAACTAGCTGGATGGGAAAGTTGGATATTGGAAAAAATACAGACATGGAAAACAATAACAAAATCAGAGTGATGTATCTAGAAATAATGTCATCCTGAATCTATAATGTATATTCAACTGTTCCACCCTAGATAAGCCAAAATAAAGTCTTCTCTCAGTGACACAATCAGTTTTTCCACATGAATGTGATTTATGTCAGGGATATACCGCCTTTAATTTACGTAAGCTCCTCACAGCGGGACTGATCCAGAAACGTTCCCCTGACCCATGCTCGTCATGTTAAGTGCAATGCCAGGTAACATTTCTGCATGAGTTGCATCGATTCACTCACATGTGAGGGGACACAACCGGAGAATCCAGCGGGAGAAGTGACAGGCTACTGGCTGTTTGCCTGCTCAGTCTCCACTGCCAAAGTAAACAGGTGAGCTTCTCATCTTTTCACACCTCTGCCTGCTCCTGACAGAGAATCACATGCAACAGAATCACGAAGAAGGTATGGACAATAGTTTGGCCTACTTACAGGTAGCAAAGGTGTTTTTGGAAACGTTAGAGATACAACTTCTGCTGTATGTAATTTTGCTTGGTAGACATAAAAAGAGCCCCTAATGCTGTGGCAGTTCTCATTGGCTGCTAGATCTTTTTTTTAAAGGTATACCTGAGGATCTTTCCTGCTAGAAGAGAGCTGAAATGGAAGATCAAGGCCAGTAAAGTGCAGTGCTGCCTTGTTTACATTCCTACATATAGTCCCACTCAACATATCTCATTTGACACCACGGATCAATTTTAGGAGAGATGAAGTGGGGAAGAACTCATGAAATTCAAACATTCTCTGATGTATATTCCAATTCGCTTGACCTTTTGATAGGGTCAATAGCGCTACGTCAGTCACAACTAGACAGCTTTGTGTTTATTTCACCCCAAAACATCTGTCACATACTCCTGCTGAAAAACAGGCCGCCACAGCTGCCTGCTGGGAACCCAAGATGTCATACAAGTAGCACAATACCTGGCCATCAGAAACTGACAACCTTTGAACTGTCACTCCTTAAAACGGCTGAAACAAGACGTGTCAGGCTAAACAAGCTGGCGTGTAAGCAGACATTTTGAAGGACATGCAACATGGGAACCACAGACAAATTCTTTATTAAGAAGCTTTCTGACCATACAGAGATTTACACACACTCACACTATTGTACACACACACACTTGCACATACACACACACACACACACACACACACACACACACACACACACACACACACACACACACACACACACACACACACACTACAGCATACACTCACACCTTACCCACGCAGCAGTGACTTCAAAAGGAACAAGGAGATAAAACAAAATGAATTGCAGACACATCAAGCCTCCCATGCCCTTTAAAGCTTAATTATACCTGTTGGGGTGATGAGAGACACATCACAGAACCTAGTGATTAATAAACAAACGGCGCATCCCATAAAGCGCCTGACAAGTCCCTGCTCATCGCCCCTCACACTCACAGTCTGGGCTCAGGTGGAGTGCACATATCAAAGCTTATCAAACAGGAATGAAGCTAGCCCAACATTGGCCGGGGCTTAACCCCCCGTCCTCCCTGTCCTCGTCTCTTAGCTGTCTTTACACTCTTTCTCCTCCACCTGTCCGTCTGCAGGCCGATGAGAGCATCATCCAGACACGCGCTTCAGAGCACCAGTCTCAGTCTGAGCTTTCATCTTTCATTGCCAGGCCCAGATCACTCGACTGGGGCTTTGTACCCGCCGACATGGTAAGTGTCGCGTTTGCCGGGGTTTTGTAAACAGACACACCTTTTGTGAAAGAAGATGTGAACGAGATGGAGTTACTAACTGCTGGAGCTGTGCGGCTGTTGCTGAAGGAAGGGGCTGACCCGAGGCTGAGGGCATATTAGATTGCCCCGTCTTGACAGGGGTATGTGTCGAGTGAGATTCAAAGTTGCATCGAGCATTTACAACAAGTACTCAAAACTCAGAACACCAGCAATACAACTTCCATCCGTGGTAAAGATGTGAAGATGCAGGAGGATTTTTCCTGCCAAACATTTAGTCAAGTTGTTTTGAGGAGGCAAAACTGAGTGCTAATTACCCCAATGATTTACTCAGTTACCATCTGGGCCCTCTGGTTTCTTTACACTGGTGGAAAATGTCACCCTAAATGCCATTGTTGAATATTTAATTCAATTAAAATGACATTGCGAGGTAGAAAGTGGCTAATATGTTTCAGTATTTATCTTTTGTTTCAAAATCTGCACGGACGCACAGGTGCAGTACAAATTTGACCCTGCTTGAATTATAATGACAATGAACCCAAACACAGACAGAATGAGGCCATTAGACCCAACTGTTTGTTGTTTTGTCAGACTTTTGGTATTTCTTAAGCCCCTTGCCGTGTTATTACGCTGTTGGCGATGCATGCTTCTCGCTCTAAGCTGCTTTAGCCAAACAAATGTGATTTAGCCTAATCATTTAACTCAGACAAGTTGGTATTGTTTGGGGTTTTTTTCCACTTCATTTGCATCCAAACTGTTGGTATACTACAGGTACATGGACTAAAGTTTCAGCCTTAAGACAGGAACAGCCATGTCATTATGTTCAGGATTAAATAGCAAGACAAGAGACATAAAAATAAATAATGGAAAAATTCTTTACTATTTGAATGGAAACACTTCAATGCAACATTTTTTAAGCTGTAGGCCTTTTAATCAATATTTTATATTAACAATTGATCAAATGACTTTGTGTAATGTGCAAGATGTAGCTTGTAGTGATGAACCCACAAAGAATTACCACCAGACTGTAGTTCCCCCCCAGCTCATTGTTTTGGCTTTATAGGCCACAACTTTGCTGTTATGGTTCAGTCTGCTGCTCTCGTCAACTTTATTTCCGGCTGCAACAGGCAGCTGTTTTCTGGGAAAAAGATCTGATAAACCCATTGTAAGCGGCACCAAACAACAGACACATTAAGCGGTTAGCCGAGGAAGCATTTAGCAGCTAAAGAGCAAGATATACGTGCTGTACTGGGGCTAAGCTAGCTGTTGATGGACGATAGTAACATAATGATCAATATAACTAATTACTTTTGATGCTGATTAATTAATAAACAAATGTAACTGCTTTTTTAACAGGTAACATGTAGAGAGGAATTCTATTTTTCAAGTAATTTGCCCAAGAAACTCCAAATGAATGCAATGTTCCCATGCCTGCTAGATGTGGTTGCTTACATAATGGCAATGACATTAACTGAATTCAAAATGCATTTTATGGACGTTATTACAAAATTAACCATTTCATAATTGTGCCACACATTTGGAAAAAAGAGAAAGCAAATCCCAACTGTTGCACGGGTTACCAAGATGCCTGTCATTGTTGCAAACTAAGGAAACCGTTGCATTTACTTTTACACTGCATATTTCTCTGTGTTGCAGAATGGTCCTAAAACTGTTTCATTGCAAGTTTAACAAGCTAAACATGATTGTGTGACTGTGTGCCATAATGTGTACAGAGTGCTCTGAAATACAAGTAAATAAGCCATTTTCAAATGCATCGAAGATTATCCAGTTTATACACAGAATACACCACACAATTTACGCATATTTTATTATCTCAAGTGAAACATTTATAGTTTAAAAATACGCTGTATAATAATACCCTTTTACATATTTAATTTCAACTTTGCCGATATGAAGTATGTACTAAAGGCTATTAGGTGTCACATGACAGCTACTGTCATAACTACTGGCTATTAGGAGAGCCTGTGTGTTGTACTGCTGGGGACTGGTGATAGACTTGGACCAAATGAAAGGGCTGACAGAGACACTAGAAGTGCGGTATAGTATAAATGATCATGCCTTACCATTGATTTAACTAATGATGAGTGCTCCGAGTGCAACAATAGTAATTTTGTCATAAAGCTGTCAGCAGTTAATCAATCTGTTAAGGGTTTTCCTCCTTCAATGTAAGATTTATTAAATGCTCATGCGGGCTTGTCCGGTCATGCTCAGGTCTGCCTACACAAAGCAAGTCTAAATGTTTCACAAGAACTTTGATGTTCCTATTTGTCACATCATTATTTCATAGTAGCTACCTACTGAATAGTATAAAATTAAGGTGACATAATTATGCATTTTTTTTCACATGCGAACCTCATGAGTGACAAGACAATTTATGTTTCTTCTCTCACCTGTGTGTTGACTTTTTTTGTATTTGGGGTTGAATACTTTGTCTGAGCTCCTCAGGCTGTGTCTCGTGTAGCCAAGACTTGCACGGTAGATGCCTAAAGGACTTTCTAGGCCTGCTGGTACATCTGCCAACAATAGGAATTTCCCCAGTTTACACAACTCTAACACAAAGTGGAGTTATCTCCAAAGGTTTAGCCTCATTGTTTCCTTTTTGGAGGGTTCATGCCACTGAAGTGTTTGACTGATGTTACTTCAGCTTAATCTCCTGTGATTAATGTAATGAACATTGCTCACAGGGCTGTTTTGTAATTACATGCTCTTTCATATTAAAAAAATAATATTGTAAACTTGTGGTATGGCTCATATATACCTCATTTTACAAATAAGTGACTACACAACACTTTTTACATGCTCCCTTCTTGTTTCCTTTGACAATAACAAACATTAGTATGTTTACAGCCGTTTTCTATGAAAAGCATGATCTTAAACACGACATACAACACAATATTTTATTCAAACTTCAAAGAAACTGTTTAACAATTTGAGAAATCTGATTATTTGCGTTCTTTCAGAGAGTGAGATGAGAATCCCATCAGTTTAGCTTAGCATCAAGACTGGGAACAGGGAGACAGAGTGAGCATTGCTCTGTCTGAGAACAGAATCTGCAATGAGCATCTTTAGAGCTCACTAATAAATATATTTTATTTGTTGAATAAGTACAAAAATAAAAAGGAAAAAATAAGTTTTTTACACAAAGGGTTATATGGTGGACTATTTCTTGTTTGGGAGCAGTGACTACTCAAAGTCTAAGTGTTGTCACAGTGCCTGACAACCTCAATATAATCTCCTGTAAAGACGGTAATTTGTTTTTGTACAAACTAAACAAACTAGATAAAACATTTTAACATTAGAGAGCTTGAGCAGTGATGGTAGGTACCTTTGGATAGAGCAACGCTAACGGTTTCCCCCGTTTTCAGTCTTTATGCTAAGCTAAGCTAATTGGACAGCTATGAGAATGGTATTGATTTTCTCGACAAGACAGCAGATTAGTATAGAGTATTTAAATGAATACGATATTGCCTGATTATTCAATGAATCTAAGCTGTATCCTGGAACTCTTTTGAGAAATAGCAGGACTTTTTTCTCACACATTCATCATCCAGACTTCTCATTACACAAGGTGAACGTAATAAAATCCCACTGAAAAGTAGATTTGAATTTTAACTAATATTTATAATGATGTATGAAATTATTGTTTTTGCTGTCGGTGGTTGCTCCTGGTGCTCTTACTCTGCCACTTTGAAGTCAAATATTAAAGTGCTGTTTAATGTGGTCATGGGCTGTTCATATATTGCCTTCCGACTGTAGTCAGCTCCTCTTAAATACATAGCCAGGGCTGTAATTTTTACAAGTCAAGGCAAAATGCACTCTAAATACAGTATCATAGTTTCAAATGGCTGGGATAACCATCTCATTTTGTATATATCACCATCTGATATTCAGTCAGCCATCCTTTCTCTCATCCAGTGGCACGGTGTTATTAAAACGTATAATCATAGATTTTGTGAATGAAACGACTCACTGTCGAGTCAAAATGGCAGGTATGAAGCACTTACTTAGAGTATTTCAGACCCGGCTAGCCTCCAGGTGTGAATGTGTCATTTTAAAGGCATGAAATATTTTCTTTTGTTGGAATATGAACACAGTTTTAATTTGATATGGTGCAAAGAAAAATGAAACACACTGATAAACAAGCTGATATAAAGCTAATGGGAAGCCTGCTCTCTAATTGCAACAACTACATTATATTTTACAGTGTTAATCCCATTTTGATGGTGATATTTGTAATTATACTGTATGCCTTTAAGAAGGGCACACTGCAAATGTGCAGACAAGCACAAACACACCCTTTTTGGCATTCATGTTGAACGTTTACTTTGTTTTATTTTTATTTTTATCTCTGTCATATGTTTCTATAGATGTGTCAAATCTGTTACTTAAAATGGTCTATAAATACTCCTGTTCTGACATGATTTGGCTTAAAATAACCTGTATTTCTAGCTTTCATCTGCTTAAAACTGTCTTGAAATCTGCAGCATCGAAGCTGAAAGCACTGATTCTCTAAAATGAAGGTCCTCTTGAGTCGAAGCCTTTTCTGCCGCTTATTAGGTTTTGTCTGCAGGTCTTGTCGGATGAGCAGATGATGAATAGGAGGGGGAACACTGCTGGTAGCTGGGCACAGACCACCACAAACTCCCCTCTGTGTCTCCTCCACCAATATGAAGCGCTGTGGTGTTATGAGAACAGGATAGCTCTTGAGACGCTCGCCTTTCACTCCTGAGATGGTGCGTAAACAGAGCAGGAGCCGACAGATGGGCCTCAGCAAACTCGTCCCGTTGACCTTTCAACCCCACTGTCCATCACTCCCCTCGTCTCTATAAGAAAATTCAGTGGAATTCCAAGGAGATTATCATCCTTTATGTCCCTTGGTTTGCTACCCATTGCGGGCGGCGCATATACAGAATACACCAGGAAACGCAGAGCACATTCCCAGGATCCTTGCATTAGAGCAGCAAGAACACTGTGTTCTGCTAATGTACTCGGTTACATAAAAGTTACAAACACAAACACAAAATCATGCAATCTAATGTATGGTTAAGGGCTTCAGGTATGATTCTAATCTGAAAATGTACATTTTGGTTTGGCTGAATTACTGATTTGAAGTGATGTTTCACACATACACACCCTATCTTACAATAGCCTGTCCAAACAAATGGTGTGACTTCACTTCATGCCACAAACCCAGCTCTTTTGTAATATTATTACAGTGTGCAGCTTAGTTTTGACGCACATTCAGCTCGCTACTGTACTACTGTTTACCTGTTCACATCATATGTAAGGAGAGAGTGGTAATGAGAGAGTCGTCTGTCTGAGTGAGGGATTTGAACTTGTACAGTGAGACAGTAGAAAGAGGAGACTAGCAATTTGGAAAATTATCACTTGGGATTGCCTGAAGCTATACTTTTGTATATTCTTGTTCTTATTTTCAACCTATTTCCTGGTATAAGCGGGACCTGCCCAAGGTTTTAGGGAGTTAGTAGCTACCATAGGGAGCCTGTTTCATTCATAATTTTCCCTGCATAATATTTATTTGGCTTCATTTTATACTGGCACACTGTACACACACACACACACACACACACACACACACACACACACACACACACACACACACACACACTATAGTTTTCACCTACGGTACTCTAGGTAAGTTTTGAAATACATCATATCAAACAACTGCAATCAAATTCCATGTGTTTAAACAGAAAGACAATGTTCTTCTTGCAGATTTGCCGTTTGTAGAGTTATGCTTGGGATTTGTAATGCAGTGACATGGCCTTAAGTTAGCAATTACTGTATATTATTATTATTTTCAATATTGTTTTCCTAAACTTTTCAAGAATATATTTGATCTGATTTTAGGTTAAGTCATATTTTTTATGCTACGCAACCCCTAAACTCATCATGTTTTATATAGAGTGAAGGGTAACCAAACTGTAATTTGGGGGTTAAGATGAAGAAAGTCATCAATGAAGGAGGGATATATGCCAAAAGTTTTCATAAAGGTTCACTGATATTTTGTTCTTCAGATGTCATCCTGAAGACAACTCTTGAATTTGTTTAGCAACATGTTTGGAGGGAAATTATCATCTTGGTCAACGGGAACATTATAAACGGTTGGCACTCTCTGGGATACCCTGCAAAAAACTCCAGTACCTGTATAGATTCTCAGTCATGTTAACTGTCAAGAGATATTTTAAGGCAATGGGATCCTTTTTTTAAACAGCACAAACAATACAAATACCCAGGCTCCATGTTTTGTGCCTTTTACACAAGGTTATGTCTTTGTTTGTTGTGCTTTGGATATAAGCAGGTTTATCACTTACAGTTTATGTCACTTGTACACCTGTGATTTGGCCTAGTTGAAAATCAAGTGCTATACTTTGGAGATACACATATTAAAGGCAAACCTCTGCTAAAATTAATACTGCAACTTGGCATCCAATCCAATCTGACCTACTTGTGCAGCTGCTTTGTAAAGTAACAGTGCATTTTTCTGAGGTGCATCCATTAGTTAGTCGACCCTCTCTGTGTGTCAGTGAAGTAAACATAGTTTAGACTGTGGCTGATCCTTGCAGAGAAGCATTTTTTGCATTCCTTGTTGAATTTTTAATCTGCTTTGCATTTTTTTTTTTCATACAAGCAGAGGGAAACAATTCGGTATAAGCTGGTCAGGTCAGCATTGTGGGTTGTTTTCCATGCCAACTGCAAGGAATTAAACTGCTGTGAGAAATGACACACTACACACTCATAACTTTCTGTTTACTTTTTTTCCCAAACAAAAACGAATGGATGAACCCACCAGACAGATGTTACTCAAGTTTACTTTCCCAACATTATGCTCATTTGCAGTGCTCATACTCATCCCTCACTATCAATATTTTTCATTCACCCCCTCACACGGAGTATTCAATCACATAGTTTTGAAGGAAAGCACACTTACTTATATAACAATGCTGATTAACAGAACATTTCCCTTTTGTAGACGACCACAAAGAGCGACTCTTAGCGTCTCTGTGGCTGAGTCACCACACAGCTTGGGCCCCATTCATGTTTTTCCCATGTTGCAATTTACTCACTGAATTAGGCTTGGACCAAAAAAAGTGTTTCAGTCCCAATTATCATCTGGCAAGGAGGAGAGGCGGTCTAGGGTGGGGGGTGAGATACTTAAGCCTTTTCACTAGTGCTGCCTTGTTTCCCCTGTTCCTCTCCTTGAGAGAGTAATGTGTTTCCTCACACAAAAGGAGGATCTTCAGAGATATGCCAAGAGTCTGGAGAGTGTGTTTGCTGGACCTGTGAAGAGACCTCTTTAGGAGGCTTTGAGGACAATGGAGCATGGGCACCGGCCGTGGTTTACTTTGTCCACGCCAAGCATTTCACACGCACCCAGGGCAACAGCCGGTCTGAGCAAAGGCACAACATTAGTCTGAGTTATTGAAAAGGCCTTTTTCATCTTTGTCACCCAATCAGTGCAATGATCGCTCTGAGGGAGTTATGTTTGACCAACAGTTTTTTTCTATTTCTTGAGACTCTCCACATTCTTTACCTACAAGCTACTTTTTGGTCTCCTTCCCTCTTTTTCAAGTTAAATCTAATATATATATTTTCAGCAATGTGAGAGTTGTAAGCTTACGTGATATTATAATGAACCAAACTACTAACAGCAGGATGTCTACATATTTATTGTGCAGCTAATATTGCTATTGTGTTTTTGTTATTCAGAAATATTGAACAGGAATCAAGCAGAGGATGTAATGATACAGTGTGTTACTAAGAGCCACAATAATCAACACAAAAAGATGCCATGACAAAGTTAGTGTGGTGTTGCATGAAATAATCCTGCAACAACATTTGGTTTTCTTAAACATTTTAAATGGTCAGTGCATATACACAGTAATCTATACTGAAGGTTAAACTCATCAGTTTGAGGCAGATTATTAAAGAAAATCAGCCTCCCTCATCTATATATAGTTATACTACAATTAAATGTATCTGACCATATTGGCATATTATTAGACAAGTTGCTATATTATAACATTGTGCATCTATCTATCGAATCTAGATCATTCCCTCTGAAATTGGACCCAATACTAACTTTGAACCAGGACCAAAGAATTACATTCTGAATGATGCACAGCAGAACTGGAGTAGACACATCATACATCTTCATTACAGCTGAAGTTTCCCATCTCTCCTGCGTCTCCTGTCTCAGCCTGCTCCATTTGCCCCATCACATTGTTCATATCTCAATGGCCAGGCTGTTGTTGCTATAGCAATATGTGGATCTGACAAGGACCCAGGTTGCTCCTGATTTAAGTAAATGGTACCTTGTGGTGGATGTCTTAATCAGTCTCTGTACAGAAGATAGAATGGACTATGTTGGTGTAGTAAAAGAAAATGATTTCACAGAGACAAATACAAAATCATAGAGAAGGGTTGTGAAATGGACACCTTCCAGGTATTAATTAGTGCTTCTCAAAAGCAGCAAACTCATTCAACTTGCATATGAAAAAAATGCATAATTTTGTTATGCAGACTGCTGTTTCTTAGTTGGCAATTTTTTAAATGGCATGCATACAATCAATTGCATATAATGGCTCCATTATTAACTCACTCAACACAAGACATTTGGTTTCTTTTCTATATTGTTATTTTGTTTAAATTAAAGGAGTTAGATTCTTAGGTAAATATGTCCCCGTCATGTCTTCATTGATTAATGTGCATCTTGATAGAGTTGAGTATAAGAAATAAACTGTTAAATATGTTAAATATGATGTAATATTAGGTGAATGTATGGTTCATATGCACATGGTTTTTAATAATGGTAATTGCAAAATTTGGGGTTATATGGTTTGGGGTTATGAGGCTAATATTAACAATGGGTATACTGTATTCTTCTTTTGTGCTTTTTGTCACAGCAGTGAATTACTGATATTTTGCTTCGTCCATTTTGATTGTATCATGACTACTTACTTTACATTATTATTTATCAGACGACAGATAAATATACCGTGACTATACGGTGCAAAATATTGGCTGTGCCTTTAAAAGTCAGCAAGTGCTCTGGGACAACAACAACACACCCACCTGTGCATCAATCACTTGAGACAACCCATAAATACTTTGTTATGAACAAGAACCTGATAACGGTGGCAGCAGAGCTCTTAAGAAAACACAGTCATACAAACCACAGGCACTGTTCAGCATTTCAACCAATGTTGTGTTAAATATTAATCTCACACACTTTGAGAGCAGCATTCCTGTGAGATCACAGTCGAGGCAACTTGTGGAATGCAACCTTAAGTCCTGAAACTGTACTTCCTGGCTGTGAACAGAGGCATGCTGGGAAGGCCTGTAGATACCTTTTACCCTCTGTCTTTCAACAGGTGGCTCACCCTTCTTGATCCCTAAATTACAGCTTTTCTGTGAGACCCTCCAAGAGGGATGGATTTGATAAATATGATTGTCATTGTTGTATTCTGTCTTTGATTTAAGTCAACAAAAGCATCGTGACAGCTTCCATTGATATTTGGACTTTGGCTTTTGAAGACCATTAAGTTCATGAGGTGAAGGTGTGACTGTATCCCATACCCAAACAAATAATAGCCTAACTGATCACATGGTACATGTCTTGAGCAAGCATGTGCAGGCAGATCTGTGGTAGTCCTTGTGAAATATCTTGATATAAGCCCCACTTGCAGACCACATAATTAGCTTTTGACCTACATTTCTCCCCAAGCTTTTTGTGCATTTGCTACAGGTCAGTTTCACTGGGATTGTGACTCGACACTTCAAGGAAATCTTTATTCTTTGACCAGAACTAAAGAAGCCCACATCACTGACAAATGTCTCACAGTGTTTGCCAAACAAGAATGTAACCTTCTTTTCACAAGTAACAGCTGTTTATGGTTGTGTTGCCTCAAAGCGAATTGAGAGGGAGTTTGTGCATGACTCACTCCAATTGTAAATGTGAAAAGATAACTTCCTAACACTGAAAATCCTCCTTTGATGATGTGATGGTGTGGGTGGACAGGTCCTTGAATGGCATTTCACTGTATTAAGTTCTAATGAATTGTCTGAATATGTTTCATCAAATGCTGTAAATAACATATCACAGAATGAAAGTGTGTGATAACATAACATAACACGATGTAACACGACATAACATTTTATTTATAAGACATAATATAATTCACTGCGTGTAGCGTAATGTACTAAAACATGAAATAACATGACATGACATTTGCATCACATGATAAATCGTGATACTACAACACTACATGATATGAATTGACATAAGACATTGTATTGCATGATATAATATGACATGACAGTTCATGACATGACATTATGTGACATGATATTCTGTAAAAATCATATAATGTGACATGGCATTTTATGGTAGGAGATAGTGTGACATGATATTTCACAACATGACATACTGGACATAACATGACATGACATAATGTGACACTCCATGGCATGGCATAATCTGACAACATGCCATACTATGACATATAATAAGATATGAAATAACATTACATGAATGTACCATGAAACACTACAGGGCACAAAATATAACATAAATATATTATAAGACAACATAAATGTTAGAAGAACATAAACAGTACACATTCACAACTCTGTAGTAGAAGTTCAGTTCTTAGACAATACCCTACTTGTTGTTCAAATCAGTGCAATAGGTAGCAAAGGTCAAGGTCATGTACAGTTAGTGGGCAGTAGAAAATGCTACATTAAAAGTAGGCACAGTAAACAATAAAATGAAGTCATAAAGCAGTGCAGTGATTCAGGAAACAAATAAAATCGCAGGATAAACAATTTTTATATTACCTACTGTCTTTTGTGTTTTGTATTTCACAAGGACATGACTTTCTTGTTCATATACAGTAACAATTATCTATATGCTCTATAAGAGTAGACATTATTTAAAGAATCTTTCATCTATTTTATGAGTTACTGCTTTTTCAAATATTTCTGCAACAGTGTTAGAAAATCTTTTTTGATTCAAGAAGATGATATAATAAAGACATAATTGTTCTTTTATAAGAAATATGATTTCACTGTTTCTGAAATGTCATCCAAAATCACACCATGTAACCTCATACAATTTATGGAATATACAACATAGAATTAATAAAGCTACTAAGCGGTAATTCTACTAAAGAACTGAGCAGTAAGTGGAGACTGGATTATTACGTTTCTACAATAATTTAGAAATTCATGATGACACTTGACAATTCACCATAGCACAGCCTACTTTTTGTACCTAGCTTGTGCAATAATCTATTTATGCAAGAGAACGCTGATCGTCTGTGTAATCCCAGTCGAAATTCTTGTGGTGAAAGAGGATGCAGGCCTTACTGCAGATTAATGCCATGACGATGTGTTCCGCTGCTGATGAGAGCAGGCTAAGCAGTTTCTTTATGGACGGTGGAAATGTTTGGGTTCCCTGCGCAGAGGGACGGGGGGCCACAGGGTGACATGCGTTGCAGAATTCATACTGTTCTTAATGTTCTCACCGTAGAGAATAAAGGATTTGAAAAAGAAAAGACAAAGTAATTCTGGCCTCTTTTGTATGAAATCCTCCCAAGAGCTACTCAGCCCATGATTTCATTATCAGTCCGACTTACACTAATCCTCTCAGAGTGGAGTTGGCCCTTGTTAGATGTCTATACTTGGGTATCAAAAAACCCTGGATGTCAATGGGTAAGAGGGATGGGAGTGTCCAATATGCCTAAAGTTTACATGTGCATGTGTTTGTGCAAATGCGTAATTGTGGGCGTTTGCAAATGAGCGCAGATATGTGTGTGAGTGCATGTATGTGGTGGGTTCTGGTGTGTGCGTGCGTGTGGGGGAATGCTGGATGTTTGAGATCATCCCCAGACGCTCAAGACTGTTTTGATTTCCCACTTCATGGAGAACGTGAGAGTAATCCCCTCAGGATTCCCCCTCTAGAGGTCTTTAGCTGCCATAAGCCACCATTCAACAGGCAAAACCCAACATGGGCTTTATACAGCCTGCTGGTATTACTGGATAATTGGGGAGGGGAGAAGGCTTAATCTGCCCTGGTGGCTAACCTGTCGCTGAAAAGAAACCTGCAGGGAAGCCAGCTATGAGACTGGTGGGCTGACAAAGTATATTGTTCATCTTCTGGCTACATCGAAGGAAACCTGGGGAGGATTTGTAAACTGCGGACTGAATTATAAAATACCCAATTAGTTTCTTATCAATCACATTAATGGTTTTTGAGCTTTTTATCAAAGCATTTTACAAATGAAATGTCACTAAGATGGCAGTTATATAGTAACATTAGTATTGTTAAAAAAAGAATACAGCAGAGAGGCAATATTTTTAGATGCCTTTGTTCTCTTTTCACTGTGGATGCTGAAAGTTTATGACACTGAAGAACCAACCCTTTTTCTGTGCACATACTTTTCTAAAAAACAAAAGCCCTTTTTCACAGCAGCCATTTTGACAAGAAATAAACACAGGTGTTACTAATGATTAAGGTTCCATTCCATTTAGTGTAGCATAGCCCTTGAGCCAATGTGCACAATAGCAGCAACTTGACTCTGTCTGACCTAAATGGAACAGAACCTCAATTAGTATCATTGGTAACACCTTTACTATTTCATGTCAAAATGTCTGCTGTGAAAAAGGTATATTCACTGCAGTCTATGTCAAAAAATATATATAATGTTTTTTTTATATTTCAATGTATTGAGGCATATGGAAATATTTTAACTAAGGTTTATAGTGTATAGACAGTTAAATCAAATGACTTTTGGGAGTTTGCGATGGATGCTGGTACTGCAGATCCCACTGAGAATCAACATTTTGCTGCATTTCTTTTGGTTTGTTTCTGTTTTTTGTTTCATACATATGTGGATACCTCTAACATGATCTGCTTGTTTTAATCAAAGTGAATGGACAACACATAACAAATGTAATGTGAACACTTTATCACCCCTTCCAAGAGGATCTGAAATAACAATTTTAATGTTCCCCCTGATTTACACCTATATCTAACTATAATCAAATTGTTTTATTTTCCATACCTAATCCTTAACCCTTAAAGTTTCCTAGCTTCAATCTCAGTCAGTATAAATAACATTTTCACTTGATGAACAGTAAAAGATGTGTGCCCAGTTAGACATATTTTTAAATATCTTTGTGGTAAAGGAATTTAATATTAAGATATTTCCTGTCTACAAAACCGTTTGACTTCATTGTTTGCTGTGTATCAGAATCGGCTCTATGTGCATTCATATACAAACAAAAGGGTACATCGCATTAGAGTATCCTGGTATTGGTTCCCTGGCTGACATTTCCGACTTAACATGTGATGTTTAGGTTCAGTAGCAACAATATATGATGCAATGAACAGCAAAATTAAAAGAAATATGTCATGGTGAAAATATTTTTGGAGTTTTATCTGGCATTGCATGTTGATGTGTTTGCCAAATTCTCCTGCCATTCAAGTAAATCCAGATGATACACTAACTCCCTTTTAAGTGCTTGATCTGAAAGCAAGTATTGTTAAGAATAATAACATGGATGTGGGATGGATAATACTGACAAGGAATTAGGTGACCTGAATGCGATGCAGTAGCATGCCCTCCTTTCCAGCCAAAAGATTCATGTCACATTGCACATATTGGTGGATTACTGGCTAGTTTAAAGAGCTTAAGATGAGTTCCCCTGGTGTGTGATCAAGTCTGAGCAGTGTGCCTTATAATGCACCACTAAGAAGAAAAGGCCCTGTCACACTGGCTTTCCTTCCGTCTTACTCTCAAGGTCTCTCGTCATTTGACTGTCTGAATGGCTTTGTGTGACAGCCGTAGCTACGCTGCACTGATTGCAACCAAGCCACATGGTGTTACCATGGAAATGGCACTCAGGTTACTCCTTTTGTGCTATGCTTTGTGGAAATCTATAGCACTCATACCTGCAATAAATGTATCATAGCTGCAGTTAATGTGCAGTCAAATACTTAAAGCATGAAAATAGCAAATGCAGCACATGCTAATTGATATACTTACTGTGACATTGTATATATATTAAAGGATCAGTTCACTTACATTACAAAAAAACACATTTTATCACTTACCCCTGGTGGTATCAAGCTATGCAGATAGTTTTGTTTTTCCAGCAGCATCTCTTTGCAGCAAGAGTGTCCCTGCTACTCGGAATGATCCACCAAATACACAGTCAGTCAGTCTTCAGCTGCAAGTAAGACTATTTCACAGAATGTACTTGTCTTAAGGAAATGTTTTTTTTAAACATCAAATCATTGCTGTAAGGGTAAGTCTAACAGGTCAAGATGGATGAGCGACTTATGAAGCGCAGGACTTGGATATGTCCAGTATCCCATAAAATATGGCTTTGTTTTGCTCCTATGAGCTTATCCCAAAATACTGACTGGGCATACAGTACTCTTATTCAAGATATTGGAAAAAACCTTGTAGAGACGCAAAGTTTGTACTTTTAGAATTTTTACCACTGATGGAACCTTTGATACAGATACATTTTGTCTGTTAACTATTCTTTTTTGTTTAAAAAAAAATCTCCCTTCCATGTTGTTTTGGAAATTGTATTGTCTTTCATCACAGAAAATAAAATACAATTGGAAATTGGGTGGGTCAACCATTGAATTTGTTGTGACATATATTTTCCAGACCAAAATGATCAGCTATGACACATGAACAAAACTCATAATTTATTAATCATTTGCATTCCAGACAGTGTGAATATTTACTAAAGGTCTGAGCAATGCGTCACCAGGATGGCCACTACAAAACTCAACATGTCATCATTGAGGGCCTTAGAAGTCATCACTGCAATACTCAACATAATCTTGAATTTGCAATCCTCTGTTTGAAGTTGTCTGTGGGAGAGAGAAGGCTGAGGGACAATTATCTTGTATGTCCTCAAGAGGTCTGGTATTGTGGAGGAAAGGCTGAGTAAAAGAGATCAGAGAAGGAGGGTACACACAGAAGTACATCTGAGGGCTTCGTAGATCCCAGGTATTACCAACTGTCTGAATTAACAGGATACACATACTTCACTAAACAGTCAACATGTCACGTCTTAACAGCGTTTGGCTTCACCTATGAGCCAAAATTCTTACATGAAGCCCCATGAGCCCCTTGCTGTTTCGCAAGCTTAGATGAGGTCTTAAGCCTCAACAGAAGATGAATGCCGAGTGCTAAATTAATTTGAGGCATTTTCTTTTGTGCGCTGACAAAAGCGACCAGGTTGGTGCTGGTTTCCATAGCTGATGACAGATCATTGGGCTGCAGTGTTTGCCCAGGTGTCAGGCCTCCCGCTGCAGACAGCAAAGGGTTTGTCCAGGTCTCCGAACTTCACATTGCTGTGCCTTAATTGTACAGATTGCTTCATTCACTATCGCCATGAAAGAACTAAAAAATAATCGTGACAAAATAACAGTGCCCCTTGTTGAAATGTTGAAACATGCCCTGTATTCAAGACATTTCAGGCTGCAAGAAATAGGAAGAGACTATTTGAAAACACTTTTGAAAGTAGTGTTTTTTTTAAATGTGGTTTTAAGAAAACTTCCGACCTTTAAACTCTTACAAACTTACATTTGTCTAATATCCAGTTTTGTATTGTGTATGCAATACTTTTAAGTACTGTACTTACACTCTCTCCAAACAACGTTAATCAAGAACACATTATAATTTCCCTGCATTGTATACGGCTTCAATAAGGTGTTCTAATTGCTCAGTAGCATATAAAAAGCCATGCCCTGAGGTGTTTGGCAGATCACTTGAATGTTTGGTGTGGTAAGGAATTTCTTGATGTATAAATATATCAGTATTTATATGGTTTGATCTGTGTGTCATTGAAGTTTGCAGTGTTTGGTTAGGGTTAAGCTCTTGGAGGCCAGTCCAACAGTTTGTATCCCATCAGTCAGGAAGCTTGTTATGTCTGCATTTGGAGGATTGGGCGGAGTGATCACTGCACAGCTGGCAGGTAGAAGACATCTGAATCTATAAATTTCCTTTGGCTGCCATGCATCACATCCCTCACATTTACAAACCCCCTTTCTGATAGAGCTGACACAGGTAACAAATCCAACAAGATGCTAATCTGTCGCTTGTCTTGATTTAAATACTGATATATGCTGCACATGTGTAACAGCGTTTATAATCAGCCTATTGCAACAAATGAGTGATCATTGACAAGCTATGAAAGCACAAGTGCTCTGGTGTACTGAAATCACAGGTGCTCTAAATCACTCTCTCTCTCTGGTTTGAGGGAGTGTCATTTGCACTTCTCCCACAGTCGGTTTCTTCTATGATGTGTTCAGCCTTTTGAAAAACACTCACCCCGGACCCGATCATGTGCGCACATGCTGCTCCTGCAAGTTTATATTTGTCCCTCTTTTCACTTTTAGGAGTTGATATAAGAGGAAAAAAACAGCAGAATTTCATGACAAACTTGAAAAAGGGCACAAGTTTCTCTACATTGCTACAGCTTACTGGACAAAAGAGTGAGGGGATTCGTTTTTCCACAGGGTGAGCAGGGAAGAATTAGAAGCCTCTGCCACTTAATTTGGCGGCTGAGACTTACCCTGCAAAGTTTTGTTTTTCTAAGCCTCCAACATAACAGAGTGTGCCTTGCCGTCAGCACCTTAAGCAAGTAAAAGCGCTTCCTTTATGAACTAAACCCGCCAGATATTTGCTTTGCGAAGCCCAGCGAGAAGAAAAGAGGAGGGTTTGCAGTGAATAACTTTTAAAACACTGTGTGTATGACACGAAAAAAGCGGCAGGAGACATGAAAGAGCAGGAGAAAAGAATTGAATGTTGTTTTTTTTCCAACTCTATGAAAAAGGCGATGGGATCTGAAGGCGTCTTTTCCAAAAGCCTTAGCCAGGTGATTCATCACAGCGCTCTGTCAAAAGAGCTTTCCACAACATGAGATGAACAATGACACTGTGATTGCAAGGACAGGAGAGCCCTTGATTTAAAGATATCAGCTATATGTTCAGCTTCCCAGAGAGAGGAGGCCAAATGCAAGAGGGGAGGGGGGGGTTGAAGGAGGAGGGAAGGGGGGCACTTTGATGAAAATCAAAAATCTTAACCCTTCGACATGGGTGTCAAGAGAGCTTTTTAGGGAGTTCTGCGTAACGAGAGCCTCCAGATACGAATTAACCAAAATAATTTAACAGCTGCTTAACCGTGAACAGAGGAGCTGCCAGGCAGATTGATTGGAGATGTAGCAAAGGAGAACAATTTTCAGATTGTGTTCTGCTTTTGTGTGACGGTGAGTCCTCAGCTGTGGAGCGATGCTGAACAGATCGTGGACCACTGCCAGATCTTAAGATCACATATTCAGCTGAACAGCATTCAGATAAAGTGCACTACACAGAAGCTTAGGAGCTACACTTTGAAGGTTGTTTGTTGTCTCAGAAACACATAAATATATTGGATTTTTTTGTATTCATTTTATCACTATTATTATTTTATTCTGTTACAGTGCATTTTAATTTATATATATATAAATTAAAATGCACTGTAACAGAATGAAATATGTAATGAAATGTTCCAAAGGCACATTTTCATCTGTAGCCACAAAATATTACATGCAAACTATACAAAATATAGTTTAACACATTAAATTTTCTATTACCCTCCCACCCCTCCACACACACACACACACACACACACACACACACACACACACACACACACACACAGTAATGATTATCCAATATTATTCAATTAAAATGTAAATGTGCCAAAATTGACTTATTTTCATCTGTCCCTTGGCATTATTTTAAAATGGTCCTGCCTGCAAAGATGAAGAGTCTAACAAAATTAGTTATAGTTTGACACATGTCAAATGTGCGTGTGCACTACAAAGAAGCCTTTTATAAGATTATTCAGTCTGGATACATTTGTCTGCATGTGTGTATTCATTTGTGTATACAGGTTGGTTTATGGGTCAAATTCATATGTATTCCTAATAATAAAGAATTTACAACAAATTCATACGTAACATGTATGTTTTTCTTCCTCCCTTGTAAAACGTGTTGCAATCTTTTGATAAACTATATAAACATATTATATTATTATAAACTGACATAATTTAACATTTAACACCTTAGATAGTCTACCAACCAAAATACTACCAACATAAAGAAGCACAATACACTACAATTGTCTACTGTGGGGAAATTTGTTTTTGACTACATCTCAGCCTTATAAAACACCGCAACTTTTAGACATTGCTCATTAGAGACAATGTCAATGTGTAAAATGTATTACAAGTAGAAGTTCTGAAATCAAAATCAAAATTATCTGCAATATGTACCTAAAGTATAAAAAGTAAAAGTACCCATTATGCAGAAAAAAATACACCCGCTGGATGTTATTCATTATATTAATGGATTAGTATTACTCATACATTACTGTGTTGGAGCTTGTAGGGGTGGTAGGGTGTAGTTGTTTTGAGCTACTTTAAACACCACTAAATATTTTCTACATCATATGATATATATTTGTATGTAAAATCTTAATTAGCAAAGTAACTACAGCTGTCAGATTAAGGTAGTGACGGAAGAAGTAGAATATTTTCCTTGTCCATGTGGTGGTGTAGAAGTAAGAAGTTGCTTAAAATAGTACTTAAATCTTTGCTTAGGTGGTTCTTCTATCAGCACATCACATTATACTTTAATATAAGAGTTTGTCTCTATCTACTTTGTATATTTTTTCCATTATATACCAAAAGTGACAACGAATAAAGGTGAAACCATCAAAATGAAACGAAACCAGCGTTCTCAGTCTGAGGCCCTCCGTGTTGTATCTCACATTTAATCTTTTCCTTTAAGTGCTTCTCCACCTTTCTCCCCACGTGATAAAAGAGTAATCACCTTAGATACTATTTACACTCAGGGCCGAGGACTACCATTACCCTTCCATCAATATCAGCACTTAAAGTTCATAAAACTGCGAGGCAGACCTCTAGCCTGTAATTTTCGTAGTCCCTAATTCACGGTGAGAAGAAATAATATTACAGGGTATTCAGCTAAATAGTGATGACACTCACACGTAATTGTGAGAAGCAACAAGAACTCTCACTGGTTACAAAAGCCGCAATACATTGACGCCTATTTAGATAAGGAAGTTTTTGCGTCATAACAATATAGGATGAAATCCGTTCTGTGGGAAAATACCAGGTGGGTCATAACAGACAGGCTCTTCCTTTCTGCATGTGTACACTGTGACCACTTTATTAGGTACGTCTTCCTGTTCGTACACTAGGCTTGATCCTAGCAGACAGTGAGTCAGCACTTAGTTTCTATTTTACTAAATGTGAAAGTGGGCAAGGTGTGTGATTTAGGCAACTTTGAACATGATATGATTGCTGATGCCAGTCGCGTCAGCTCCAGTAGTCGTGGAATTTTTAAGTATAGTGACTTGAATTTGCCAATTTTGGTTCAATAAACGTCCAATTAGTGGTAGTCCTTTGGATTAAACTCACTGATGAGAACTCATAGCACAATAGCAGCTCAGTGATGTGCAGAAGGCCACTTCAGGACACACAACTCAATGAACTTCGATGCAGGAGGCTGCAGAAGCAGACGACCATGCTGACAGGACTGAGACTGCTGCCAGTGCAGAGTGACAATTTGGCTTAAGCATCATTAATCCAGTTTCACTCATGCAGGCAGCTACTGGTGATTAAATGGAAATATATTCAACAAACATAAGAATCTTCTAAACCCCTGGACATTGCTGAGGCTATTGTGGAGGCCAAAATTAGTCTTATGGCTTTAGTTGCATCTAAAAAGTAGCTATTGTGTGCATACAGTTATTAGATATTTGAACTGCATACTGAATTATACAGCAAGATTCAAATTTCTGCAACTGTAGATGTACATGGTAAAATATCTATTTTACTTTGCTGCACATTTAGGCTGCTACAAGCAACAGTACAGTAACAGTAAAGAATACATGTAAGGGGCGCGGGGTAGCTCACCTGGCAGAGCACATACCCCATGTACAAAGGCTGAGTCCTGACTGCAGCAGTCAGGTTTGTTTCTCAACCTGCGGCCCTTTGCTGCATTTCCTGTCTGTCTTAAGCTGTTCCTATCTAATTAAGACAATAACCCCCCAAAAAAAACTAATCTTTACATAAATAAATAAAAATAATTACAATTACATGTAAGAGACCTACATAACAGTTTAGCTAGGTATACCACAAAGAAAAGCAGAAGGAAATATAAGATCTGTATTATGACAATTTAATACAGTGAGTTTGTTTTTATCACCCATTACTCCAAATAATACAAAACTGCCTGAAACACATTCACAGATTAAATTTTTTTGTCATTATGATAAGAGTATCAAACATACAATATATTCTGTATCAGCTTCCTCCAGCATCTAACTGAAGCTAATTAATATCAATGATGAGTAAAGGTATTTAGAAGTCCAGTGTGTAACATTTGGGAAAATCATTATGTGTGGGTCCTCGTCCATGGAGTCTGCCATGTTCCTACAGTAGCCCAGGATGGACAAACCAAATACTGGCTCTAGATAGGACCTTTTGTGTTTGGTTTTGTAGTTTCTCCTACATACTTTGGAGGGGGACGCAAGGGTGTTACTACTACTACTCAGCTAGATGTCACTAAATCCTACGCACTGGTCCTTTAACACTTTGTTTATATAAAACAAAAAAAGTCACATGCATCATTTTATACACATTTACCCAAAGTTAAGAATGACTGCTCAGTATCTTTATAATGGGAAATACCTAAATTAAATCAAAATGTAAAATTAAACCCTGTGGGTTTGACTAGTGCTTGACTGCATAATGTGAGCTTTGTAAAGATGTACCCACCAGTGGATACATCAGAGATCAATTAAACCAAATGTTTCTAAAGGGACTACTGTAATGTTGGTCAGTCTGGTTTTCTATTAAAGAAAAAATGAAATTCTGATGTTAGGTAGGTTAAAAATAAAATCTGTCCATTTCCAAAACTTAAAATTTGAATTAAATTTATAAAGTAGGTAAAGCAGGTATTTGACCTTGTTGCAGCTTCAGTTTGTATGTCAGGTGGAATCTTTCCAAGAGCTGCCTTATGAGTGAGGCCAGTTTTCTCTGCAGTATTCCTACCCATTGATAAATGCCTGCTTACAACTTACAACCTCTAGTAACACCCACTTGATTTTAACATTGAAAGTGTAATAGATTTTTTTTTACTGTAGAGAAGGACCTCTAATGGTGAAAGGAATGCTAAAAAGACAAATGTGTAGCCTCCTCCTCTTTCTAGCACCTGATGGACAGATTCTGTCTTGATGAAAATCTTGCATGTTGCAGGCTCTGACAAATCTCACAGGAATGTCTTATCGATCCTTAATCCTGATGTGCTAATTAATAACATCTCAGATTACACTGTAGGCACTTTATGGAATATATTGTGATTTATCGGCCTAATGTATTTTAACTGCAACAGACAGTTAAGCAGTGAGGACACTACTTGGCAGAGAGTGTGTGACCCGAGGCAATTTGAACTGTGCAAGGAAATGCTGTCTTCTTACTCAATGATCTGACTGATGATATCATAACTTAATTTACAGCCTGTGTCTACTGTTAAAATGTTAGCAATTCACTCCTCAACTTTAAATGGACTTGAGATCTTACTTTACTGACCAAAAATTACCTTTGGTACAACATTTAGTCCTGCTGGATTCGGTATGTAATAGTCCCAATTTCTGAGTGCTAATAAAAATACTACATTGGCACAAATTAAACTGATCAAGTATAGCAACCTAACTTATATAAGAAATAATTCCTTAAATTAGAACAACTCTGTGCTTGGCAGGTGAAAGAAAAATATTGTGCAGATATATTTTGGATGCAGGCAATCGTTATTGTTTTTAAAAATGAAATAAGAAAATTGCCATTGATTTTAATCCCATTTTCTCAGGAGCATATTTTAAGCTTTATGATACCCAGACAGTGAGTCACTATATATTGTTAGAAGCAATTTCTTGGAAGTTATGGAGCGTAATTGTACTTTGGCAGGCTCATGAGCAGGGAGAGGTAAATATTTGCTGTCCTGGATCCGATAACTGGAAATTCATTCTTATCACTTGTGTAACTAAACTACATGGCCAATGCTAAGGTGCTTCATTTCCTTCTTCATCTCGGGACCAGAACAGATAAGTATGAAGGGAACTCATAGAGAAAATCATGTGCTATACAAACAACATTAAAACTTAACTTTTTAATTAAGTAAAAAGCTAAAACTGTGAGCAAATTATCTGTGTTAATAATCAGTGTTACAGATGTGATACCTGACATTTCTCAACTGCAATTGTGGATGTTCTTTAAGAAATCTTATCCTCCAGTTATTGATCTTGTTCTACTTGTTGTCAGGTTTTTAAAATAGCAGACTGACACATATCTAATTATAAAAATAATTTGACATTTGAGCAATGAAAGCATTTAAAATGATTTACACATGACATAAGTGGCATTTATGTTTGTCAGTGCCTCATTATAACGTGTAAGAACATGTGAAGAACATTTATTACCTGTAAGCGTGTTATGAAAATAGAGGCTGATACTTTCTTCAGACCATTGTAACAACAATGGCCCAACTACAACATTTCTATCCACCATATTCAATGATCTTCCAAAGCATAACATTAATTATTGAGATGTGTTTTAGAGGAACTAATGGCACTCTTTTCCCCAGACAGATGTCGATATGGAGGATAGAGAAAATAGATGTTGCACTATAAAACTGTCAAACAACTCTTCAGGGGATATAATTGCTTCTTCCTGCACCCTGGTCTTGTCATTCCCACCCTGAGTGTAGACACATTGAAAGCTTCCTCATTTCCCCCCAAAATCCACCAACTTACCAAACTCCTCTAGACTATCCTGAGATACTCATTTTCCCCCACAGCATCACACATGATTGAAAAGCATCTGCTAAATGATAAAAGGCACCGTCGTTGCCAAATTAGCACCACATTCAAAAGTTCTGAAAGGCTGCTGAATGTCAACAATGGAGGCTGAGCAGCAAAAGCTTAATTATCCTAAATGTTTGTGTGGGTGTGTGTGCGGCTATGTACAGAATGCACGTGTGGTGTGTGTGTGTGTGTGCTCTTTACCCAGGTTTAGTACCGATGATGTAATATCATATATCTGTATTTGTCTCAGGATAAGCATTACATCATTGATACCACTGGCAGCCAGTGAGGCAGAGATGCTCGGGCTGCACTGACACTGAAGGCATCACTGGAGCTGAAACAGTGAAGGCAGCTGGAGGATCTGTTCAGTCTACCAGTCTGCAAATTACACAGCAACCCTGTCTCTTAGGAATTATGTTTGTATACAACTAACGTGCAACACATGTTGAAGGACATTTCTTATCAACATAATGAGGAAACATCATTAATTAACATATCTGGCAAATTGCAAAATGTTGGTATGGAACATAACAATATCCGCTTTTAGCAACTCAGCATTAATAAAAGTTTTTAAGTGACTGGAAAACGTGCAGTCTTGCTGTACTTTTTAAGGTTTAAAAATTTAAATAGTCATCCATAAAATATCTCTTTTGATGATACATAACATCATAAAAGCACCTGGGAGGGATTCATCTTTCAAAGCCCCATTATGTAACTTTCCAACCTTAAAATAACAGCTTCAAAATCATTTTGACTTGTAATAGGGTGAATGGTGCCTCTGTCATTCCCACTCTGTGCCCTGTACACCTGTTCTTGCATTGTGTAACATTGGTCTCAGCTTTATCGCTTTTTGGCAGCAGTAACAGACCACCAACTTTGTCACTGATTTTGGTGAAACCGGATCATATTTTATGGAGAAAATGTTTTTTGGTTTCCTGATGGACCGAAAACTTTACTAGTTGCTAAAATAAGTTAATTGTTAAGCTTACTAGCTCAGTCTGTGCTGCCCGGATGGGAGCTTTACGCTGCTAGCAAAGGAGTTTTGGACCACTGGGAGAAGGTTTTCAGGCCCGGGGCAAGGGAGAGTCAGTTGGGGAGTGCTGACGGGAAGCAGGAATTGGGCGAGCGGGCAACGTAACCAGGCTCTGCAGCCTCTGTGGACATGGCAGAGGCAAAGATACCAAGGGGACACTGATGGAGGAAACTAAGAACAGAAAAAGGAGAGAGTGACCACCGGACAAGAGTGAATCTCAAACTGGCTTTTAGTCGTAGGCGAGAGCTTCATGAAATAAAAGGCTACAAGACAGATGGCCATTTGTTCTTGCTGTTGTTCTTGCACTTGCTTGATGTTTGGCTATGTTAGAAAAGTTGTCGACTTCCTAGTTCTTGATTACAAGTAATGTAATTATATTTAACACTCTGAAACTGGGGACACCATATCACAACAAATCTTACATAGTGTTACTTTAAATATAGAGATATTATCACAGTGACTGTTCTGATCATTGTTTAACCTTCATTTACGTGTTTATCTGTTCATCACAAACTTGCAGTATGTACAATTGCAGTTCTGTACTAAAACATTGGGTACCCTATTGTTAGTATGGTAGGAAACAACAGCCTAACAAGCCTGTTTCTTCATTTTGGCTTCATTCAATGTCAGGGATTCACAGCCACATTTACAATTGAGAATCAATCTCATTTCATGTTGTACACAGCAGCAGGTACACTGTAATGCAAAGTTATTAGCTCACTTGACAGCTCACACAACCAAAGGCATAACTTCATCTGACACGCTCTAATAAACTGATACCAACTGTGATGTCGTCTGCTTTTCCTCCTGAAAACTTTTAAGTGAAGTGAAATGAGAGGATGTCACATTACTCATACTGTGTCTCCATTTCTGAGTCAAGGCACAGAAAAAACTCAGACTGTTCTGATCATATTAGTGGCTAAAGTCCAATGACCAGCTCAATTGGCTAATAAAGCAACAGCCAATCATGTTGGGAGATAATTACGGCCTGTACAGTGGTAGCCCATAAAGGATTTGCTCTTTGCTTTCTTGCATCAAGAGTATGTGCAGCAAGGGGTAAGTCCACTTCTGTTATAGTTAAAGTTAGGTTTGTTTTAACTGTTTAAAGGAGGTTTTAGCTAATAGAGTGTCAGATAAGCAATTTAGGCTTGTTGGCCTATTGTGAAGCATTACAATCTGACGAACCAGCTCTCACAAACAAAAAAATCAAGCATCATAAACCTCCACCTTGAGCAGCTACAACAGTAAAATGCTACTTATGAGTTGATGCATCAGAACTAACAAGTAGCCTACTTTTACTTTTGATACTTTAAGTTTATTTTTCTGATAATACATCTGTACTTTTACTTGAGTAGGATTTGAAATTGAGGACTTTTAATTGTAAAGGAGTATTTTTACATGGTGGTATTGGTGCTAAAATATCTGATTACTTCTTCCACCATGGAGAGCAGCCCACGACTCCACACAATGCCCCCACTCAGATCTCACTTTACAACTATGATACACTAAATGATAACAAAAATTGATTATCTGGATAAAATGTCACCCATAAACGCGTGCACACACACATACACACACACTGGTTTCCATCTGCAATGGGGACCAAGTTTTTGACCACTTTTGATCACTGGTGGGGACCATCCTTTCTAGAGGTTCTAGAAGTATGAAAAAAATGAGGTACACTTGCCATTGGTTGGTTAGCTCATAGACGACTTCAAATATCTGGATTGATGAAGTAATGATTTCCCCATGCTAACTGGAGACCTGTGAAAAATCCAGTTTGTAGGGGACCTAATTTAAATATAATTTACACAGATTTCCAATTGATTACTGGGGACCAGTGTCATTATGATATTTTCACTATTTATAGTGAAAACAGGCTAAACATACAATTTGATTTAATAAGGAGTACAGTCTAGACCTTCTGTATTTGGAAAGATGACTTTTGTTATGAATTGGAGCTATACAAATAAAATAAAATTGGAATTAAATGAGCATTTATACTAGAGACATTGTTCTAACTTAATCTTTTTGATATCAGGGGTCACTTAAGTACCAAGAATTGAGTAGTGAATTACTGTCTAGAAATTGTTGTCTCACCCATGTCTGCCAAACAAAAAGTCAAACCTTTTAACCTTAATTTCACTGTAAGAGTTATTCTTTGTTTACATCTCACAGGGTTCTTATTTTTAACCACAGTCAACTACCCAGAAACTGTGGAACTACTTCTCAGTTACAGAATACTCAACAACCCTAATAAAACTAGTATTCATGTTTGTCTGTGTTGTTTGCTGCATTACTTCATAGTGAATATTAATTTCCTTAGTTCAAGAAATCAAACTCTCATTTAAATTATACAATTTAACTTTTTAATGAGTCCTGCTCATTTGCTTTCTCTCAAGAGAACACTGAAAGCAACAATACAAACTTGTATATATATATTTAAACATGCTTAACACTTGTTAACATGACATGCCAAAGCGTTTCGAAAGAAAATAAATATTCTATTTACCCTGCATTTTGCTCTTGTAGGCTGTAATGCAATTATAAACATACAATTTCAAGGTCAGCCAATCCTGGTTCTTGAGAGCTACTGGTTCAGCTCTTAAACATTTCTCACAGTCACTCTGTGCTGGCACAATACAAGAAGTGATGAATGTACTTCTCGACTGCCTGCACCTCTGCCTGCTGCCAAGGTTTTCATTTTTTGGCCGGTTTTACCTGTAAGTGAGCAGAAAAACAATTCTGTAAATAAAATAAATAGGGAGCATCTCGTTATTTACAGCCCATTCTAAATTCCAAATGTTAGGAGATTTCATGGCTAGATTTTACGCACCTGTTAGCAATGGGTGTGGCTGAACACCTGAACTCAGTAATTAGTAGGGGTGTCCACTGACTTTTGGCCTTATGCTGTACTGTATATGCTATCATATACAGCACAAGTGAAATTATCGTTCAACTAATGGCTGAAATTACATTGTCAGTCAAATATCTGCCACTTGAGCTTAAATAAACACTGGAGAAGAGGGCAATAACAGTATTTATCATCCACATCACATATCTTCTTCTACCAGTTTGGATACTAGAGAGATTGTGTAAAAATTCACCTTTACAAGAAGGTCTTACAGTACTGGCTTCAGAAGATATCACTTACTCTGCTGATGGCAGTTTATGTGTCTTGATTGTTGATGGGAATTCATTCCCTTCAGTTGGGAAGAGTCTCCTCTGCTGATTGCTCTATGAAAAAATAAATAACATAAGAATTGTTCAATACGTCATCAAGAGACGGAGGTTTGGTGCTTGGTTTCAGGCTAGCATCACTCTCTTCACTTTCGGAAGTGGTATCTGGTATATCCCTTCACCACTCCCTGATGCAGAGTCGGATACTTAATTTGAATCTTCAACATCTGTGTCTTTCATCTAAGAATAAAATAACTTACTTAGACATATATCCTTTGAACTGAACACAATCCCAGTGCACTATATTATGACAATTCAATTAAAATTATTTAAAATACCTACAATGTTAATCCAACCACTTAATTGCACATTTTAGATTATAATTTTCTCACACACTCTGGTGTTTGGTAGTGATGTTAACAAATGGTCCTAAAAACAGCAATAGTCTAAACACAAGAAAATATTTAGAAACTGTGAAGTCTGACATTGATTTGGTGAATGTTTATAGTTCTGAACATAGATAATATTCCTTTGTCTGCAAACATACCGTTTGTGCTGTCACAAAAATATACCTTGAAAACAAATCTGAATAATTAGGACAAATCAAATTTACAACATTTGCGATTTGTAAGTTTAGGCAACACATTGACTTTTTTAATGTTTGAAAGACAGCCTTAAAATATAACTACATCTAAAATATTCTAATTGTAAACTCAGAATTTATACTTTTAAATTACATAAATATGAAAAACAAGTGTTCAATTTGATGTAATCACTGCTTAGTATTTAATTACACTACTACATATTCTTAATGACACATTTCTAAAGTTAAATTCATGCCAACAGGCACAAAACTAAAGGTTAAAAATCATCAAATTCAATATTTCCTCCTCCATCAACATCTGTCTGATTTCACACATACTGAATTAAACAGGCTTAGTGGGGAGATATCACACACCATGTCGTGGTTCCTTATGGGGACCATTTCTAGACCAAGTCTCTAGGTTGTCAGATACTTAACACAGTTTCTATTCAAACACTGACGGAAGGTGTACTGTGGGGATGTCGTGAATGTCCCAGAATAGAGTGATATTTTGTCAAAAAGAATATCCCTATAAACGTTAAAATCTGTCCTAAATATCCCATTACCATTAGCTTTCTAGATGCATTACATAAAACTGCTCGAGACTTCTGATTCACAATAGATTACCATCATAATGAACGTATTTCCCTTATTTACCATCTTGAAGGACAGAAAAAGCAACAAACAGTGGGTTAGAAAGATTCTAGGAGTAAAGCTAAAGTGCTAAACATGAATGTACCTGTTGATTAGTGTCTTGTGCACTCAAAGTTTCAGCCATCTGCATCTCTAACAAGAGGAATGATGGCATTAGCTGAAAAAGATTTCACTTAGGTTTCACCTCACTACAAATACAAACAAATGAATGAATAAGAAAGTAAGACTTATATGAGAATTTTACCACTTACTTTCCAATAGGGTTACATTTGAGCAACAGCTATTCCAGACAGTATTCCCTTAATTTATTTTTCAGTTGGTATAAACTCCTTGAAATGCACAGAATTCCATCATGTAATAACTAACAGTATCTTTCAGGGAAAACGAAAAACATTGTTAGTAAAACATTGTTAATTTGCTAGTTACACTTGGCTTCTGTGGCTAATTAAAGCTAATTTACCACATTAGTTGGTCAAAATGGTTATCTATAAAAATAATGATTACAGCAAGTAAGTAAATAAGACAATAAAGCTTACCTTGTGGTGTTGTAGTTCCTCTTTTTATTCCGACAAACATCTTAAAATAAACAGCCTTTGCGATTGCTACCTTTAAACACTGAAAATTGTGTTTGCTATTAAAATCCTTCTTAATGAGGACCAGGAAGTGGGCGGTAACAAACCATGTTTGGAAGATCTGTGTGTGTGGAACAATGAGTGCCTTACCAGCTCATACTGTAAGATCTGAATAACCTTCAGATAGACTCCTGCATTCATTTGAAAGAGTTTCTCTTTAGGGGACCTCATTTTCGTCCCTATACTGTCTGAGGTCCCCATGACGTGACTGTGTAAACATTTTCTTGTCCCCAGAATGTGATAAATGCCAACACACACTTGCGCACACACACAAACACATACACACACACACACACACACACACACACACACACACACTGTCTCACTCAGACTGACTCCATTGCAAAAAGTGCTTTGTCATTTATTATTTCTGCAATTTATAATCCTTAATATACTTTCCTCTGTGGCGAAGGCAGAGCAATGGGTTCAACCGAGGCATTTCTGAATTATGAGCCAAGCAAAAAACGGTTTTAGAACTTGGCTGGAATTAAGTTTGCTTCGATGACCTCATTACACAATTTAAGTAATCACTGCAACTGAGTCGCACACACATTTAGAATAATGCAACCGGGAATGTAATATTGCAAAGTATTGATCTTTCATTTTCATTATTTGGTAACTTTCCGTCGAAGCATTTTGACAGACTGTGGATGAAAATGGCTGTGCCCTGAGTTAATTACTCTACTTGGAAACACATCCTGTGTTCAAAGGTTGGAGCAGAGAACGTAAAAAAATCAGGCATGATCATCTATGTAAAACTTCACAGTGGCCCTTCATCTTCGACAACAGCCAGTTCTACTTAGTAAGCCACAAGAAAGTGTGGCTGACAGTGTGCAGGAGCCCTCCTGTAATTCCTACTGATACCTGTGCATTATGCTACCGCTCCTCTGTGGAAGAACACATCAAAAGGAGATTAAAATTAAAACTAAAAACAAGGTGATCCAATGTATGGTTAAGTCTGCAGATGATAAGCACTGTCCGGAAATTCAAGACAAAAACTGAGACTTGAAAATTACCATAATGGAAACGTACCAAGCTGTAGTGAGCTGTGGGTTTTTTTTTTTTTTTGCAGGTGCCATAAATGATCCAATGTGGACAACCACGAAATATCAAGTGACCTTTTTATGACAATGCCCGACCAATACAGGATTCGGAGATGATGTCTGTCTGTTGTGCAGTGCCAGTCACCCAAACCAAAAGATCAGAGAGAAAGAGGAGGAAGGGGGGGTCAGCAACAACATGTTTGTCTGGCGGAGTAAATTGATCACCGTGTGGATGTCACATAGCTGGTGTTATTCCCTTTTGGAGCCACAGAGAGGGTCATTGTTATATTGTGAATACATGAATACAGATGTATGGCTTTCTTCAAGGTTTTTTCTTTAGACCCCGAATGCATCAATGCAGACTGTAAACATGCCCGGTCCTGCGTCTGAGCTCAAACATACAAGAATTATGAAGGGCAAAACTTAAAATGTGCTGCCACACTGATACCCCCAGACACCATTCAACCACACAGCCATAATTAATACTTTATTCACCCACAGTTGCCTTCATGAGGAGCAGATGCAGGGAAGATGACCTGAGATTGGGAAACCACATGTGAAGAGGCAGCGTGGAAGCGAGGTATCATGTTTACTTTCATAAATATGGCAACCCCCCCAATCATCCCCCCTCCCCACACCCGTTCTCCACCTAGCAATTAAATCCAGTTAGAGATTACTCTCAGCTGCATCCCGGTCTTCACAGGAGTCTCAGCCTCCAGCCTGGACTGATAATAACTATGGTCTGCAGTGTTTCAGCCATTCATTTGATAAAGTGCTTTTCACCTTGCAGCTTTCATTATCCACACACCAGAAAGTGTGTGCATGTGCATGTGTAAGTTTATTTCTCTTGGCTTGGAGTAAGCTGATTAAACAAGTGTCATGTCATTATTCTGTAATCAATTTTTCAATTATGATTCAGGCTCTATAACGCTGTAATGGAAGGTGAACTAGAATCTATATTGGAGCAGCAAGGTGATTAGACGTCGCTGGAAGCTTTCCAAAGAAGAAAAAAAAGGAGAGGTTTTTTTTTTCTGAGTTAGATCGATCCTGTTGACTGAGATGGCCTTGGTTCATAACAGACCATGTCTGCTAGCAACAGCTTAGCTGGTCCACTGAGGCATCTGTCCACACATCTTTTGGGGATGTTCTTTAAAGACGGTGAGTAAAGCAGTCCCTCTGAGAAAGAAGGAGAAAAAGATGTTTATTGTGATGGCCCTGCTTGACACTGTGAGGCTGCCTCCATGGTGCAAAAACATGCTACTCCAGGGCTAGACTTTCAGACAATCTACAAGCAAAGACTTATGAAACTATATTAACATGGCCATGAAGCAGATGACCTGATTCTTCGTTTCATGACGTCTCTATTTAAACTCATAGAGGAGGGTGCCCATCCTTAAAGCCGATTAGGTGCTTGTTTTTCACTGCTGTAGCCAGGCCTATGTGTATATTATATAGCAATTAATAAAATGTATCACTAGGATACAAATGTTCAAAGGATAATTCTGCGTTATTACAACTGGGATAGTATTTTCATAGTTTTAGCCATCATGTCAGTTATAATAAAAACATTTAAATAATAACCGGATTTATATTTTAAAGGCCCAAAAAAAATTTTTGGTTAAGGAGATTTTTATATTTGTGTTTTTGTCTTTGCCATTCTCATTGTTTGAAGTGGACAGGGATTAGATTGAAAAAGGTGATTTCATGTATTTTTGTGCATCGATCAGCAATCAGACCAATTCTGATGACTCTTTTTCACTCTTCTTTCTGAACTTTAACTTTGATTGTTGCTTATTTAGTCACTGATATTTAAAATAATAGATTTATAAAAAAATTATAACATTTAAATACCACTGTGGTTTGAATACTAAACTTCAAATGTAGACTTTTGTAATATTTTCGGCTTTTCTTTAGCTCATAACATTTAAAGAGCGAGCAGTGGCAACCTCACATATCAAAACAAAGGAACAGGCTGACTGATTTGCTCTTTAAAGGTCCAGTGTAAAGGATTTAGTGGCATCTAGCGGTCTATTGCAACTCCCTCACTTCACCCTCCCCTTCCAAGTGCAAAGGAGAAACTATGGTGACCCCAAAACAAGCGGAAAAGGCGAACAGGCCTATCTAGTGTCAGTGTTTGATTTGTCCGTTCTGGGCTAGAAACATGGCGGTTCATCTCCACGAAGGCGACCCACGGAATCTGGAGATATAAACGGCTCATTTTAAGGTAACAGTAACATTACAATTCTTATTTACAGGTGATTATACACTAATGAAAACACACCATATACAATATTATTTTCCATTTCTGCCAAAACGAGAAAACAGCTAAATCATTTCTTTAGCCTATACTGTCATTTTTCTGACTATGAGAGATCAGGTTGAACAAAGGTGCAACCAGATGTCAGCAACTAAAATTTATGACACTATTATCCCCCCACAGACACACACACATTCACCTCACACGTAACTTGTTCCTCCTGAGAAATATTGCTCACTGTACTGGCATGAGTTAGCAAATAATTGCTAGTCAGGGGAGGAGGTAGCTTATAATATGCATTGGGAATTTTAATCTTGACTTTTAATAAGCTTTTGACCTTCTTGCGTCTGCAGCCTATAATTAGAAATTCTGGCTGGGCCAGATTGACAGAATGCTGTGTCTTAGGGGAGGTAAAACCTTGTGCGACTGCGGTCAGCAGACCTTCTAAATCATAAGGCTGCATGAGAAATGTTTAATCTAACAAATTGGTTTCTGTTTCCTCTCCTTTTTTCATTCTTTCATGCAGTAGGTATTCTGAATATGGAGGTGATGTCATCGTCTCATCCTTTTAAGAGTGACTGTGGACCATATATTCTGAGGGGGAGGCAGAGAATCAGGACCTAATGGTCTTTCCTTCTTCAGCCAAATCTAATTGTGCCCTTATCTTCTCCAAGTTTAACTGCCCCATTGAAGAGGATTGAGCTGTCTGGACTTTAACTGTTGACTTGCTGTGTTTGTTTTTGCATATATGAAGTTTTTATACCAAATTGAGCTGCAGCGCTTCTTGATATTTCTGCTAATGACAGCATGCAGGTAACCTGGTCTGAACTTCCTTGAACAGCTGCAGTTGCCGTCTTCTTCTATCCCAGTTAAAAAGAACTCTCTCTTCTTCTTTGGGCTTTTGCATCTGTCAGGCAGCACTAAATTTAGTGGCTGGCGTTTATTTACTTTATGTCCTTGCTGGTGTGTCCTTGCTAAATGAAGGCGAACAAGACTGTCACCATCCAGAGGACAGAAACTGCCTAGCCCCTCAGGGTTTGATGGATAACGTGGGGATGTATATGCCTGTGTGTGTGCGTGAACAGAACAAGAATATACGTCCGCAAATAATCTGTGCATGTACACACGTGCACACACTCTATTTGAACAATTACTGTTTGCAGTAATCCACTCAGATCATACAGTACAGGAAGCTGGGTGCATGACCAGCCATCACAACAGGCCTGTGTGCCTCCAGTCATACAGGTATTTGAGTTTGCAGCCTGTGAAGGTATTCAGGCTTCCATGTGGCATAGTGGTATTTGCACCTTTTGCTGTTTCAGTGTGTCAGTGTTGAGCGCTACACAGTCCTATGGATCAGTGCCTCTGTATAGATCCCCTGGAGCAGCCTCTTGTTCCTTTAACATTCCAGGTACATCCACGCCAGCTCCTTCCTGTCGCTCCCCTTGTGTGGCGCTGATTGACAAGCGTCCGCTTCTCTCAGGCGCGTAATCAATCTGCTAATTGGTGTCGGAGGGTCGGTTGCTGTTGAAGCGTCCCCCACTCTTTCTTTAGCTAATTTATCTTTGTCACCACCAGACTCACAAAGTACATTAGTTGGAAAAGTTCAGTTTTTGCAGAGCCTTGTCTCCCTCTCTCTCTCTCACACACCCAGTATGCTACTGTGCTTTGTTCATCTTTTTTTTTTTTTTTTTTACTGCAATACATCACACAAAGGAGTGAGGGTAAATGTTAGCCTTGCACTGTTTCCATTGGTAACCACAGCTCATGAGGTAGAGAAGGAGAGCAGGTCAGTCTGTCTGTGCAGGATAATTGGTGACAACAATGTGCTTTATCATAATTCACTACAGCAAATACATCACAGAAGCAGGGAAGAGTTATAATTAGAGGGATGGCTTCTCAAAGTTGCTAAATAGAGTTAATATAGTCTCATAATAAGCAGATTTCCTTTAAAATGTGTTAAAATTGAATACATAGTGTATATATGTAACCCCCCCCCAAAAAAAAACCACTTGAATACATGTGAGTCTTTGATAGAAGCAAAACAGCAGCGTCTATACTTACAGAGAGCTGACTGAGCCCTTGAAACAGCACTTCACATCTGATTGATTTACAGGCCGTTTCTACCCAGGGTGCCAATCAAGCCCTGATTAGACATCACTGACTCGTTGATGATGGTTCAGACAGCGGCAGCCGTGTCCACGGTCTCACCGAGCGCAGAAGATTGATTGCACAAGGCCGCCTTGCCCCAGATTAATCTCTGCAAATGACACAAGAGTCATGAAGTTTTCATCTTTCTCAGTTTACCAGTTCAAAGTAGCTTCGGTGTAATAGTGGGGAAGCAAAAGGAAAGGCATGTGTGTGCTACTTGAACTGCTGCTTGCTCCCAAACTTGTGGATTAGGCCCCCAGTGCCCCCTATTGGCCCCCAAATCATCTGTTGATCCTCTCTCTCACACACACACACACACACACACACACACTGATCCTTCACATTCACAAGGAAAAACAAGATCTCACTCTGAGAAACTGTGACTGATATTATTATGAAAATATTATTTAATGTTCATATATAACATATACATGCCTGTATTTGGCATAGCTACAAAATACAAACTAAGAAAATATTATTGTTTTATGTATTCCTATTGTACTCTCCTTCTTTTCCACCTACATCTTCTCTTTTTTAGTCTCTTTTCTGCTTGCTTCCACTTGCTTTCTCCCTTTTTCAGGTGCAGTGCTATATAGGTGCAGAAGTGAGGTAAGGTGCTCTGATGGCAGGAAATTATGGCGAGCAGCAGGGGAGAAGTCCATATTCTAGCCTTGCCAGCTTCTTCGCTCGCTACACGACAAGAACGGCGGCTGCACACTGATCATACCCTCATTAAAGTTGTTCACTTTCTCCTTTTTCACTCTTATTTTTTTTCTTTGATGCACTCGCTGCTCTTTAAGTGCTTTAAGCACCGAGGCAGTCGCCTCTCTAAAAGTCTGTCTCTGAGCTGTTAACAACCACCTTTTCAACAATGTCAGGACTATCAGAAGATGATTTTATGCAAACTTCTTCCGGAGATCGATCCACCTCCATTACCTCCACTTTTATTCACTCCCTAGTTTTTTATTAGTGCCTTAAATGTCTTTTCAATGCAAAATAAGGCTCTTAACATAGTTTAGGGATCAGAACAGCGCTGATCTTCACAGTATTATTATTCATTGCTGTCATGTGAAAGGCTTACAACTCTAGTTTTGTTGATTTTCAAGTTTTAATTGTGACTTTTTGACTTTCATTACTTTTACAAGCGTGTGTACTTATATAACTTTTTGAAAACCAACTAGATAACGCTGCATGTTCACATTTTTTTAGATTATTTTAGATTGTAAATTCTATCTACAAACATGCCCATTTGTTGTGACTGTGATTATTCCTGTTAAATTATTGACATACAGAATAATCTGATGGAAGCTTTTACAGCCAAAGCTTAAGGTACAGAGTACAACAAGATAAGACTGAAAATGGCCATGTTTGTAAGAATCTACGATCAGACTTTAGAGTTAAAACCTCTGCCATTTGAATGAGATTTTGCGAGAACGTCAAGGTGCTTCTTCGTCCACATCAAAGGACATAAACTACCTCAGACCTCCAACAGGTCATGACCAATGCTATGAGGCCAGATAGCTTCAAGACACCTCTGATCAGCCTTTCTGCAGTGTTGCTTCCTTTATTGGCCTGCTATGTGTCACACTGCACGTTGTTTCAACCCTGACCCAGACATCCAACCAGACAAACACACGGACAAGGACAAGACTAGTGGACAGGCGGGATACAAATCAGTTTTTCTTCCTCCTTGTAATTGTTCTCATGATTTTATGGATATTCTTTGCTTTCTGCAGATTTACATGAACTAGATTAAGACAGAAAAACAAGCACTGTGCTTTTACTGTCATTAAGACCGCTTTCAAATCTGTTTCAAAGTGTTTGGGCAATAACCCTTCTCTCTGTGTCTATGTTTTCTGTATTTGAAGAAAAGTATTCAGAGCAGTAAATTCAACACATTTTTGAGCGCCAAGCTCCAGTCTTTTCGGCAGCTTACTCGACAATGTAGCGAGTGGGTGAGTTTTTACACACTGCCCTGTCAGTTTTCAGGGAGCTACGCAAGTGGAGGATGTGGCAAAGTCTCACACCGGCCCCGACCTTCCCAAAAACTCTGCGGTGGAAGCCGGCCTCTGATAGTTTGGTGAGATTATAGCGGAACAAAAGAGGGTCTAAATTGAAAAAAAAAAGAAAAAAAACACTTAAAAAGAGGCAAAAACAGCAACGAGTCCACGTAGATACAGAAAAATATTCTATAAATATGGCCATAATGTGGAATTTTGTTATGAGAAATGGCGTGAGGTGAGGTTATTCAAGAAACAAAAGAGGACCTAAGGTGGGAAAACACCTTTTGTGCAAGAACAGAGCATAAACATCAATTTGAGCAGCACTAAACAATAATCAATCTGTGCTACTATTAAATAATAAGAGCCTTGAGTGAGATAATCTCTGTGAGATTGGCTGAACTGCAAGGTGTAACCATCAGCCCCACTCTCAAGCAAGTCCGTTTCCTGTGCTTTTGATCTGATAGAACACGTCTTCACAAAGCTGAAAGATAATGTACGATATGATATAATGTTCATATGTACACGGCCCTAAAACAGCCTTCAGTACACTCCTCAAACACCTGCACAGTCTCCTCTGTGATCCCCTCACCTGTGATCTAAGCCTTTTATAAACCTCTCCACCCTGCAGTAGCAGTCGAAAAAACTTTCAACCCATAAACTCCTCCTCTCTGCTCTTGACGGGACAGCCGTTCTCTGAGGCTGTAAAGATAAAGGATGAGGAGTTTCCCACCTGTAGACAGGAAGTGGGGAGAAGTTCACTTGCAACCAGGGCAGCCAGACACAGGCTGTACTTTCACCTTTTAGACCTTATCCTGTCCAATTTAGAATATAAATCAACATCCAGGACAACTGCTGGGCTCACAGTAAAGTCTGACCTTTTCCGATGACACAAAGAAATATGATGTTTGGGAATTGTTCTGACATGCCCATGCAGCCCCTTCTTCCTCATATATCCCACCTAAAGCAATGTTCCAGTTACTTGTTTGTATTGCTGAAACTTATTTAATTCTTGGGGTTTTATTTGGAGTGGCACGACGGGATTAGTCCCAGCTTACCAAGCTGTACAGAGCCGAATCGAGAAAGAGAAGCAGTTGGCTCTTTAGACTGTGTGAACCCTGGTGGAGCATGAAAGAATGTAACCGGCTTCAATTTGCACACATGAAGGGACAAACAGGAAGCAAGACGACAATTGTGTAATTTCATGTATGTTATGATATTACACTGGCTGAGAGAGCTCAAGGTACTGCAACTTAAAGCTGCCCAAAACAATATTTTTTATATTAACAATGCATCAAATGCCTACACGTAATGTGAAAGGGATTACTCGTAGTGACAAACCCATGGAGAATTATCACCCAACACTGATGAAGATGTTTTATGATGCCTGCCCAGCAACAAATGGCAAACAGACAGAGTTAGCAACTAGCTGGTGAGCATAGTGGAGAATTTAGCTTTAAGAGCTATGTACTTCCCGCAGGAGTTGGTGGAGACCAAAACAGAGCTAAAAGAAGAGTGAGTATTGGACTTATTCATTAATTGGCTAGAAAAATTACGGAAACAAATGGTGCCCAGCTGGATGTGTAAATAGGGTACTTTTTGCTAACACATTCACCATATCAGCTTTACAAAGCAATATTATGCTATTTACAGCCTGTTGCACTGCCAAAACACTAGTTAATGAATAAAAGGAATTCACCTCTCAAACGGAAAGTATGTTGCATTTAAAAACGCAGGAAATTAGTCAGATGCAAACAAACTGAGAAACTCATTCACCAACCTGCAATACAGAAACTCTGCAAATACAGAAAATAAGCAAATATAGATAAGTTGTACATAAAAGAAAATGTCAGTTACAACACAAATCAAATTAAGGTATTTCATAATTCTTATACATATTGTTACTGGAAAATAAACATAAACATTTTTAAAGCATGATCACAATTGTTCTATATCACGTGTTCATGATTGTAACCATGACAGCGAAGCTTCTCTAACCTTAACAAAATACTTTTTTTTTTTTTACCACAAGAAATTATTTTATAAAAAAAACACCGTAACCAGAGCATTAAACAAATTTATTTATTTCACAATAACAGTTTTCTTCTTGAGGGCATGAATGAACAATTGTATTATTACTAATGTGTACATGCAAACTGAAAACCTGGCCCTGCATGTTTCAAGTTTGATGCAAGGATGTTCCTGTCTGTTCCTTGTGGTGGTGTTCTGGGGAAAAAGGTTTGATTTACCCAACACTGTATCACCGCATGAGACACAATGTCCTCTTGCTGACTGGTGATGAGAGTAACTGTCTAGTCCACAAATTGTTACACAGTCCAAAATAAACCATGCCAAAAGACTAATCATAACAATATACAGTATTGTCATATTGCCCAACCCAAGGAGAGATAGACAGATTTCCCCTTTTATGTGGTCATTATAAGCATTGTGGTAAGAGGTGTCTGTTTTTTAAATAGACACACCTAAGAGTGATGGCACAAGTCTATTATTGTCTGCATCTATCTATCTATCTATCTATCTATCTATCTATCTATCTATCTATCTATCTATCTATCTATCTATCTATCTATCTATCTATCTGTCTTTCTCTCTGTCTTTCCGTCTGCCTGCCTCATTTTATTGTCTGTCAGTTTAATCTGTCTGTTACTGATCAGACATCAAAGAAGTTCTTATTGCAGGTCAATGCTACACATTTTCTCTCAGGGGACACAAACAGAAGCCTCTGCCAGTGCCAAGCGGCTGATTGTTTGGCAGCTTTTTATGAAGTTGCCATAAAGAGATTTGGTCCTTCCTTGATTAATTTGAAGTTTCTCAGGGAGTTTCTGCTTGTTAAAAAAAAAAAGGAGAAAAAAAAGAATGAAGATGTCTCAAGGTGGATTTATTCGGGGTGTCTGTGGAGGAAGAGGGTGAGGGAGGCAGGGGTCATCGACAAGGTGCGAGCGAGAGGTGCAGTCTGGGTGCTAATCAGACTCGTCCTCCGGAGCAGCGTTTGACATTTCCCATCAACACCGGCTCCCGGCTCGCTCTTTCTCCTCACCTGGGCTCTCTCATATGCTTAGCTCCCAACCAGACTGTCTTCCATACTCTGTTGACACAGGCAGGCTGCTCCGTCAGTCACTCGCCTCATTAACTCCTGTTGGGCTGTTATTCCCACTGCTATAGTCGTACATCCACGTGCCCTCGCATATGCACACTCATACATCCACTGAGTCAAAGTTTCCCACTCGGAGGCAGTCAAGTGTTTGTCAGTTTGCACATTTTGACATGTTTTGACATTTCTCTTCTTGTGTGAATTACTACAGCTGCAGGAATCACTTTCTGTCTGCTACTCTCTGATCAGATGAATTGATTTCGGAGTGTGCTGACAGGATAAGTGGACACTTTTTCCTTGTCTGTTTGGATTAAAGCTCAATAGATATATCATTTTTCACTCTCACACAGATAAGGAACAGTAAAAAAATTATTAGGGAGTTGGGCAGTTCAGAAAAAGGGGAACACAATGTATTGTTTCTTTTTGCTAAAGGGAGAGTAGTATAAATTGTTTGGGAGACAGGGGGAAGGTCTTTTGAATGACTAAACTTAACAGTTGTCACGATCCTACAGCAGCTTCTACCTTCACTTTATTCTATATCTTAACAGAAAGTAAACCTACAATAAAGGGAAAATGTAAATGTGACACTGACAGCTCTAAATATTCAGTTAATAGGATGCATCCTTTTGTTATGTTTGCCATAAGGTTTGCAATTGTTGAGTCGACTTATTCTGCAATACGGTAGCTATGTAAGTTCTTGGGTGGCAGCATTTGTGAAAAAAGATGTCTAAAACCTTTCGTGGCTCCAGAGGGAGCTGCGGGAAATCAGATATATTGCCCCAAGTGATGTCATTTGAGTCCGCGTTGGTTGAGGCTGAAGACTACAAGTTTTCAAATTTAAAAAAAAGCTGCAAAGATGTGAGCTTTCCAACCTGCTCTTCATCTTTCTTTGAGGCTAGTGGCTACAAGCAGACACCAGAATCTCCCATCTGTGGTTGAGTTGCTTTGTGGGTAATGTAGGCACCAGGTATTGAAGAGTAAGGAGAGAGTGTGTGGAATAGAAAAGACTGCTGGTCCTGCTGCACCACTACAATTCTTTGTATGTACTGTACCATGTCAATGGTGTTACATTATGTACTATGCTAAAAGTGTCAAACTGTTCAGCGCCCCGCCCTAATAATTTTTGTACAGTCCCTAACTGAACCCTGGGAAGACATTTGTTCAGACTAAGTAGCTGGATGTGAATAACCACTTACTTGTATGATTGGGTATCTCATCTCAATCTTTTCTGTTACCCTTAAAGAGCACTGATCATTGCACAGACTGCAGTATTCGACACAAAATTAATTGCTGCTTTCACTTTTAAACGCCATCAAATATGCAGCTGACAAAGATCTGTGTCCATCCAAAGCCACAACTCATAATTAGATATGAGGCAGTGTCACTTTCGTTCAGCTTCCTTGTTCCTTCCAGGCAATAACTTTGATCAGTAGCAGCAATTTCCTGGATTAGTAAAGTTTGAATGAATGCACAGAGCGGGAAGGATATAAGTTGCTATGGAAATGATGGCTATCAACTTTGATTTAACACAAACGGAGCGTGCCAGCACTTCCTCTTTTTGATAAACGGGTCTATCTGAAGTAAATCAACTTGAAATCGGTTTAAATTAAAAGGGAAAATGATAATGCCGGAGCACAGGAAATGACGTTCAGTGATGCAAAATGGGGTTATCCTTACTGAGGAAATGTGAAACATGCAAGTAATCTATATTTAACTAGCCAACCTAACAAATAAATTACTGAATGTCAGTTTGATGACACACTGTTTTGGAGATGTGATTAATACAGATGAGAAAGAGCTGATTGAGGAGAGGAATGCCTGTGCAGCATGTTAGCATATCATGCCTGACTATCAGGCAAACAGGTGGTTACTGTGGTTGGAATGGGTAGTGTAGTAGCCTGCTAACGGGGTGTGATTAAGTTTTCCTGCTGTTTGTTGTGTTCCTACACCTCATTTTAGACTCAGAAGGGAATTATAACCTCCGTTTTCATAGCCTGAGGTGAAATGGCACACACTCAAAGTACTCAGGGCTCATTAGAGAGATAGAATCAGTGTCCTTACTTTAATGAAAGCAAATGCTGAAGAGATCATGTTGAAGCAGATTGCTCATCACTAAGGAGTATATTTGCATTGTTGATACTCTCACACCAGTGTGATTAAATGCATCAGTTGTAGACTGTTTCACAACTGTATGTGTTTGAGTCACTGGTGGTTTTTTTAATAAAGCGGTTTCCTGTAACCTTGTTGTTCAACATATTTTTCTGCAAATTTAAAAGACATGTAAAATAGTACAACGGCTTTGAGCTCATATTCAACATTTAATTCTACCAGCAGAGTGAGATCATTTGGTTACTATAATGCTTTCTGTAGTTCTGAAGGCAGCTTTCTGAGGCAACAACCCAGATAATGTCTTCAGCATTTACCAGATGGGGGGTCTGATAAAAGATGCTATAGAGTTGCACTATAGGAAGTGTAGGTGTTGTTTTTTCGAAATTTGACTCATACTAAAGACTAAAGGTCAGGATATCTGTGCCTTCGTTGCATCAATTTTGTTCATTCTTTCTTTTTATCTGTCTCTCATGAGTCCTCTAACTTAATATCCCCTGTAGAAAATAACATTTTAGGGATACGATATATTAAACAAATCAACTTGTTAAGATGTATTCTTTATCGTTTCTCCTCCGAAACTGTCAGAACAGTTATGGACAAAAGCAAGCTTTCTCAATTGGTAGTTTCTTCTCCCTTGTTTTAATGAATTAAAGGAAATTCAAGGACTACATATCACATTTTTTTATGCCTGTATTTTGCAGTGACAGCTGAAGATAATCAGGAAAGGGGGGACAGAGAGGCAGGGGACGACATTGATCAAAGGGCCACAGGTGGGAATCGACTCTACCAGACAAACTGTCAGGGAGCACCAGACATTTTCTTCCAGACAGTTATAATGAGAAGATAGAAACCACTCTTATATTAGGCACATTAGATATGAAACTGGAGCCAGGAGACGATTAGCTTAGCTTAGCACAAAGAACGTAGACAGGGTGAAACATGTAGCCTGGCTCTGTTCAAAAGTAACAAAATCCAGCAACTCTAAAGCTCAAACTCACACACTTTATATCTTGTTTGCTTAATTTTTTACCAAAACTGAGGTGTAAAAAATGCCAGGTTATGGTCTTTAGGGGGGTTATGTGCCTGACTATTTCTTGGCCAGAAGTAGCGACTTCTTGGACTCTTTGGTTGCCTGGCAACTTTACAGTGATGACAAGACCGAGCCAGACTTGCTGTTTCATCCTGTTTTAAGACTGTATGCTAAGCTAAGCTAACCACCTTTAGGCTGAAGATTCATATTTAGCATATAGATCTGACAGTGGTATTAATCTTCTCATCTAAGTCTGGGCGAGAAAGCAAATGAGCATGTTTCCCAAAGGTCATACTTTTCCTGTAAGATGCAGATTCTTTACAGTGTATCCTTAGAAACATTCTGTACGGTTAAGTACAGTCAAGAGACTAAGGCTAACAACTCCCTTCAATCTGCCTCAACAAACAAAACAACTTATTCAGATGTAAATTCTTTACAGTATCTTAAGAGACTTCCAGTCACTGTATGTCTCAAAGTAAACAGCCACACGCACATATCAATGAGCCTGAGCCCTTCCCTTCTCCGTCACCATTGCCTAAGATTGTAATGGTGTTGCACGGCGGCCAACGCTGACTCACCTGGTGGAGTATCGCACACACACACCACAGCCCCCCGCTCACCACTCACTCACCTCCTTCCCCTCCCACTGAGTTCAACCTGCACTGTAGTTCAAAGTGGTTTTGCCTGTCTAGCCTTGGCGTTTAATGTTTAAGTATTGGGAGCGGCTGGAGAGTGCAAATAAAATGCCTTTACAGACTCCGGGGCACGCTGAGGGCTGTGATTCCAGATACTGTATTGTGAAATTTCCATTGTGCTTAACAGAGTAGCCTCAGGGCACCTGAATTTGTTCAGCTGAATTTTTACTCTTTGCCTCTTCATAATGCTTGATGCGTGCGGCTTAGATAAACCATTTAGAGGAAGATTATTCAAACTTTATTATGCGGACAAAAGAGTACACATGTTCGTGGGATAGATGGCAACGTGTCCGTGCTATAAAATGTTTGTCAAAAGTTCAGGACAGGATAAAGGTTTGAATGTGGACCCCACCTGCAAAAGAAAACCACAATGAGTTGTGGTATGGCCGGCTTTCTGTTAGGCTGGAAGAAAGGAAACCCTATTTGCAGCAAAGGAAAACAACACAGAAAGCCTGACACTACTTATATGTTTGTGCGTGATTATTCTGTAGTTCTAATCCGTCTAACAATGTTACAAAACATTCAGACAGGAGGAGGCTTTAAAGCAGTAATTGGGGGGACTTAAACTGGTAAAACTCTGCTCAACCACTTCTAGTTGCATCTCGCTCGTGCTTGATCGAGACTGTGGCACAAGAAATCAAACATGGGTGTGGATTTAGTCTGATTTGAAGCATATCTCTTAATTCCCTTGAATGTCAGGCTGACGAAGGAGGTTTTTAAAGAAAGAGTAACAGAGCAGATGTAGATCGTCTCAGATTCGATAAAGGGTTACATGAGGTCTGTGCGACCTGTTGGTCGGTTGATGTGTCACAGAAGGAGCCAAAAACTGATGACTCATTGGCCGTTTTCACGCCTCGCACTGGATTAGCCATCACATGCAATAGGCTTCTTAATATGAATTGTGTAATGCCCTCAATCCCTGCAGAATTGTTTCATAAAATCAGCCTCTGTTTTGCTGGGTCACCTTCATATGCAAAACCGAGGTCAATGTAATTAAAAGAGTATCAGAATATCACATAGCGGTACAAATATAAGATTTTGGAATTTGCTTATTTAGTAAAGGTCGTTGTTTATACTTTGTTTGTGGTGTTCAGATTGCTTTTACAAAAGGGGGGTTTCCAAAAAACTTGGATGATGTTGTACTCAAGTGAAAACTGCTTGTTCTAATTTAAATTGCAGGATTATGTGCTCCTTTGTGGTTTAGCTGTTGGGCTTATAAAATCCTTTCAAACACAATTTGGCAAACTGAAAATATCTATTTGGAAACTGAAGGGAAACTCAATGTCCCCAGGTGTGTGAATATATTATTCTTGTCTGCGTGTTGACCCTATGATAGGCTGGTGTCCTGTGCAGGTTGTTTACATCCCAGAACGCACCCAGAACAGGAGTAATCCTGTTTAATTCCTGAACAGGAATAAGCAGGTATTGAAAGTATTTTTGTGTTTGTCTTAATATGTTTGAGGTTTTTTGTAGACAGTATCAAGATAAGTTCTCAAACAAAAGTTCATATACTAAATTGGCCTTTGATACTTTGATTAATTGTCTAAACTGTCTGCTGTGATTTCCATTGCATTTAGTTACAAACTCCACCCATCTGGCACTGGAGGAGGCCAAAACCAAACAATGTAATGTTTGCAAATACTATTTGCCCCAGGTCGGGCTGATAGATGGTTGGTTTCCTCTGTGGGAGAAACCGAAGTTCAAATCCAGTCTCTCACATCAGCACACCTTGCTCTTTAGGCTGCATTATTCATCGTAATCTCTGCATTATTCATTTCACTTAGCATTAAATCTTGTCACTTGTTCATTTTACAAAGACCCCCTTAAAGTCTAATTATTATCATTATATACGCTCATCCTTTTATAAATGTGAGGACTGAGGCCTCCATGGACTCTCACTGCCTCTCACCTCCTCCCGTCTCTGTGGTTTTGAGGCGTTTGTGTGGCATGCCAGATTTTATCTCAGAGCTGTGACACCTGAACCAAGACTCTGACCTGGGGCCAAACAGCGCCTCTGGTGTCCCTCAGGGCACCACAACTGCTGTCAGCTCTGTGTTTGAACAGTACCTCTGCAGAAACAGCAGTCTAGTAAAGACATCTTGTGACTCCTTATGATATTTGGCAAAAACAGAGGGAATTCACTGATATGTAGACTGAAAACCATCGCTGGCAGTAGAATATCTTAGTCGGGGTAACACAGCAGCATGCCTAGTGCACAAGCCATCTTTTGGCCAAGACTTGATGTTCACGGTCTCAGTGAGCGGCGGGTAGTCTCACCTGCCCTGGTTGCTGGTGCCACAAGCCTGGCACAGACTGAACCAGACTGGAGGTCAGCCAGAGTGAGGTTTAATGAGACTGAAGCCACACCAAAGGCTGGCATATCTGTCCTCACTTCAGAGCACCTGTGCCACACTGTCAGTGTGATGAGAGCTAAAGTTGCCCCAAAACAGCCCCTCTTCCTGTAATTAACAGTTGGTTTGTTATCACACAAATAATTTGACTTCCTGCAACAATTGGGATATCTGTTTTTGTCTGACATGCCTTGAATGCGGATACAGTGGGGTTTTATGTGTGATAGTGATGCAGTTTTTAATCAACAACACCAACACCAAAATATTCCTTAATTGGCTCTAATCACAGGATTCTAACTATCAGTGTGTGCTGGGCTAAAAGCAACTCAGGAAGTTTGGTGATTGAAATAAAATCTAAACACACAAGCAACTGGGAAATCAGAGTGGGGTGTTGCTGCTTGCCATGAGTGCAACAACCCCCCCCCTCACTTCTCCTTTAAAGGAGAATTCATGAGAAAATTACACTACTACTATGGCCAGTAGGCTAAATACAGCAGTTACAAAAGGCAATCTGTCAATGAAGTGGACTTTGGAAGGGAGACAATGTAGTCAAGGATCTATGGGTGATCCTTGGCCCAGATGCACACTTAACATTTTATGCACCAAACAGGCTGGTTCCAATAAGACTTCGTCTTGGATGAGTCGGTCAGGCCTGGAATACTCTCTCTAAAGCTTCATCTATATTGTACTGTAAGTCTGTTCCGTTCCCACCCGCATTTTTAAGGAGTCTACCTCATGACGCGAGACAGAGTTGTGACAATATGTAGTGTAAGTAGATGAACATAGGCCAAGATAAAACAAAAATCGGATGAAATAATCACTTAAAGAATAAATGCTTTGACGCGTAAAAGGGGGGCGCAAAAAGGGCGCCGAGTGCGCGCACTGCACAGATATTAGTGCAGGTTTATTTTCAAGTTTGAGGTTTGATAGAGTGTGAGTAGTGTCAAATAAAAAGGTAAATTCCGTTCTGCTTGCTCGGTTTTCTTTAGACTCTGATTAACCTACATGTGACGGAATGTCTCCAAAGTCATTTTTGTTCGTGTACTCATGTTGGCAGTCGGCTGTTTCACGGGAAAAGCGACGTTAGAAGTAATTTCGACTTTAAATCCACCAACCCTAATGGTGTGTACAGTAAGTGAAACCCTTCAATATATGTATTCGTTTAATTGGTGGCTACGGGGTCACAGCAAAATCGGCCAGCACCAGTGCGCGTCCACGAGCAGTTTCTTCTCCTGGGAAATGCATTCTGTGCTGAAAGTTACGCCAGACGCAGTTCAATTACCGCACACACACCGAAATCACTCCAACTAACTACACTGCTTCAGGTTTGAGCCCAGCACTGTGGAAGTACTTCTGTCTGTCCTGCCTTTGCTGTGAAATCTGGAAAATGGGAGGGTGAAAAAAAAAAGATGGTTTATAATTGATGTTTTCCCATGGAACAGCCCCTCCTCCCCCGCAACACAGGCGAACCCTCAGGTGGAAGAAATCTTTTAAGATTTTTTTTTTTTTTTTGTGGGATAACATCAGGAGGGTTTGTCTAGGCGAGCCAATCAAATCCCTCCCCTGCTATAGATCGGTGCTATAATACAAAGCAGTAAAAGCGGTCGCCTCACACAAGCGGCTGCAGCTCGACTAGAGATCCCGTGGCTTTTAATTCCCCTCGCTACTTTTTTTTAACCCTCCTTCGATGTGCCCCGTTATTAGCATTTGTCTGAGGCGTTCATTTCCGCACCTGCCACAGTAGAGACCAGGCGAAGGCGAAGTAGAGGAGGAGACAAGGACATTGCGAGAGCCGGGAGAGGCAGACGGTAGAGATAGCAGCGGCGACTCGTTTGAGATCTTAAAGGACAAAAATGCTGCTCTGGACCAGAATCGTATTGGTCGGTCTCATCTGCTTGTCCTTGGTGTCCTCTGGGATGGGATGCGGACCGGGCAGGGGCTACGGCAGGAGGAGACACCCGAAGAAGCTGACACCTCTTGCGTACAAGCAGTTCATCCCCAACGTGGCGGAGAAGACCCTTGGGGCAAGCGGCAGATACGAAGGCAAGATCACAAGAAACTCCGAGCGATTTAAAGAACTGACTCCCAATTATAACACAGACATCATATTCAAGGATGAGGAAAACACCGGTGCCGACAGGCTAATGACTCAGGTAAGGAGACAGAATAACCTTTCCCCCCCCTCCTACTGCCCTAACGCACCATCACTGCGCACTGCAACAACCTCCTTGTCAGACTGATTGCGCACCTTAAGTGAAGTCTGTTTTACCCGCTGCTGAACTCTTCACACTGAGCCTTTTAACTTCACTGTAAAAGCAGATGCGCTTTATGCACCAGCATGGGGAGTTTTTTTTTTTTTTTTTTTTCAAAGGCTGCAGGCTTGAAGCGAATGTAGAAATCCAGCTGGAGAAGTGATGTGCAGGCGGACAGTCAGGACACTCGGCCTTCATGATTGTGACAGTGTATTTAAAATATTAATGTGCCCCTCTCCTCATATCTATATTTGTATCTTTGTGGGGCTCTATTTGTTACCTTACGTTTCGCAGAACACATTCAGTATGTGTTGCCTATTTAGGCTCAACATTGCTGCTTGTTTTAAGCGCCTTTTCTTTATTCCAGCTATGAAATACGGAGAGCTGGTGATGCGCACCGCTTCAAACAGCCGGGCTTATTCAGGCATGGCGTGGCTCAATCAGACATTTTCTCGCACAGGCTGCTGTAATTTAGCCTTTCGCATGGTGTGCACCGGTGCATGAAAACAGTGACATTTCTTTGAGAGTGGTCTGAACACTATCAGGACTTCATAAATGGGTGGGACTCGGTCAATTCTAGGAGCAAGACGCACAGGGGTGATGGTGCCTTACTTGCACGGATGATGACATCTTTTTTTAAAAAAAATACTCCATCCTCATGTAGGCAGTTAGTTATCAAAGCTCATAGCTCGTTCTGCACAGATAAGACGAGGCTCATAATACATCGGGGAGATGTAGCCTTGATTTCTTTCCAGGCTGCAGGATGCCGCGTCTCTTCAGCATGACTTTTAGCACTCAGATGCTGGTGAATTATTAAAGGCGCTTGGGTGATATTGGCTCAGTAATAATAAAATGCCGGTGGTGATGGTGGTGGTGCTGCTGGTGGTGATGAAGCCAGGCGCGCGCCGGAGTCCCTGAACCCGTGCCTCGCACCATGCATGAGCACGAGCTCCGATGAAATATTCACTGTGCGTGCGGTCTCGGCGTCCCCTGTCAGCCCTCCCCACATCGCCTCTGTGATACACCTATAGGTTCTCATACACACGGATCATGAAATTACAGGCGCGTGGGGATGTGGTGCCTAAACTGGGGTTCAGGGACCCCTTTCACGGATGCTCGAGGAGGTTCCAGGGTCTCCTGCAAAACTGGGAATAGTTAGATTTCACTGTTATTTTAGTAATTTCAGAGAATATTGAGTCACATGTCTGCAAGGCTTTCAATCTGAGTAAAACACCCCACCTGCTGTATAAACAGCTGTGTTTACAGGTCTGTGTAAAATCATACAAGGGAGGTGGGAGTTCCTCAGATTAAATGTGATTATATGTTGCCTCTATGGCTGAAGTTTGTCTATCTGGCCCTAAAGTAACATATTTAAGAGCTGCTTTGTGTTTTATAGATTTATATTTTTTTAAAAAGGGCCAGTATTTGTGGCTTATGGTTCATCACCCGCTTTCCAGTCAGCATCCGAGCGTTTACAGAAAACACAACAGGCTCAAAGTGTGACATGTACATGAAAGGGCTTTTTAGGTACCCCTAACTGGGCCTGAAACGCAATTTGAACTTATGACCTTTGGTTAGCGGGAGGCCATAGTAAGTTGAAACAGGTGAGATTGCCCTTATCGCACATGACACCGCAGGGCCATCAAATTCGGGTTGCACATTCAAAAGAGGAGAACTGCTTTGTATGCTACTCTGCCAGTGGCATAAACCCGGTCATATGTGGATTTAGGCTGTGCCAACGGTCTTTGCGCTGTTCCAAGGTTTTACGCATGAACCCAGTGGGTTTTTACGCACGGAGTTTTACGCACGAATATAGTGGACTTTCCCTGTTATCTTAAGTTTTAGAAAATATGTGTTGTATTTGTACATGAAACGAGGCACGTGTCTGCATTAGCTCCCTTGGGTGTGTGCAATAAATGTATTAATGAGTCAATTCACTGAGGTCTAGCCAAGACTATAAGACGTGTTACTTGGTGGAGCGGCTCAACAAGCATCTACTCCCTTAAGTATTAAGACGCAGCTCATTCCCAGGAAAGTTGCCAACAGTGGCGTGTTACAAACATTTACAGATAGTGTTTCCTGAGATGAACAGGAGCATCAGTCTCATCTATCTAATGCATAAAGCAATAATGTTTGACACTATTGGTTCATGTCCAGTCGTAAAATATTATTTGTCTCAGTATAAGTGGATATTTTCTCTTATGGAGGAGAGAGAATGCTCAATCTGCTCAATTCAGCGTGCTTTCAGTGAAATTACATTTGTTTCGAGAATTTTTCAGAGATAACTTGTAAAGCAGAATAAAGTGCTGAGTAGATTGGGAGATAAAAATATACTTGATTTGGCCCGTGGAATAATGTTCACACTGGCAAATGCAGTTTTTTACTTTTAAGAAAAGACCCAATACTACATTAAATGTCTTTAAAATGTGAGTTATTTTCTTTTGCAGTGTGTTAGGAGGTTGCAGCCTCTGCCCACAGTGCAAACGCGTCGGGAAAGAGATGAGCTGGCGGCTTGTTTGCACTGACAGGTAGCTGATAAGTGTTTCCTCTAACCAAATCATTTGTGAAAAGATTAAGAGGGAGGCTGTTGAACAACTTTACCCCGAGCACAAAGCGCCGGTCTAGGGCGCCCTGCTGGGCTTCACGGTGGCTGAGCAGAATTTGGCTTGATTTGCGGCACACGACCTAATGAATTAATAAATAGGTTAAGCTTTACGGCTCTTGACTCCGACAATCCCACTCAGAATGTGGGAGGTTTTTTGGGGGGTTTTTTTTTTTTTTTTTTTATTCAACACATTCTACAAGTGTGATATCCTCATAAAACAACCACTGATATATGTATCTTTTTTGTTATACGAGTTTTTTGGGTCTGTGTGAACATTCTTGCTGAAGGACACACAGGATTGTCCATCAGGGGGAAAGGACAGTGGGTCACACACATAGACGCTTCTCTGTGCGCCTATACCACCCCTGGATATTTCACAAGTCTGTCAGTCAGCAGCCAAAACACATCGACTTAAGGAGGCATGTCACGTTTCCCAAGACTTTGCAGGAGAGGGAATAATGAAAGTTTCCCTCCGCGGTTGGACTGAAAAGAGTCTTTGTGATGTTTTATTTGACATATTGGTTGAGTGTCGAGAATAGTTGTCTTGGAGAAGGCCAAGCATCTTCATTGAGAGCTCAGAGAGGTTGGGGTGCGACGATTTATTTATAGGACAAACTCCAGATATTTTAAGGCGGCAGCTGCTCATGAAGATCATCTTCGTATCATCTGCATATCAATTATTGATTTAAAGAAAACAGACAAGTTGCAACCAACAAAAGACTCGCTCATTTTCTTGGCCTAATACAAACTCATGAATGTCTAATGTGTGCATGTTGTGCTCAGTGCGACGCATTTTGATAGAGAGGGATGCTGTTCGCACCTTTCCAAGACCAAAAAGACCCATATGTTATAGGCCAGTGAAGCGAATGCGGTGCCTTATCAATATTTCATCAGCAGCTTTCTTATCCGAGATGTGCCCTCTGACGCTGCTGCTCACACTGAGAAATGTAAGCCCACATTCAGGACTAGAGATGCAGCTCAGTCCCAGTGTTTCACCCCAGCTGGGGGGAATCAAGGGCGTCAGGTGGGGCTGGAGAGGTGTGGGCGAGGCCTTAGTGAGTCCTAATTAGATTTTTTTTTTTATCGTTATCACTGTAATGAACCGCAGAGATCCAGCAAACAAAACAGATATGTGTGTCGGGACGCGCTATTTCTAATGGGGGGGAGAGGAGAAAAGCCTCCATGTTTGGCGCATGCGGTCTAATGCGTTATTTCTCCGACCAAAATATGATATATTTTTAGTCAATTGTGAGCACCTGCTACTCTTGGCAACAGTAAATTGTGTCAACATAAGAAAAGGCTTTGGTGGCACATGCTGTTCTAGATTCAGACGTCTCCACATTTTACGCCACTGTGCAGCAAATATCTGCAAGCTATGACACACAACAGGTGACTAATTGGTCCATTTCTCCTTCCCGCAGAGATGTAAAGACAAGTTGAACTCTCTGGCCATCTCAGTGATGAATCAGTGGCCCGGGGTGAAGCTGAGGGTCACCGAGGGCTGGGACGAAGACGGACACCACTTTGAGGAGTCGCTCCACTACGAGGGCAGGGCCGTGGACATCACCACTTCGGACAGAGACAAGAGCAAATACGGCACTCTGTCCAGGTTGGCGGTGGAAGCCGGATTCGACTGGGTCTATTATGAATCCAAAGCCCACATCCACTGCTCTGTGAAAGCAGGTATGGCTGCGAGATGAGAGGAAAAAAAGAATCTTAATTGTACCCAGAGAAAATATGTCATGCGCACTGTGATGCTGGCTGAAGGAGAAAATAACCAGATCCATCAGCAGTGCGCATTTCCCGCCAGGTGCGATTGTAATCATCTAAAAGAGCAGGTGCAGCTCTGGGAAGCTGCAGTCCTGCTTTATCTTCTAGGAAAGTTTCTAAATGAGAGTTTCTGTTTCTAAGGGAAATGTCAATTAGATGAGATGTAATGAAGTTGTCCAAGAACGGAGAGGTGAAGCTTTTTCATGCATTAACTCATCAAAGTGTCCAAAACAACCTGATTTCAGTGACCAGTTCACATTTATAGGCTCCAAAAAAACTAAACCTGACATAGAAATACAATAAAATGTGTCTTAAAGTCTGTTGATTCGCTTATAATGCAAAACTATACATTTCTTAAAGTCCAAATTATAACTTCATGAATGATTATTAGTAATTAATCACAAGAACTTGTACTTCACATTTACCTGATGAGGTCATTTAGAGTGCAAAGACTAAATGTTTGAGTGTATTCATTCATTTTGACAACATTCGTGTATTATGAACTATATTTCTATGAGCACATCCCAGTCCTGTGGCAGTTGTGAACGTTTCCCATGCAGCTTATTTCTTGATCTTACATCGCCCCACACTGTCTCCTGGTGGGAACCACGACCATAATCTAACAAGGCTCCTCCGGTGTGACCTAGAAAAACAAATCATTTTGTTCTCTGTGGATTTTTGCGCACTAATGGAAGACCAAACAAAATGCTGGAAGTTAGGACGTTTTTAAGGTAATATTTTGGATTTGATCATTTAATGAAAAAACGAATCCTGCGCGTTGAAGCTATTTTATTTGGATTTATTTTTGGTTTTTTTATCTCAGCTTTGAGATCCAGTTTTTAATTTTAAGACAAGCTTCATGTTGGCTCCTTTTTTGGGGGGACAAAATAACCTTACAGGCTTTCACTAAGCTGACGGACACCTATGGCGCTTAGAAAACATTTCTTCACGCTGATTGATGAACCATGGCACTTTTTTTTTTCTTAGCTCAGACTTTATTGATAAATCCCTTACTTATCATTCAACACACACGTTTTGAGATCACAGTATGGGCCAGGCCGACGTGTCATTAGGGGTCATGCGACTTTACCAAAAGGATTTGGCTCAACAATGTTGAATTGGTTGGGGTAAATCTGGTTTTCAGTTGTCACCTTATTTCATGCTCGGGAATCTTAAAAGAAGATTAAAAGCCCCCAAATTCTGAGTAGGAAACCCCCTTTTCTGTGTGCAGGACAGTGTGATCCTGGAGACTGGTATGTGAAGAGCTCCACCAAGGCCAAAATTATTGTCATCAAGACTGACAACAAAGCAGGGAGAGGTGGTAGAAAGAGGGGACATTGATGTTGCACAACAGAAAGCATTTAAGAGTCCGGGCCCTCATTTAAATTCAAATCTACAACTCAAGAGGCTTGGAAAAGTGGCTCCACTGGGTAAACAGTAGTTGTGAGTCGCCTATTTGTGTGAATTGTCACATAGAGGTTTCTGCACCTGAGTAAATATGGGAAGAGTAGCTGGGAAAGGCGTAAGTGTTCTTTACCGAGAGTAGCTCGATCCACAAGCTGATTTAGAATAACAATGCCTGCTCTTTATTGGGTTTTTTAATTAAGAATAGATGAGCCAAGGCTTTCAGTTTTTTTTCTCGTCTCAGACAACGTGGGCCAAGTCAATACGCATTTGGCATGGAGGAGCAGACAGGGCATCATTATGCAAAATGCATATGGCCCACCACGATGTGTGTAGGCAGGAAAAATACAAATACGAGCGGGGAAAAAAAGGAAGGTTGTTGAATGGGCTTTTGAATGGGGTGGTGGTCCCGAACTGTAATGGCTCAAAGCACCTGTGATTTATTTATTTTTGAGTCCTAAAAGTGTTGGAAAGCTTTTAAATACTGCTGCTTTTTTAATACATTTGCAGTAGCACGATGTGTTCTACTTAATAAACATTTTATGACGGTGTAAAAAATAATATATATTTTAACAACTTCATCTTTTATTTTAACAGAAAACTCAGTGGCAGCAAAGTCAGGCGGCTGTTTCCCAGGCTCCTCCACTGTCACCCTTCAGGATGGCACCAAGAAGGCGGTCAAAGACCTCCGAACCGGCGACAGGGTCCTGGCAGCAGATAACGACGGAAACCCGATTTACACCGACTTCATCATGTTCATAGACCAAGACTCGACGACCAGGAGGCTCTTCTACGTGATCGAAACCGACTCGGGCCAGAAAATCACCCTCACCGCCGCACACCTCCTCTTCGTCGGCCACAACAGCACGGACGAGGAGGAGCAGATGTCGGCGATCTTCGCCAGCCAAGTCCAACGTGGACAAAAGGTGTTCGTGTTCGATGCCGAGCGAGGTCAACTCGAGCCTGTGAACGTAAAACGGATTTACACGCAAGAGCACGAGGGCTCCTTTGCGCCGGTGACCGTGCAGGGGACCGTCGTGGTGGACCAGGTCCTTGCGTCCTGTTACGCAGTGATCGAAGACCACGACCTGGCGCACTGGGCCCTGGCACCTGTCAGGCTCGCCCACTGGGTGTCCTCGTTGCTTTTCACTTCCCAGCCTCAAGTCAGTGCACAGAAGGACGGAGTGCACTGGTACTCCAAGATCCTTTATCAATTGGGAACATGGCTCTTGGACAGCCACTCGATCCATCCACTTGGGATGTCAGTATACACGAGTTGAAACTTCTACTACAGGAGCAGAACCAGACTTAAATGTAGGACACACGAACTATTCAGTAGCTTAAAAAAAATAAAATAATAATAATAATTAAAAAAAACGAACGAACGAGCAAACAGACAAGACAAAGGCCCCAGCGGAGTTGGGATATTTATTTCAGTGACTTTTCCATGTGTCCCCTTTCAAAGAATGAATGGAGCCTTAAAAAAGTTTCTCTTTGAATAATTTATTCTCATGTGAACTCGCTGCTGCCACACAAATGGATTCTGAAACGGTGTGAGCAGCAAATTGTGCATAATCTATTTTTGTATATCTTCAAATGCAAAAACAACAACAACAAAAAAAAAAAAAAAGCGAAAGAAAAAACGAAGAAAAAAACGAAAAAGAGAAAATATCGCAAAGAGAAAGAAGAACATGTAGAAAGGAGCTAACTTTGACAGGTTGTAATGTTCATATGTGCATATGTGCAACTGACTGTTATATTTTGGGGAGAACAAACTTCGCGGGGTTCCATAAATTATATTTTTATACACAGAATTGTAAATTAGATTTTGACAGATCGCTACCGAATCACATTTCGTTATTTGAAATAGTGTAAGATATGAGAATATATTTTAATTTAAATACAGTAGTTGGGAAAGTATTGGAAAATCTTGTACTGCTTGGTTTATTAAGAATTTTATTATTTTGGAAACTGTTCGTTTAAGTTGTCGGAGAGGGACAGATATTCTGCCTCATGTCTGCATTCTCTGCTTTCTTTCTTTTTTTTGTTTCTGTTGTGTTTCTATTTTTCTGTTTTCTTCTGAGAAAAATATTAAATGCAGATTCTGACAATTCAGTAACAGTTAAAGTAGTACTGAAACAGTTTCGTTAAATAAATTAATAAGTAACTCCTGTAAATGTACTAAAATGTATTTTTCTTTTCATATTTTGTAATAGGGAAATAGTTTTATAGAAATGACCTGCGGCAGATGCAAAGTTTGGATAGTCTATATAGCCAGACCATACCAGTTAACTTTCATAACAGGGCGATGCGTCAAAAAATGTCTAGAGTTTATTATTTATATGTTTATTACAAAATGAGATAAAGAAAATCTTCAAACTTGCAGTTGTTACATGTCTTTGTTTGAATGAGCTTCACTGGAAACACAATGAGGAACACTGGGAGTTATTTTCCGGTCAAATGAAGGTCTCAAATCAGCCATGCTTTGTGTATTGATATTTCCTCCCTTTGAATCCAATCATCCTTTAAAAACGAACATAATTAACATATAACAATTGTTTCACATGCTAATTGAAGGAGCTCAGCCTCCTTGGAGAGCCAGCAGAACAATTTTCGGCCTGTTTTAGAAAATGGAGGAAATATGGCGCTTTGAACTACCTTTTGCATGCTTGCGAAATGTTGAGAGCCCATGTCAAATTTAACGAGGTTTGCCCTCCGCAAATAACTTCTAACTTGCAGACAAATTAAACACGAGTGTGTTTGTTGGCCCTTAAATGTGCTTCTCGGTGTCTGCTGCTTGAGGTCATATTGCTCCATCAGTGACTGACACTCCGGTCCAAAAGAAGAAACGCAGCCATTGTCTGAATCACAGCTTAGTAAAACATTTGTCAGTCTTAACAAATCGCTATAATCCTCCAATATTTTCACAGGGACTTATAGTGCGCACGTAGCACTTAACAGTGAGGTTTTAGTGATGCATTTATTTATTTTTTTGCTCCTCTGGAGGTGTGCTGTGGTATTAGAAGGCTACATAATCTTTCTGAGATTGATTACAGCATCAGTTTCTTCCACTGAGCATGGTTATTAAGTTGTGCAAGTGCGACACCATGTGGTGAAACGCCGGTAGTGCTGCTTGGCAATGCCTTGAAATTATGGAAAATATTCAACAGCTTGGAGATGTAAATACTTTTATATGCAAACTGGTCCACTCACAGGCAGAAAGGGGCATCAACTGGTATTTCTGAGTTAACCACTAAAATAAACTGATTTGTGGGCAGATCTGTGGGCCAAAAGAACAAACTGAAGTCGCTTTCAATTTGGTAAAAGAACAAACTGAAGTCGCTTTCAATTTGGTAGTTTTTAAGGATTTAAGTTGGACTAAATGCACATGTAATGAGAAACAGAAGGGCAAATTAATTACCAAAATATATGGAAATACAAAAAGGAATAATGTGATTTAAAAAAAAATATTCCAATCAAGATGCCAAAAATGATCCAACCCTTCACCCAGACTCAATCAAAGGTAAACGGGGCCATTGAACCTGAGTTTCTGAACACTGTAGCAACATGAGCAGGAATTCCATTTCCTTCTCCCAGGTCGCCCACATTGTGTTTTGTTGTTGATACTGCGAGGTGGAAACTTTGGAGGGGGACAAAGCGGCCCATCTCTCCCGGCACTGTGACCTTGGGTCCCTGACAGATACAAAAGCGTCCGTGCAGGGCAGCATTCCTCAGAGCAGGTAAACAGAGCCTCCTCTAATCCCTCTGGGGGCCCTCAGTCTGCTGCAGCTCAACAACGGCTTTTACAAATGTTGACATTTGCAAACATGAACAGTCTGGCATTCTGGAAAACAAAACTCCCTGTTTCTAAGAGAGTTCTGCGAATGGAAGCCCTCCGTTCATCCCAGGAAACATTTAGTCCTCTGTGGCAGCAACCAGCAGAGCCCGAGACGTGAGTATTAAGTTAGAGGGAACATTTTTACAAGGATCTGATCCCAAACACGGCAACACACCTTTACTACTGCCTCCTCCCTTACTGTCAATAAACGGAAACCGACAACTGAACTGGTTAAGACTAATTACATACATGTAGACTTTGCAAATAAACTAAATAAACGATAGATGGACAAATGACTAGATGGATAATAATGTACATGGACAGATCTTAAGAAATATGCTGGATTTTTTTAAAACCACAAAAGGTAAAAATTCAGGGTTGTCAGATGAAGTAACAACAATTTTAGCATTATTTGGGAGAGTTCTCAACCTTCCCTGTTGGTGCCGTCTATGAAGAAGAGTTGGCGGGTGTACATGGTCTTAGATCTCTTCAACTGCAGCACCGGTTTTAAGTTTGATCTAAATTTTACAATCAAGAACAACATTTTGGTCTTTTTTGAAATCATGTCTTAGAAATTGGTCCTCAAAATTCACATGAAGACAACACGAAACCAACCGAAAAGCAACCAGCCACATTTTTATAACATAAAATATGCATTATTACGGAGAGACACTGCAGTTAGTTTGGATTTTAGATCCTTCAGATCAGTGGTTTCCAACCCAGAGGCTTGAGACCCCTTGAACTGGTTGCCAGACCAATCTGAGGGGTCACCAGACAATAAGATAACATATATACAGTATAAATGGGAAGGAAGAAGGAAAATATTGTTCTACTTCTCAAAATGTCCTTTATTCCTCACTTTTCTCTAATATTTGCTTGTACAACACTTGGTAGAGGTACAGAGAGGTAAAACTGACAGTGAATGTGAAAGGTCTAATCACTCTTTGATTGAAATGCTCACAACTAAAAATATATTGAACCAGTGAAGAGGACTGCAAGCACAAACATCACCACTCTGACTAAAGGACCCGGGTTCTTTTGAACTGAAAGGAAGTAGTCTGGAACTCAAACACATCAAACTTCACAATAAAAACAAATGCCACTGTTGTGTATGTTAAAAACATTTATTTTTCTTTAGTTTCTGGTATCAAATGTAAATCTCCATCTCTTTAAGAATTATTCACTTTCTTTTAAAAAACATAAAATCTTTTTTTAAAAATCACATAATTTACAGTATCAACAAATTTCAGTGATTTCAGATTTTCCAACAGAAATTTTTTTTTTCCCAGAAAATTATTTCATGTTATACATCAAAGTGTGAACACACGACAGGATGGATTGTCAACAGTTTCAGTCAAAACTCGAGGTTGGATTTTCAGTCATTATTTGGTGCACCATACTGTTCGAGAGGAGGAAACCACTGTAGTGTCTTTTTCAACATCCAACCAAACAATGCATGTCAAGAAGCTGGGATGACCTTTGGTGCAATGAAAGCCATAAAGTGGCTTTAGAGTTACGTGTCTGCTCTGTGAACCCGGCTGTCGTCACAGAGATGGAAACCTCCATCCACTGGGCTAACAAACAATGGTAATCCAGGTAGGCCACCCTGCTTGATACAGAAGTCTTAAGTTCATTCAACCACGGCAGCATTGAGGAAAAGATGAGTGACTGTCACATATATGAAAGTTGGAAGAACAGCGATGGCAGGAAAACCATTAATGGAAGGAAATGTGGCGGGACCAATAGTCTTACTGCGGCAACATCTATTTAGTGGGGGAATCAAGCTCAAGTAAAATCTTCATTCCAAGGCCGGATACTGCATGGCTGTAAAAAGAACCTTAAGTTTTAAGTGAGTGAGTTAAGGCAGGAAAAGTGACAGTCGTATCACGGCTAAAAGCTCGTCAATGGCTCCTCTCACCAGTACGCTGTTGAAAAATCAATGTGTTAAAATACTAGAGGTCATTCTGTTTTGGTGATGTGGTGACACCCGTCGTGACTGGTGGTCACTATCAGGTGTGGTTTCGTAAGACAAATTTGTATAGTGGCGTCTAAAACAAAACATCTGTGCAGCTACAACCTGAAAACAGCCCACTGTGCTAAAACCAGGAGGACTGCAAGTGTTGGACCATGCCAATGGTTTTGCATGCTTTTGCTCAACTTGTTTGTACCTCTCATATAATCAATACTTCTACGTTTTAAGACTTTTGCATTAATGATTACATCAGAGTCACAGATTTAAGCCACTGATTTCCTTCAAGATAAATACAAGGCAAATAAAAAAGTAGGTCATTTGACAACACTTGATGCTGCGTTTTGCTGGTACAAAAACTAGTCCATCTGGTGTATAGGCAACTTAAATAAACAAGGTGTAACTATTACTTGAACCAAAGACACTAACTAGAGATGACATATTGTATCTTCTTAGTTGTTTAGTATAACTTGAGGAAACATACAAATAAATTAAAAGCTACCAGTTTGGTGATGTGTTGTATACAACATGAAGCAAATGAATTATTTTTCACACCAGCAGGATTAAAAAAATAAAAAAAACAGCAAGTGGTTTCAAATGAGCGGCTGGGTTTTTTGCAAAGTTAAACTTGGATTATTTAATTAAAAAGGGACATATGATAAGCTACCCAACTACCCGGATCTAAAAGGCACCAATAATATCATCTGCTTTATCATGCAAAATTATCATAACTTTGACAAAAAGTAAAGCCAACTAATAGTTTGATGTGACTTATCTTGCAAATTGATTTCATACAGTGCTATATGAAGCTGGGGAAAGTTGTAGTTATAATTTGTTAAGTAGCCATTAGTAAATTATAACACATCTATAACCCAATTTGTTGATTTGCTAAAAACATGCTGAACCCTTGGTATGGTCCCTTAACTTTGCTTTTGGGTCTAGCAACCATATCGATGACAGCTTGAGACACGAGGTGGATGTGACCTGAGGAAAAACAAAGAAATGATTATTTCAGCCAGCAGCAGCAACATGGATCACCAAATGGACCTATGGAAAAAGAAGTTGTTAGTGTTGTGTATAACCCAAGCCAGCTAGTGTTTCGTATTTAACCCAAAACATTTTGATACTAGTCATTAGCAGCCATAATGAAGGATAAGAAAGCCCCACAGACATGTCACAGATGAGCTTAATCAAATATCTAAAATACTGTACTGCAACCATGAGGTGATGTGATTGGAAAAACATCCTGCTAGTAATATAGCCTACTGTAAATCAAGTTCTTATCACCATTCAGATCACCGTTTTCCTCAAGAAAATTACTTTGAGAAATAGAACATCATAGTTCAAGGTACATGTATGTACAAAATTCTTAAAATTAAGGTACAAATAGATCCAATATGAATCTGTTCTGTCATTACAAGACCAGGTGTCTTATACCAATATAACTATCACTGGCATTGCCGATACTTTTTTTAAATCCACAGGATTTACCACAGCACTAAAAAGTACGAAAAGTAAAAATGTAACGCACAACATGAAAGACATTAAATACACATTGTTAGGGAACAAAAACCTCTACATCAGTTCAACTCAAAACAAAAGGAATAAAACATAAAGAAGTTTAGAACAACTGTACAACATACAAAAAGACTTGAAACTACGCAACCTCAAGTTTTACAAGAAGTAAGAAGGAATTTGAGGAGTTTAGACACACCCCATTTGTCCCAAAGTTTCTGATACTTAAAGCATGTTGAGAATCTAGAAACCTTTACTGGCAAGAATCACACATGTGGAGCTTATTTTAAAACTTAGTGAATTTTGAGTTATTTCAAGTAATGGGTAATTTTTTTAAAAAGGGAAATACCACTAAATCTATTGATTTGATTCACACATGCAGTCAAGGACAGAGGCCAATAAGCACTTGTGAATATGAACTGTTACCAGAGAACCAATAACTTAATCTGTGATGTCATCCAGATGCACAGCCAGGAGCTGATTTACTAACAGTAAATAAAGAGATTGAATGTCTAAATGTCAACCCTCCAAATTATCTTTGCATTACGGCGTATTCCAACCAAATAAAATCCAGTGAAATCGATTAAAATGCTGCTACATTTACTTTGTCTATTGCTTTACCTCTAGCATGTCAGGGCTGTAGGGAACTGAACATTAGTATGACATCACAGTTAAATTGGCAGGGGAAAACATTCTCATGTTTCTATAAAAAGTTATGAAGCAAATTATTTCATTGCCAAAATTCAGTGGCATCCCCCCTAAATCTATATGAGGTAGTATTTCTTGCCATACAAGGTGTTAAAAAACGCTTTATAAAATATATGTGATATGCTGCAAGTTAAATACCCAGGAACTTACAGAACACGTAAAGTATAAATGAATAAAATGCAGCACAAATGAGAAAGATTATTCATCGTAAAGGCACCAGACACATGGACATCACACACAACCACACATCTTTGGGCTAAAGTTTAACCGGCTTCACATACCTGCATGCTCAGGGTATATTGGCCATGTTTTTATTTTCCCTTAAACTTTTTGTCAAATGTCTTATAAACAGAAATGTGGTCCAGTCATTCTTCATTTTGGCTCTAAATTAGAAACAAAACACTTGTAAAATGATTTATGTCTGGACACATTGGTACATCCTTACATATAAAAATGTGATGATACAACGAAAGTAAAGAATAACTCAAAATTTGTTTTAACAGGATAAATATTGAGAGAAAGTTCTGGTCTACTTATGTACATGATCACTACACGGATAATGGTTGCCCCCTCGGCTTCCTTTAACACATTCCTGCAAATAATGTACACGACATTCACTTCTGAACTTTAGTTATTAGGAAATACGGGTAATAATGTATGAATATTTAAAAGAACTGCTTCTGTTTAACATACATTTAACCCAGAATAGACAAAAATGTTGTGTGAGGAAGAAAAAAAATCATGGGATTATGTAAAAAGAAAATGAGCCTAAATTGATATATTTACTTCTAATAATGATGTCTAATGAAATCGAGGAGCCAGACATGGAAATTGAGTATTTTCAAAATTTAAGGTTTTCATTGATGTGGCATCAACTCCCAAACAAGAGCACACGCTCATAGAAAATTAAAATAAAGTGATGCATTAGAGATTGTACAACAATTTCTCACACATCTGAAGTAATTTGTCTTTATGTAGGAGTACGATATCAATATGAGTAAGATCTCAGAATTTACAGAGGATGTCTTCATTATAATAAGGGGAATTCAATTTAAGGGGCAAATTACTGCGGTGAATTTATTTGACTTTTCTGCTCTACTGCCAAACATCTAGCTCAGTGTGAAAGGCAAACTGTTCGAAGTGCTCTTCCAGGTACACTATGCAGCTCAAAAGATAAAGCACCAAATTTAACTGATGGTCACACAGATTCCAATCAATATTACCAGAGCGGAGAAAGCCTCATGTATATCCTAGCAAAAAATGTACATAGTGTTTGCGTATCTTGCAGAGAACTGTAATCAATTCTCTCTGATCTACCAAATCTAGGATTAATTATCAAATCCCGAACAATATACATTTAAATTGTAATCATAAAAAATCTCAAATAAACGTACATACACATTCCCTCAGTGCACACTCTGCACATGTCGAAACCTAAATCTAACTACTCCATAATCACACATACAACTAAAATATACATCCAAAGGGCATGAAGGATTATTCCAAAATGGATTCCAAGTAACAGTTAAAAGACCTAATAACATTTAGAACAAGGAGCAATGCCAAATGACCAAAGTGACTACCCTAATCCAGAGATGATCTGACCAATCTGTCCCAGAAGCATAACTGAAACTGAAAAGCACCACAAAATCTACACAAGAGTCACAACATTTACAATTTTGACTGGGAATTTAGAAAAAAAACTTATTCATGTTACATCCTATGCCAATTTGGACCCAGCCACTACTATGTGTCAAATTTTTAAAATCATCCTGTGCCTGTATGCACGTTCTCCACTAGGTAGTGCCATTCACCCAAAAACTGATGGAGACTCATCTGTACCTGAAAGCAAACTTGAGGTGGAAAAAAATGAAGCACCATTAGTGATGAAATACCGCCATCTACAGAGGGGGAGAAACACTGCTACTGTATGTGAACAGGCTGGCCACAGCCTGTCACAACCACTTCCTGCATCCGAACCAGACCAGAACGAGCCACAAATAATAAAAAACTATGATGAAGTGGTCACATCAAAATGACAACGTTTAAGTGTTCTATTTGTTTTAATAATTAATCTAACTGAGGAGGGGAGCAACCATTATCATATGATTCTACCTATTGTCCGTGTAAGTTGCTTAAAACATTCTTCACAAACTACATCAAAGTTGGATTAAATGTCCAGTGTCTCTCCAGTGCCATTTTACAACAATGGAATATTGGTAGACAGTGTCAAACAATGACATGCTCGCAGCCAAAGTCTTTATGTTCACTGTTCCAAGTGGACAGGGGATGAATGATGCTTCTGTGCGGAGACGTTGACCGTGTGTTTGTGTGACCCCCGAAGGGTCGATGAAATTCCTATGCCAGGTTGGAGCTGTACACGAGAGGCTCCCACGTTGGGAGAAAGTGACTTCTTGTAACAGGACTCCCTGGCTCTATTGTGCTCCTCATCCATCAATCAGCGACACATCAATGTGGGACAAATCAATCATGTGCCTGTGTAGCAATTGTGATAATAATGTTTGAACCATTGTCTCAGGGGCAAAGATACTAATGAACACTTATGTTGTGCTGCACACAAGGTGTACAACATAATATCCAAAACCATCACATTTGCAACATGTAAAGGCAACCAACCATAATATGTAATTATTTAATTGGCATCTCTATAAAGATGATGAAAAGAGGAAGTAATATTGATTACCTATGGAAGCTCATTTGGAAACTGGAAGCATGCTGGGCACTGGAAAATTTGGCGACTGCTTTCCTCTGCAGGGGCATCATTTTGAACATCTGCAATACAAAGAAATAGCAAAAACACAAATTGAGTACTCCTAGATTCTCCCCTTATCCACAAGAGGGAGTGAGGGTGGTGGAGGGAAACTGATTAATCCATTCACTCTACCTACCTAAACACTACAACAGAGGGCGCTATGGGATCACACTAAGAAAATGTAATTACTGCAACTTAGGTGTGTACAAGTAAATCTCTATGTTTAAAGTTTTCACCATGATGTACATAGCTTAAATATAAAAATGACAAATAAGTACATTTGGCATTAGTTACAATTTAATCATCTTAGTGACGGCAAAGAATTGTGTTAGTCTTTATATAAACTGGATGCTTTAATAACATTAAGTACTATAATACAATAAAAAAGCACACTTGAGTGTACCTACCTCTATTGGGCCAATGGACCTGAGAAGATTCTTCAGTTGAGTGTCAGTTGTGGATGAGGAGAGGCCCTCTATGGACACAGTACAGCGATCCGTCTCTGCAACTCTTTGGCTCTGTCTGGTGGACACCGGACGACCTCGACCTGTCGGACCAGCCCCTCTACCTCGGCCCCGGCCCGACACGACAACCTACGCCAACGACAGGTGTGAGAAAAATTGCCCACATGAGGAAAAAATACAATTGAGAGAAAGACAGCAAAAAACACAGACTGAACCTTTCACTGGTTAAACATTTAATGTCATTTTGAGTTTTTAATCCTGTATTAAACCGTGTGGAGAGGAGCTATACTATTTCTCAGCACAAAGGCATTTTTTAAAAACGCTATGCGTTTTCCTCTCGCACCTCTCAGACACGCCAAGCTTTCACATGATTGACTTATCATATTTCTACATAGAACATCAATGTCAGAACATGATGCATTTGGCATGGCATATCTTCATTTGAGCTTGAGAGTGAGAGCTATGTTTCTTGAGCTGCAGAGGAAGAGAAGGTGGAGGAGGGAGAGACCCCAAAAAGAGATGAGTGGAGGTAGAGGGAATATGTGTATGTGTGTGTGTGTGTGTGTGTGTTGGGGGCAGGGGAGCATAAAGGGAGAGGGAGCCATGCAAGCGTTATGGTGACTGCCTTACCCTGTCAGCATCAGTGAGTATGGTAACTGTGACAGCAGCCTGGTGGTGACAGGCGTGCAGAGAGGCCAGGGGACCTTGTGTAGCCCCCTGTGTTACACTGCTTTCAGCTTGTCAATACTCCTGCACCTGGCATACTGTCCTGTCTTATTACCACTACTGCTCGATTGGTATGTCTACTGAATGCCAGGGTAGCGCCAGCGGCACAGGACAACTTTACAGGAGACATTCCAGCTTCTTTTATTTCAGAACTGCCATTATCCCACAGTCTGTACTGTTAATATATATATTTTAGGTGAAATGGTTGCTGGTGTCCAAAGCACAGACGTGCTCATTTATGACATACCCTGTTTTGCTGTGGGTTGCCCATGCCCCCTCGGCCAGCCTGCGGTGTTTCGACTGGTCCCTGTTGCTGCTGTCCTGTCATAGTGACCTTCCTTTGGACGACTTGGTTGAGTGGGGTTGCCGGCCAGGTGCCTTGTTGCTGCACTGGGCCGTCGGTGGCCACAGGCCCAGTACCACTCTAATGATGGGGGGGGGACAACACTAATTTAGCACCTCACACAATTTCCATACTTTATCTCCATCTGTGGGCATCAAAAACTCTTATTCACATTAAGCATTTAAGCAATGTGTTTATGGACAACAGGGAGAAATGCAAGGCCATATCTACAAAGCTAACGGAAAATGTGCCCGCATTGGAGCTGGATCCCTATCAGACATGCTTTGGGGAATAAAGATCAACCCAACAAGGTGATGGTCTCATTATCAAATAAAGTCACAGCTCAACTCTGTTGACATGCGGGGAGGAATTGAAGGTCGTCTCTTCCCCGACTCTGCGGAGAGATGTGACAGATCAATACAGGGGAAGAAAAGAGGCGATATCTCTGACCTGTCCCCAGTTGAGAGTAAATGGATTAATCCCTCCTATAGAAATCACAGCTCCTGATTGCACCCATCAAATGCTAAGCTGCATTACACTGGAACGACAGCAGCTCGATGTGTACCCCATCCCCCTTACACCCCCCACCTCCTCCCCAGCTTTTGTGTCTTGCGCTGCTTTGTATTATCCCTGATGAAAATATAATTTGCCTCTTATCTGTGTGCCTAAGCCATACAAATCCAAATCCTCAAAAGTGGCAACTTTCTTACACAGGTATTATGTTTCCCCCCCAACCCCCCGTTCAACCAAGAAAGATTAATTACAAGGGTCTTGGATTGGCATTCTTTTGTTGCCTCGCACCTGAGAGATGGGTTGATGGCAAAAAAGCAACCAGAGAGGAAGAGAGAGAGAACGGAAAAAGAGAAGAGAGGAGATAACATTGTCAAGTGCCCGTTGATGACAGCAGAACAATGTGGAAGAGGGAGCATCTAGACAATCTTCTTTTAGCACGCCTATAGGCCTTAGCTGTTTCTTTCTGTTTCCATCTCTCTTTCTCCACCTCACATCCCACTCTCCTTTTTTCTCCAAGATGCGGTACATCAGATAGTTCTGCGCAGGTTTTCATTAACGCACTGACACCCAGTTATCTTCATCTGCAGCCAGCCTGCGATTTTGGCTCTGCGGCTTGATCCTCTGGGATGGAGTCGGAAAGCGGCTTATTTCAAATACTATCACATCCCACCAACATGTCTCATCAGTGACAAGTATGAATGTTTAACATGCATGCCTTTGTGGTTTTTCAATAAAGATTAATGTGTAATTAAGGCCACAGCAGTAACTTAAGTGAGTAGAAAATAGCCAGCAGTGATAATTCTGGACTTTGTTGGTGTTACTGTCATTCTTGTTTTACCCTCTCAAAGGCCTCTATCTTTAAAATAATACTCTTCTGCCCTTAAAAAGAGGATATCAACCTTTAAGAGTAGTGATGAGGTGTCCCCAACTCTACACATAAATGTCATACTGCTCTCTTTAATGCCTTTCTGTGTTCTAAAGGTAAAATGTGCGTAGAGGCATTGTGGCTTAAATACCAGTTCCCAAAGCTTAAGAGGAAACTCTTAACAGATCAATTGTGCCAAAATGACACAGACATCACCTTGTCATTCCCATAGGTTAGATAGCTTTTAGATTATAAAATAGACAGTGTGAGGGCAATCAGTGGCATTTCATTTCAAAACTGTCGTTTCCCTTGTGGGCAAAATCTGTTAAAGAGGATCAAATAAATGTCGGACCAAAACACAAAAGAAGGTGTTAGATAAAAAGGAAATTGCATGCTCACCGCTCCTGAAAGTTTGACGACTCTGACTTTTTGAGGCACCTGCTGGGCTTCCACACCAGAATTCTTGGCCCGCTGCATCACAGTTCTTTTTGTCCCAGGTTTAGGTCCTTGAGTCTGAGCCTGAGCCTGGGCCTGGCCAGGGCCCACAGAGGGAGTTACAGGTATATTCTTTTGGGGGACTTGATTGGACTGGATCTGAGCACCAGGTCTGTTTACATTCTGCACAGCACTGTTCCTTCGCTGTTGTAGCAGCTGCTGCTGATTTTGTTGGGGTTGTTTCCATTGCTGGTCTGGACCAGGCCCGGGAGTCTGTTGCTGCTGGGTGCTACCTTTTACCATCTGCAGGCGTGTCTTGACATTGGGACGTGGTGTAGGGGTCTGAGCGCTGCTGTTGGGAGGGATGGGGGTGCCTTGATTAGGATTCTTTAATGATTGATTTAATGATTGTGGTGTTCTCTGAGGGAATTGTCTCTGCTGTTGTGGCTGTAGTGGTTGCGGCTGTTGTTTTTGTTCCGGCTGCTGCTGGGGTTGTGGTGGTGGCAGTGGTGGTTGCTGTTGTTGTTGTTGTTGTTGTACAGGGTGTGGCGTTTGCTGATTTTGTTGTGAGGGTTGAATCTGTGGAGGAACGGGGCTTTGGCTTGGAGTGTTTGTCTGGGAATTGAGCCTGTCCAGCAGCTCCTTCTTTCTGACACCAGCCTGCATCTGCCGTCGCATCTCCTTTCTCTTTAGGATCTCTTCTCTCAGACGCTTCTGCTCCTCAATCTTCAGACGGTACTGCCGTGTCTCCTCATCCTCATCAGGGTTCTGTGGAAAAAAAACCAAAAACTGACAATATGACTGCCTGTTTCCATTTACTGGAAGCGAAGCCAGTAGTCACTGTGTCCTATGTGAACCATATTACTCGCCCTGACACTCCAATGTAATCAAAGGCAAAACCCAAGAGAAAAGTGCAATAGTATTGATCTGTTCTTTCCAATGGAATGAGACTTCTGACATTAACAAGCTTATGATTGGGCTTTTTATAAATAGGAGTCCTTCTCAGCACATTAATGAGCCTGTCTGAGCTTACAATTTATGGGTCAGTGAATTTAGCAGGAAAAAAAAAATACAAACACAGGACCATTTCAGAAGAATATCTAAAAAATATAATACATATTTATCTGAAATCATTTGTCCATTATGACAGCTAACTAAATATTTGTCCATACTTTTGTTTTTCATGACTGTTAACAAGCTGACCTGTGGTGCCGTGCTGGACAGCGTGCTTGGGATTTCCTTGCAAACCACTGTCCTGCCTTCTCCCCCAGGCTGTGATTCAGTCTTGGCAGCAACTTGGCCTCTTCCTCTTCCACCGATAGGCACCGGCTGAGTGTTCTGCCCAGGACGCACCCCCTGCGTTGCCTTGGCAACAGGCCTAACGTTGGCGGCGGGGCGGGCACTGTTCATGTTTGTGTTGCCAGGTGCTACAGGGAGCTCCCGTAGGTTGCTGTTGCGTTGCGGCATTTGCTTGGAGAGAGGTGTGTTCTAGAGAAATGGAAAAGTATAATCTTACAATCAATGTTTACGATCAATCTGATCTTAATATATACCTTTAGTTTCACCGACATTACAGTAATTAGAGTGAGGCAGTGATCAAATATGGACCCCATTTTACTGCCTTCATCAATTTCAGTAGAAGAAAAGTTGAGTTAATATGTTAATCTCTCACCATCCTCTGCCTGTTGGACATGTTTCGCTGTTGGGGGTTCTGAGGGCGGGGAGTCATCTGCCTGGGGCTACCATGCGCCTGTTGTTGGTGGAAGGGATTCTGGCCATGGTGCATCATGGGGCGAGGCTCATTGACATTTAGCTGCTGTTGCTGATGATGGGCTAAGTCCTGCCTATGATGTTGCTGGTGCTGGTGCATAGGCTGATGGGGTGGCATGGAGTCTTGGTGTGGAAGCTGTGAGACGGGAGGGCCGTGCATTAAGCCCTGAAATATCAGGAAAAGAAGACAAACCAACACCAGTAAACCAGCAAAACCTGAACTTATGGTTACATATTCATATCTTTACTTCATTTTTTAAAACTGTGATAGTATCACTTCTTATTAACTCTAATCTCAACACTGAATCAGGCATTTTTATATTATTAGGCATATAAATTAACCTCCAACTAGTGTCCTGAAGTGTCTACAAAGTACAACAATACTGATTCAATCACTAGAGGGAGCTCTTGTCTATGTCTCTTGACAAAATGCTGAGGTGCCAAACAGACGTGAGTCTTTTCCCTTAACGCTTCAGTAGCAGTGAATATGATAACTATTCTAGTTTATTCATGTGTACAGTACTCTAGTCTAGTCATTGCTCTTGCCACAACAGTTTTAATAATCTAGAGCAAAGCAGACAAAAATTCATACATTCATGGCAGAGAAAGCATGTGAATTGTTTTCCAGGCCCCTTTACAAGAATTGTCACAGGTAAGACAGGATGCTAAAAAAACATCATGATAATCAGATCACATTACCATATTTAGCAGGCACATCTAACATTAGGGAAGAACTAGAGAGACAGCAAATAATTGTTGCATACAGACACAAATACAGACATCTATTGGTTATAAAAATCACTTACTCTTAGTCGTACCTGCATCCCAAATTGAACTTGTGGAGGGGGGAAAAGGTTCCCCTGCTGGCCAAACGGCTGACGAGGGCCCATAAATGGTCTAGGCTGATTGGGGGGGCCTCCTTGTTGATTCAAGCCGATCATCCCCTGGTGACCTTGGTGGGGAGGGAGGTTGGGTCTTGGGGGTTCTCTTGGAAAAAGTCCTAGCGGACCCTGGCCTGGCTGGTTGAAGGCTGGTCCTGGTGGGCCGAAACCCATGTGGCCCTGGCCGGGCAGCTGCTGCTGGTGGTGGTGGAGGTTGTGGCTGTTGTTCATCAGAGGGCTGGGGCCCTGGTGATCAAACATGTGTTGCCCTGGAAACCGTGTAGACTCTGTGCGCTCTGTGCTCACATGAGAAAGCCCAAACAACAACACCACCACCACAACAGAGATGTCAGTTTTTTTGCCTTATGAGACAATTTCAATACATCAGTAACTCCCTCTCAAGATGTATATTGTTATGGCAAGGGAAACAAAAACAGACAACTCTATCAAGGTAAAAGGGTAAACAACCAAGTGGGTTGTACTCAATTCTGCATTAATGCTGTGAATGAAAAATCTGAAATATAGCTGTTTAATGCAGTTTCCAAGGCTCATTCAGATGTGTATATATATATATATATATATATATACACATATACACACACACATGCATTTAACATGAGTTCTGCTAATAGAGCAGCACCAGAAACCTAGCAGCATACCCTGTAGGTATACTGCCAGAGGTGATGTCGAATAGGATTAAATATGCTAAGAGAGCTTTGTAACCCTCGTGAAGGCTGGGTGTAGGACTCACCGCCCATAAAGAGGGGCTCTCTGTCTTGGGGGCCTTGAGGTGGCTGGTTCCTAAAGGGCTCCATGTGATGAGGGGGCCGCTGGGGCTGACCAAAATTACCAGACATGTGCTGCTGGAAGTCTCCCGGTCCCTGGGAAAACACAAAACTCATGAATTATAGGCCATACTGGGAACTCAATAATCACAAACAAATTAAAGTAATGAAAAATGGGAATTTGTTGTGGAGTATTGCATTGGGCATGGAGCGCTTGTAATTGAAGGACTAGGGTCATTAAAAAGACGCAGAATCTTGAGTTGTAAACATCAATATGCATGCCAATATTCCAGAAACCCTTCAGCCTGAATTTGTGAGGAAACCTGCATTAATGCTACTTGGGGCTTTGTTGATAAAGCGTCTAAAAGCCTGTCTCTAACAAGGAAAGGGTATTTCAGCAGGGGATAAGTGCCCTCACCTTTGTTTCAACCACTGCGTTTGTTCGACAGCTTTCTACTCATTGCATGCACGTTACTCCCCATCTAACTTCCAAGGAAAACTAGATAACAACCCTTTAATCCTTCCTTGGAATTCGAATCCCCCTCATAACTGTCTCCTTTATTCTTTTAAACATCCATCTCTGTTGAAAAATTAACCTGCTATTCAACACGTGGCACTTCCACAAATGGGCTTCTTGCCTCCTCCAAGCCTATTGTAAATTACTTAAGATGCTATCAAGGCTTAATCCATCTTTATTCCACTGCTGCGTGGCGGTATTTAGAGAGGAGAGGTGTTAGAAAGCTAGAAGGCCAGAGTCCCAAAAACTTGCTTAACAGAAAGTTAATCAAAGGGGCTTACAAAGACAGGGGATCACAATGGGGGCGCAATCATACTGTTCTAAAAAAGGTCAGGCAGGCAGGTTTGCACAATGAGGACTCTGGTGTCCATATAATACCTCTCAAATAACAGCTCATCCTCTCCCTTTTAATCCTAGATAAACAGGCTGCAGGCTGCTCAATATGTAACTGATGCGAGGATTGTTCTCAGCAGTGAGGGGATAACCAAGACATATATAATGGAGAGAGGCCAAATGTCAAAGTATTTAATAAAGAGTGGATATTTTAGTATAAAGTTATAAAATTCAGGTTTCATGTTAACTTCTTACAGCTTATACCAATACAGTCCGGAGGCATTGAAGCTTATTCTTTGTTTTGGGGATATGGGTATTGTTCACAAGAGAGCTAAGGAGCTGACCGCTACCAATTGCCACCAAGGAATAATTTAATTATGAAAATGCAATAAATAAAAAAGGATTTCAAAAATGTATTGACTACTGGAAACTACAGCTTTACTGACCACATTTCCAAATAGTATGGCTGGTGGCATCTTTATTTCCTGGTCAAACTGAATGTCATTATATAAACGGATAAAATATTCTAATAACATTAATTGGCACCAAATTAATATTTCAAAACCAGTCTCCACCAGCAAAGATTTAATGCAGTAATACTAAAGGCTATGACCCCCCATTCACCAGATCTTTTAACAATTAAATTTGATGGGATGATAATGTATGATAATCATGAGTAATCAGGTGCCCACTGGTAAATGGAATGTTGCCGGCTGGTATGTCACCTGCATTTCAAATTGTGTCCTTGGCAACAGCAGCCTAAACGGGATTGACAGCTGGGGAATCCAACACTATGCTGTTCATCAGCCCAGTTGTCTGCATACCCTTCCAACCCCACCTTCTACTGTCTGATAAGGGGCAAAACAGCTTCCTGCTACAGTGCTATCGATATCTAGCACAATCACAGACCTCAGGGAACAGGAACTGCACGATACGGACGTTGAAGGTTGGGAAAAGAGGTAAATAAAAACAGTTTTTTTGACAAAGATTGACTCCTATGTCAAAGCCTGGCTCATTTGGCAGCAGGGTTGTAAATCCACATGAATGCAATTGGATGCAGCTATTTTCCAATGGCTAATTTGCATAAATCCATACAAAATGCACTTTCCAGGAAGATGTCAGTCAGTACCAGCACCACCTGATGCCTGGGCATCATTAACTAGAAGGATAGCGTAACTTAAGGCACTTTGGCTGACTTGCTAGAGAGCCATTTCCCTTAATACAGTAACTACTTTAAAAGCATTTCCGTCATCTCTTGGATGGGTTCTTTGTTAGTAAAAGAAAGGACCTTTTCTTACAGGAAATCACTGACTTAAGACTCCTTTTCTCTGACGTGAAATTTGGCCTTCTGAATATATGGTGCAAGAGGCTCACTCCAGCCCCATCAAACCACCACGTTTCAATAATTCAAAATACCGTTCAAAAAAGGTCTCCCTGCCTTTGGGATACAAACTTGTGGAAAGTGAATTTTAACTGGCAGTATATCCTGGTTTCACAATTCCATTATGTGCCAAGCTGGCTAGTCTGAGCCCCAGCCCATCCATGAAGAGTTGCTAAGTAAGTCCCGCCACTGCAGCCCCGACCTCCAAAAGTCTACTGCCTAAAGCCCCTATCACGCATTTCCAGTTGTGCAGCCAGACTCGTATCAGTGTTTACAGATTTGCTTTAACAGTATTTGGCCAGGCCATGCGGTCTAATTGCCGTAATGATATTGCCCTGACAAAAAAGGGACGCTAACCGAGTGGAGAGGGAGAGAAAGCGAGGCGAAAGGGAGGGAGAGGAGCAGCTGCTACTCACAGGGAACCTCTGAGGACCCACAGCAGGTCTGGGCTGGCTCTGAGCAGGAGGCATCAAGGGCACTGCAATGAGATAGAGAGGGGGAGAGAACAGGAGAAAGGGGGGTGGAGGGGAGAAAAATGAAAATGAGGGGCAGTAGGCAGAGAGAGGATGGTGATAGTAGAAAGGGAGGAGCCCATTAGACATCTCCATGCTAAAGGTTGAGACATACATGTTAAATTTTATATCAGTGTTGCTCCACACATTTTAACACAGCTGGGCATGGATCAGGGTGCACATTTTTTTATATATATATATATATATATATATATATATATATATATATATATATATATATATAAAAATGTAATAATTTGCCAAATTCAACAAATAAAAAAAATGAATAAGACATTTGCTGTTTGACAAAATATTGGCACAATATAATTCAATAAACTGGATTTTCATATTTTTGGCATGCTGCTTCAAAACAAGGGGAACTGTAATTGTATGTCAACATCTACAACTGGAAAACATTCAAACGGAATCTAAAATAAATATACATAGACATATATACAAACACACACACACACACACACACACACACGCGCACGCACGCACTCACACACCCTTAATCATAACCACAGGCAATCCCTGATTTTCCAGAACACGTCTTCCTCTCAGGAGCAGAACCAAAACCCCATGCGTACTTGCACACAGTGACGCATACACACATGCACACAACACTAACATGCTTTGCTAACAAAATTTCAATCTTGGCCTGGACAGACAGGCCAGATAAACCCATCTCAGGGAATGAAATGGTGATGCCGCCAGAAGAAAAATGGAGGATAAACCCATTACTGGCTGAGAGAGCTATTCACTTGTCATTCAACCGAACAACAAAATGACATTCTAATCCAGACACCTTTCAGGACAGTGTGATGATAACTGCAAGCTATAATGGCATCATGCACCTCAATAGAGCATCTTGCTAGTACACAATATTGGGTAAAATGAAAATTATGATTTTCATAATACTTAAGTTATTAATCTTGGAGAAATAATTTTCTGCTCACTGTGGCAGATGAGCCAAAAGGTTAATTTTGGGCTCCCAAAAAATCCACTTAAAAGACTTGACTCTTTAGTTGGTACAAGCACAATTTTATGGTCTCTTATGTCATATTTCCTTTACACAATTCCCCCTGTAGTTATTTATTGAAGCAACTCGTGTATAATTACAAGAGCTTGGTTTGATGCAACATATCTCCTTGCTGATGCATAGGTGGCAGAACTGTTGTCATTTATAAATTATTTTGCAAAATAACTGCAGTAAAGCTAGAAACACTGGAAACTAGGGTAAATTATTTTAAAGCCACAGAGGTTGAATTTAAAAAGTGTAATAAAAAGCACTTAAATGATTGTGGATTAACCTACCCTGTACAGAGGATGATGTGGGCCCTCTGAAATGGGGGTTAATGTGGATGTTTTTGGGCTGTGGAGGCTGCTGTTGGTGATGCTGGGCGAAGTTGGGTGGCGGGGAGCTCATCATTCGTGGTGGTGGCTCCATCTGCGGCCGCAACGGTGGGGAGCGGTGAGCCATGTGCGGGGGGATGAGGGGCTGCAGGGGCTGCTGGGCCAGCGGGCGCCCATGCTCTTGGAAGGGAGGAGGTCCTCTTGGACGCGAAGGGTGGTGCTGCTGGGACTGCAGTTGCTGCTGATGAAGCTGATGAGGAGGAGGCATTCGGGAGGATGGCTGCTAATTGGAAAGAGATGGGGAAACGGAGAGGAGGGAAAAATCAAAACAACCTGTCAAAACACATTCCTTTCTGGGAAGATTCTGATATTACTGCTTGAAGCCATGGGATGACACACAAACAAGTCAGTTCACCAGCAAGATTGAAGATGGTATCCTAAAAGTATTTTAATGCAAAGCTCGGCTGAAGATTAAAAGTACATGTGTTTTTTAGAATTTGTATTTAGTGACAAAATTGTAAAGTAAGACAAAAAAAAAAATAAAGACCAACAGGAACAGTCAGCTGTCTGCTAACGTTGGAATATATCAACCAGAGATGTACCAACGGATAAACAATAATTATATCGTCAAGTCATGTTTCAAAATGGTTCCTTGATAATTGGCCAGTCTATCTGTTAAAGCTACCAAACAAACAAACAAACAAACAAACAAACAAACATGTCAGTGACCAAATTAGTCAAGTAGTTAAACATACAGTATGTAAAAGTAAGAGCTCATTAACAGCAGTCACCAGAATGTTTGTGCTGTTGGCATGTCATCCATCTGTCATTAAATTTAAATTTTCACTGTTTTGAGTTTTACAGCCTATTATCTTTAAAAAAAAAAAAAAAACAATGGAGAGCTGGAGTGAACTGTTACTTTAACACAGTGGTCTGTTAGTAGTTTAGCCTTTACTTTTGTTTTTGTGTACTTTTGCACAATATAGCCCTGGTAAAAATTCAGCGATCAAATCAATAACATAAAAAATGTGGTTTCTTTAACATCCCGATTAGAAGTGATTATAGTACAGACTAGTCCCAGTTCCGAAAATCCGATAACCTTCCACTGTGTTACTGAAGATGATCACCACTAGTTCTTTTGATTTAGGTTACATGTTCGAAGTGACTTTTTCCCCTAGACCTTCAAAAGATGTTGTATGAACCAACGAGCCATGTAAATCAAAGGATTAAATGCTTGGAGTGATATCTAATAATAAAAGCTCACAAGAAACTAAATCCCAGGGAAAGAACAAATTTAATTTTGTATAATACTGTCTAAATGGACTACTGCCAAATGATTTGCTATAATCCATATATCAACACTGATACGAGGGAGCAAAGTGTTTTGACTTTTTTCATGCGTAAACGACCATAGCTTTGGAGGTCTTGGATAGTAAAGAGAGCAGTGAACAAACCACATGTTGTAACTGCGACAAATAAAAGAAGGTAAAAAGTCAAGCCATTTCAAATCATCTTATCCAGTGAAGCCCTTGTGCTCCCTTTAGCTACTGTTCAAGAGGAGTGGTTCAGTACTGAGTGATGCGTTACTCGGTGTAGCCAAATAGATGATCCCTTTAAAGTTGTTCAGGTGGATGACTGTACAATGGCTTACCTGCATGCCCATGTTTCCCATCAGGGGGATCCTCTGGTCATTCATTCTTCCTCTGTTTCCTCCTCTAAAATCTACCATTCCAAAAGGTGGGAAGCCTCCCCTTCCTCTGCCCCCACGTCCTCCTCCTCCTCCTCCTCCTCCTCTGCCTCTGCCTCCATAACGGTTTTGTCTCTTTTGCCGTTCTTGTTCCTCAAACTCCATCAGATCTTGCTTGGCCTTTTCGGACAGTTCTAATGATAGATAGAGCATGACAATAAAGCACTTTGAAAAACTTGAAAATTGGGATAAAATACAGGTAATGTAAACTTTTCACAGTACAGAGGACTGAATGAAGAATGAATTATTCCCAGCAACAATCATCATGTACCTAGTGTTTCAGGGATATTTCTCCTTTTACTCCCTGCGTCAGCCAACCGGACAACAGCACCATCTTTTCTCTCAGATTTGAACCGTATGCGACCAGACTCTTCATCTTCCTCATCCTCCTCATCAGATTCCTCCTTTGTTTCTTCCTCAGGTACAATCTCCTTTTCAACCTAAGGACATTTTCAGAGGATAAAAACAAACACTCTAACACAAACCCTTCACCATTTTTACAATAGGCACAATGAGAATATTGTTTGCTGGCTTTCTTAAGTCTTCCATGACATTAAACAAATATCTTTTGGTTTTGCACTGTGAGTAAGACAAAACAAGACATTTTAAAAATGACATCTTGAGTTTTAGGAAATTGTGACGGACGTGTCTGGAATTTTATAGACCAAATAATTAACTGATTACTGGGGAGAAATCGCAGTTCAAGCCATAGCAAAAATAATTGCTTCTTCAAACCTTTTGCATGAATAAAAATATATTTTTTAAAACCTACCAAATTACATGAAACTACACTGCTTTGAATGAAACTACAAACTCACATTCATAAACTGAGCTATGATAAATAGTTAAAAAAAATGATAATGTGCCCTCAAAAGCAGATTTCAAAAAAATAAATAATGCAATTAATCCATAACAACAAATAGTGTAAAGGTGTTGTATGGGGGGTACCTCCTCTGTGTCAAAGACCTGAGAGCCCTCGGCTGCATCTTCCTCCTCCTCTTCCTGCTGCTCTTCTCCCCCAACCTCATCCTCCTCGGGGGCCTCCTCTTGTTGGACTCCATGTTCATCCAGATGCTGATCACCATAAGAGGTTTGATATTCATCATCCTTCAAAGATCACACAGATAATACCTATTGATTAGTTCAAGTGGTAACAACGCTTCGATAGGAATCATCAATGGCCAACTGTGTTACTGCCATTGCTGGAAAACTGAGTGTCTGCTGAAAATAAAAACATCTATTTATGCTAAGCAATTCTGTTATGATGTACGGCAAATATATATAAGCATAAACAATACATGGAGCTCAACTGACATTCAAAGTCAAAGTCATTCAAATATGGATGTACATAAACATGGATGTACATTTTTATCTAATTTAAATAGCTAAAATAAATACAAGTGGGCTTAATGATGATATACTTATGAATATTTGCAATGTAAACAGACACTTATTTTTTTTATACATACAAAGCATAAAGGCAAACATTAAAATGTCATGGAGAGGATTTTGGGGAGACACCATGTAACCCCCCCTCCTCCCAGCCCAAATTACCATAACAGTGGGAGCCAGGCTTCATTACTATTCCTGACAGCATTTGAAATTCAATGAGATGTAAATGTTTGACATGATATACAGAAATGCAGGCACAGATAAAAACACTCCTCCCCAGTTCAGTGATGGTGAAAATATCATTGACTGACTCCTCGCAAATCACTCCGTTACTGGCCCCGCTGTAAGTTCATGACTCCGTGCCAAAAAACATCACCAGACGTAAACATTCTGGGAGATGACAAAACTGTTTTTACTATTCCATAAGAAAATTTCAGTTCAACCCATGATGCAATCATTTCATATATTCCCAAATACACATTACAGTCATTCTACTAAACAAACAGGCTCATACTGCTGGTATAGAAGTCGCTAGCAATTCAAACATTCTATCTGCACAACACCCGCAAACAAAAACTCATTGCTAAATAAGGTCAGACTGTAGGACACACCATGGTGTTTGGTGTTGCGCTCCATTAACCTGCCAAACAGCAGCACATATTAATGCAGAAAAGAAAAAAAAAAACACTCTCGGCAAACCAGACGGATGGACAGACTGCCCCAAGGGAACACAACAGCTTAATCCTTTAAACTGTTCCACATAGTACTCAATGAATACCATGGCGAGCAAAATGTCAAGGCCAGGCAGTTCAGTGACCTTGTAAACAGTTATTGCACATAATACAAATACCCATCCACACCTGCAGACATTTCCCCAAAATCCAAAATCGGCATCCACTTGTGCCGCACAGCCTCGGTTAGAAGGTCAACATCTTATCTTTGTTTGAAAAAAAGGAGGTTGGCTAATATATCTCTGTCAGGTGCCAAACACCATCACACCTTGGTAAATGGACCATAACGGACATTTGCACATGGGTCTGGTCTTATCTTTGATCCTCTTAGTCCTGGCTAAGAGGGAAGGGAAACGAATAAAAGGGAAACTCGCATCAATCATTAGAAAACTGTATGGGGTGTCCTCAGGAAGGTCAATAATCTTTTCACCTGCATGAGACTTTATCAGATCCAGTCTAAAGCCCGAGATAAAAGCCCCCCACATTAACCTCCGCCGATTGGCAGCACATCTCCCCGACACAAAGCAGCTTCTTACTCCCCCAAAGATACAGGCCCCAAGGTCACAATGGCACGGGGATTTGGAGGCGACAGCAGAGCATTACCTCATGCCAAACAAGCTGTCAACACAAACTTTGTCAGCAAGATGGAGAAATTAACTGGCAGGAAGTGATAATGAATCTAATCCTCCCCTGCCCAAAAACGCCAACCAACATCTCCTTCTCCTGAATAGATTTTCAATCTTGACTGTCCCTTTACAGAGACAAGAAAACTGACATTATCTCTTGGATACAATAGAGTGAGACAGAAAAGGGAGTGGGAGGACGGTGTGGTGTGTGTGTGTGTGTGTGTGTGTGTGTGTGTGTGTGTGTGCGCGCCTCTGCGGGCTTTTACATGCGAGTAGGCAAACATGAGAACTCACTTGAAATTCACCATCTATGGGCTCATTGATTTGGATGTCTAGCACTTCATCCTGGTAACCATCGTCACCCTCAGCTTGCTCTCCTGTGTAATCCATTTGGTCTTCAGGCATCTCTGTGTTATGCTCCTGGCTGTATCCCTCTGTGTACTCCTCTTCCCCCTCTTGCTGGTACCCCTCCTCCTCCACATCCCCATCTTCACAGCCCTCTGCGCCCAGGTTCACAACGTCATCTGTGTAGTCTGCTTCCTGCAAGTTGTCCTGCTGGTTATAGGATGTGCCCATGCTGTATGTGGCATTGAGGCTCACATCCTGACCACTGAAAACAAACAAAACATTGGGACTTTGCAGAAAACACAAATTGTGGTAAAATATGCTAAATTTGTCAGTACTTAGCGTACGTCAAAGCTAGCTCTTCATCATCACTTTGTAGAAGGTCATCATTCAGTTCTTCATCTGACACTTCTGAGGGATTCTGAAACAAAATAAAGGAGCATTAAGGTGTGCTGTTTTAAAATAGTCTTCCTCAGTTGTTTGTCTATGTGTAAGGTGTGGGGGCAGGGGACCACCTCCAACCCCAAAGGATGCTCTATTTCCATGTGGTGAAGGCAATCTGGGCAGGTCAACACAGTTCTTTTTTGTCCACTGTACTTCCTCCTGGTTCACATCAACACTTCCCCCTGTGGAGGAGCCACCTGCTACAACTCACTTCTAATTTCTAAATCTTCTACCAACACCCTTTGTTTTGGATGTATTTTTCTGTTTCCTGTTTGTAAATAGAGAATTCATACTAGGTGTTTTTTTTTGGTTTGGGATAAAAATCAAGGTTAACAAAGCGGTGAGACTGAGTGAGATTTTGTCTTTGATCTTACCTTTTTAACTGACAGCCAGTCCTCCTCCAACAATTCTTCTTCCAAATCACTTTTAAGGAGAAAAGACAACAGACAATAGGTTAGTTGAGTCAGATAATTGTCCTAAGTGTTAAGTCTATTTACAAACGATTCAATGCTTTTTATCTTCCTTATATGATACTGTCGCTGTCCCTGTTTTAATATCAGGAAAATTATTTTTGATAGACTGGTAGGCTATAATGTGTCTTTCTAGAGTCTGATATTTAGAGTATATCAAGCAGCTGAAATGCATTGCAATAACAAGACATTTAAGTTTTTTGGAGCTAATTATTTGTAATATTTAAAATTGACTACCATATTTTAAAGTAATAATTATGTCATTCTTCAACAATGAAAAGGCTTATTTTCACTGCATGTCCTAACAAGCAATATCAAGTGTGGTATGAGTATTATGCACCAATCAACCGGATGTTGTTTGGACTACCTTAGCAGGTTGAGAATTACATACACTTCAGCACTCTTCCTGTAGAGACAAGAACATTATAAAATGATTTACCTCTCTAGATCGTCATCTTCACCTCTCCTCCGGCGTGACCGCTCAGCACCTGGTTTGTCATATTCATCAAAGTCAAAATCTGCAACAGAAAGGCAGTTCTGCTTACAACTTTGCCCCATCAGAGCAATCGACTATGTTAATAATATGCACCATTGTCATAGATTGACATTAATCTCTCCAACAGGCCTGCATAATTTGAAATGCAGAGAGACTATTTGCACACTAACTGCACATGCCCCTTGTGCAAATATGAATCAACAACTTGTGCAGCAAGTACACTAATGCCATGTGTACCAACAGCAGGGTACACAGTAGACTGGTAAACACATCTTTCTTATGGCTTGTCATTGCTGATTCCAAATAGAAAGGTATTGTACTATTTAACACATTTAAAAGCTATCCAACCTTGAAACTAAAGTTTGACCTGCATTACAGTAGTTATATAGGTTAATGTGTTTCAAATTTTGCTCAACCAGATATTTATCAGTTTCTAGTTATTAACCCAATCCTCAATAAGAATTTGTTATCGCAGCACCTGCCACGCCTCCTGCTGCTGTTTGATCATCAACTGATACAGATCAACAACAATCCTTCGGCCTCATGGGCCCAATGCACTCAGTTTTAATACGTTTCCCTAATCTTGCCACCACACAACACTTGTCACACACACATATTATATACAACTGCTACTAGATGTCGCTCTAGAGCACCAGCATCTCAGACCAAAATGAATGGGCGCTAGGGCCTCACCAGACTCCACTGACAAAACCAGTAATTTGGCCTTGCAGATAACCATAAAACACCCTTCAAACTGGACAGAAACACAATAAGACTCAGACTAAAACTATCCTTGTTCCAACAATCACCAATGCTTGTTTGGTCTGAACCCTTAATTCAAGAGTTAGCTGTGTGGCAGCAATGTTATCCTTGAGGACAAATAATGCACCTGTCAAAGTACGTCCACTAAAAGTGCTTGTTTTTGCCACCGATAGGCTCAGATTGTTAGAAGTAAGATATTTTCTGTTTAACCAGGAACAGCCAGCCATATCAGCTGTTTCTGGTTAAAAAACTGGTGAATTAATCTCACTCGCCACCAGACTCCACTGACAAAAACAGTAATTTTACCTTGCACATCATCGTAACATCATAAGTTAATTCAAACTTTCCAGTGTCACAACAATCACCAGCTCTGGTTTGGTCGAAATAAATTCTTAATTCACTAAGGTAGATGAGGAAACGAACGCCAAAAGCCAACAGTCTCATGCGTGAGCTTCCCGGCTGTATAAAAAATAAACTGAGCAGTCCAGGGAACAATACACACAGAGAACGCCATTACTCCACTATATCTTTACATTGCAAATAGATGTTTGCTTCTATATTAATGTTAATCGCATACATACAAACTTTAATTCCTTCAAAGTCACACATCATCTCAATAACCTCAACAACTGCAATCTGCCGACTAGGGGTGAGTATTGGCAAGAACCTCACGATACGATACGTATCACGATACTTTGGTCACGATACGATACGTATCACTATATAACGATATAAATAGAGATGAAATATGCTGTATATGCACATCAGATGAAATTGATCAGAGGACAAATTGAGTCAAAGCTATTTCATTCAAAACAGCCTCTCCATTTTATGAATTATTAATTTCCTTTTATCAATTTAACAGAACATGGATGCCACTAGTGCATCAGCTGTGTTGTTATTGCTTGTGGCTCATCTAAACAAGCTCAATGTGAAATAATGTTTTTCTACAAAACACTAACATTTCAAGTAATTCCGTTATTGCAAGTCTTACATTTCAATAATATTTTGCCATTTTCGCCTATTTCAATTTCAACAAGTGCTGTGGCATTTTTCTCGAGCCTCCAGGGGCCACCAGGAGCCACCAGGGGCCACCCGGGGCCTCCAGGGGCAGTGGCAGGCTAGTGTTATTGTTAGCTACATAAGCCTATTTAGCAAACCAGCTCGAAAACAAAACTTTACATTGTATTGGACGCACAGCAACACCGTGCAATGCATAAATTGGTGACCGGACTAAAGCAGCAATGTGTGTAAGAGCATTTAAAATTAACATTAAAAAGACCAACGTAGTACAAATACAAAGAAAATACATCTCAATATGGGCGCAGCCATCTTTGTTTTGCGAGTCATCGTGCCCCCGTTTAGCTCGGTGTACTCTGAGGAGCACCGAGCAGGACGGCTGAAATTAATATCTCAGCGTGGTGTCTTGCTAGGTAAACTCGCAAGTTCGTTGTGTTCCCACAATATTTCACGGCAGTGAGACAAGGCTTACAAACGGCATTATCTTTATCCAACTCATTGTTCTTTTAACTTGGAAGCCAAAGTGCTTCCAAACGTCGGCTTTAAACTGCGGAGGCGTTGTTATTTTGATAGCCATTTTGGAAAGTCCTCAGCCACTCTCTCTAATATAGAAATACATGTGTCGCACAGCAGAGTCGCTCTTCAGCGCCATCTACCAGAGTGGAGGTACGGAAGTCATACTGTATTCACAACACGTCTAAACATGAATCATATTCTTTAAAAAACAAATCGATCTTTGGAGTTGAAAAATCGATATTGTATCGGGCGGCAAAGTATCGCGATATATTGCCATATCGATATTTTTACCCAGCCCTGGTGCCGACTGCACTCAGCTCCCTGTTATGTGGCTGGCCCGAACAAACACTGTCTGCATTCTTCAAAACAAACTCATAATTCAGATAAACATCATTATAAAGATGAGAAGAACACAGAAGAAATCAACCACCAAGCTGTACAATGTCAAAACAAAACTTTCTTCTTCTCCCATGTGCTTGCTCTAGATTTGTCCAGAGCATCCACATGGATCAGAGTGTGGTTCGCATGATTACGTACACATTAACTGTTGTGGACAGCGTGCACACCCACAGAGGTGAAGGGGTGCAAGTTATTATGACAGTTTTACAGTGAGCCAGCATGCAAGACCAGGACCATGAAACTAAAGCAACTGAATGAAAGTCAGCAATCATCTAATTTATTATTTACTTATTATGTACTTGAGAACAGATTGAGAAATTGGAGAAACTATGGTGTTCCCAAAACTCAAGAAAACACAAAAGGCCCTGTTTGGTTTGTCCATTCTAGGCTAATGAAGAAACATGGCGGTTCCACATGGCGTCCTCTGGGGAAGAGGACCTGGTCCCACTAACGTAACGAAAACCTGATTCTTATTTTCAGGCGATTATACACTAATGAAAACATACCTGTGAGTATTATATTGCATTTCTGCCAAAAGATCCTCCTAAATGTTACACAAGGGACCTTTAAGATGAGGTCTGACATTTCAGTCTCTGCACTTGAAGCTCTCAAGTCTCTCAAGACCTACTCAGACAGAATAGTCTGGCTGGCAACCCTCTGTATCCAACACTTCATTTTGCACCAGTCGGTGGTTTAATGGACGGCACAGGCAGTATTCACAAACTCATACGTCTGGCAAATATTATATGACCATGCCATATTTACCAAGTTTTAGTATTCAAATGATAATGAGTAACTGGTTAATGAAGCAAACTTTACCAAGAGAAAAGCTGCTGCATAATGTTGGAATATACCGTTAAACTCCACTTTAACTAGCCTGAAGTGGCTATACGTTTGGTCTCAATTAGACGCCTGGTCTGAGTTTTATAGATATTCTTTGGACCGCTTGAGCGAGTTCTAAGCTGCTTAGACTTTTATTAATATGGACATCCACATTGTTAGATCAGTTAGATTCTCCACAATTCAGTAATTCTGTTTATTTTACATAATCATGAGCACCAAGATCAAATGAATGATTTGCAATTGTTATATTATTCGATAAACACATTTTTATACTGTAGAAGCAATTTTCATACTGGTTTAAATAATCAATTTGATAGTATTTCCCATCTTTGGTAAGCAAGAATGTTGTACAAAGGAAATTCTCATACAGATGCCTATTCCAAATAAAGGGAGGTTGAGTTCAGTGATTGAATCCAATAAAAGCCCGGGGCTATTAACTGAAGTTGTACAGTATGTTAATCACAGGTCAATACAAAATATATTAGTTAAATGGACATATAACCTGACTAAATGCCAGTTGTCGTGTTTTAAGTTTAAAGATCATACTGTAGAATTAAGGCGTAGTGAAACGTGTTCTCATTAGGGTGAGAGATTAAAGCTGCAGTAGGTAAATTTGATCTTTTTTAATTATCAATTATTTGTCATATTTGCTGAAACACAAGACACATAATCTTTGGGGGAAAAAATCTGATTCCTCTGGTTGGTCCTTGTGCTCCTGAGAAAAGGAAGAAGGATAGTTGCTTGTTGAGTCCTTTCCCCAGGGCGTCAAATACAAATGCTCTGGGACCCTGGGAACGAGACTTAGAAATCAACTATCTTAAAGCCTCCAACCCAAAGCGTCTATTTATCTTTATCGGCTCTGATTGGTTGTTTCCAAATGCCATTATCTGCTTATGTACTATTGTATAAGGATGCAGTGACATTTTCAGCAAACATGATTTAATAAAAGTTACTTTTATTAAAGTTACCTACTGCAGCTGTAAGGTAAAGCCAGACCACCAGGTCCTCAGAAGACCATCTTCATAGACCACATCCTTTGGAGAATCCAGCTTCAGTGAGATAACTCTACCCCCCTTTAATGCCACTTCGCCACCTTCAGTCACCCGTATAGACTTTGAACTTTAACTGAGAAGCTACCTATCCTCTGATGGCCACTTGAAGCACTTTGCTAATGAAAAACTGCAGATGTGGAATAAAAACACTAAACTGCGTCATATATCAAGTGTCCTTACACACTCGGTCCCAACCTTGGCGACAAGGCCAGAAAATAAACAACACCAACACTAAAACGCTATGACTTAACAGTAGTAATAGTAGTACATAGCAGTGGGGATGAGTTGCGGCCGAAGAACTGCGTGTTTTTCCTCTAAACGATTGCGGAATCACGGATAGCGCCCATCAGCAGTGTTGCGGCGGCTAACGTTAGCTTGCGTTTGAGCCCCCCAAATATTTGACGTTGTGGAGCCATTATTGATTTTAACACACACTGTTAGCAACTTTAACATTTCCAGAGTCACTTAGCACGTAGCAAACCGGACACCAGCGTCGACGCTACTCTCAATATGTTATTCTACGTTGTTCTACGAGATGGGTAAAGTTAGCTAAGTTAGCTAGCTAGCTACATTGCTTATTTACAAAACGCAGCTGCTAACAATCTAAAGCAAGAAAATTAAAGTTTAAAATGTAAAGCTTACCCACGTTAACCCGCGATTAGGCCGACTTAGCTTGTAGGCAATATTCAACCAACACAAACTCCCATAAATGTCGCACATCATGCTAAGCTAACATCAAGTTAATAAGTTACTTGCCGAGCTAGCGCTACTTGTCTCTGTTTACAACCAAGAGTGTCAACCATTGGTGGCCACTGGATGGTTTATTTGTTTGTTTGTTTGTTTACTGATAATTTAGCAGACCACAGCCGAGGTTCAGTGTGTGGCCTACCGTCAATGCAGCCGCTGTTAACCGTAGCTAGTCGTGTTAGCTCGACTGGCTACAGAGCTAACACAGCATTGTCGCATTGTACTCACCCTGCGCGTTGGTTGACATGGTGCAAGGCGCGTCCCGCTTAGAGTCAGACTACAAAACTGAAGTGCATTTAATCTTCAGTATTTCACCATTACGACGCGTATATATAAAAAAAAACAAAAAAAAAAAAAACGTGAGGAGAACAGCTTCTATGCGGCAAAGGTTTCCATCCGCGGACGGAGTACAAACATGGCAGAGCTGTGTTTGCAGCGATGATGCATTGTGGGTGGGAAACACCAAGCTACCCCGAGCGGTTTGCTGCACATGAGCGAGCTGTCTGTCTGACAGGGCAGGTAAACACACTGGCTGACCATTATAGGTCTGTCTTGCACTGCTGATGTACAATATATCACATAACTGCACGCACAAGCGTTTGTTATGGGAAATGTATTTGTTGTACTGTTGGATAGGTTATACAGTTGTTTCAGTGTTGCTCCTTTAAACACATATTAGTAGGTTTAATTCAGACTTCTATAGATATCTTCTTCTTTTATAGGTATACATTTTTATAGGAAATACTAGTAGACTATGAATGTACAGTAGGTTAGATTAATATATTTAGGTTGAATGAATGAATGAATTAATGAATGAATGAATGAATTTGTATTATTATTGTGTTATGCATTGGCATGCCCAGCCCACAAGGGCTTACAAGACACCATTATAAAAGATAGACAGACCAAAAACCAAAAGTAGATGCTAAACAATACTAACATTAACGATATAAATCATCCTGACGTTTCATCCAGGCTTTAGTAACAAAAGAGGCTAACTTATAAACATTACATCCTGACATCATCATTACTCCAAAATATTTCAGGGTTTTGAGCAAACAGTTCATTTACAACAGGGGCTCTTAGTTCATCATAGAAGGGACAGTATAAAAGAAAATGAGATTCATTCTCCACTTCTCGTAAATCACATAGTTCACAAAGTCTCCGTTCTTCTGGGGTTGAATTGGAAACACACAGTAAATGCCTTGTATATTTGGCTTGGCTTGTTGTTATTGTGAGTACAGTGGCTTCATATAAAATTATTTTAAAAAACAAAGGCCAGACCATTAATATGACAACCATTTGCATATTCAGCATTGCTTTGTTCTCTGTGTTAACTATTCACACATAATTACATCAATATGTGTAATCACAGCCTTCTGGTGAGAACTGTGCATGAAAATGTGTTTATATTTGCTTTATGATATATTAAGATGGCTAGAATAGAACAGAAACGGCATTGTCAATATTTTATGTTTTTCTTCTGTTTGCTTTATAATTATAATTAGGCTACATTAACACCAGGCACAAGGATGGCATACCAGGGATTTCAGGGCATATTCTTGTTTCATTTACTTAACGTTGAGTAAATTTTTTTATATATTAAATACATGCATGCTGCACACACATCTTAGCAGTGACTTTCAACTTCCATGGACACATTATAACTAATATAATTAGTTCTACTTCATTCAGCTCTGTACAGTATTAGATTGGGGTTCATCTCAGTGCAGGGTTGACTGGCAGGGTTCGTAGATGAGACATACAATGGGGTTGCCCAACTGCTTACCAGTCAGATTTTGTGTAGAGCTGTTTGCAGTTTGACACGTCTATATGGACATAACTGAACTCACTCCAAACAGTCCCACCTTTCTTTATTTGGATTCAGGTTACATTGCACAACAAATTTTTGCAGGGAAATTGGTCCAAGTTTAAAAGTATGACCCTCCTTGGTTTCCAATTTTAGAGATGCCAGGTGTGTAAATGCTTGCCCTTTCCAAATCTTGGCCAATTTGGCTGAAATTCAGAATGGTGCTTAATCTTTATTCAAGTCACTCCTTTGATTTTTCTTCCCTGTAAGGTCGAAGCCTTTTTATCTCTGACCAAGTTTTTTCCTCCTTCATGCTTCTGTCTGGGAGTCAAAGTTGTTGTCTGAGTCTACAGCTAGACTACAGCAGAATTCTAACCCCCAAATTCCTCCTGGGCTGACAAACGTCAACAAAGACCCCGAGAGACACCAAAGAGAGGTGAGCAGTGAACTGAAGCCTCATTGTATTGGCTCATTATGGGGTCCCGCAGTGAGGAAGAAGCTATTTTGTAGCACCACAAGGTCAATATCTGAAAGCCAGGGCGATGGAGGGGATCAGCCATGAGATTTTTAATTTGAGAAAGCGTAAAGGGGCTTTCCTAGTGAAAGACAGTCTGTGAATTCTAATGGACTGTGGGGATTGTACAGACAAGATGTTGAGTTGGCAAATGTTTTTTTCTTTTCTCTTTAAAAGTCATATGAAATGCAATTTATACACAGCACTCTGAGACACCTTGCATGTCATGTGTAGTTGCTGCTGCAGTCAAAGTAATCAGGCCGATATTTATAATAAGTAGTGTACAAACAAAAAATAAAAATGGAAAGGACCCAGTGCTGCTGCTTCTTTATAATATACTTTCTAAATTTAAGCCTGATGTTTCAATCTCCCAAACTCACATTTTCTGTTATTTGTACATACAAACCCTCATGTATCCAGTTTGAAATGAATGCAGGTATAATTCATATCAATATGTATTCCATGGCTTATTAAATATGCAGTCTTAACAGCTGTTTCCAAAGCTGTATGAGATATTTCTATACCCCCTAGATTCACTTTCCCAGGAATTTTGATTTTACTTTACAAATAGTTGTGAAAAGAGGAGCTGTCACACTCTATTATGGTGACCTCAATGATTCTGTGCCCTATCCAAATCCAGCGGTTTTCCATGACAATGCAAATTAAAGGGTGCAAAGCTGAAGGGACAAGACTTGTTATTTCCCATCTAAAGGAGAGAGGTTCTTTACAACAAACTTGTCTGTACGCCTTGTGTGTATTCTTTGACAGAATTTAAATCCAACTTGGAAGTTGTTTTGTGTGGGACAATACGTTTTTGCTGTCAGTTCACAAGTATCAGCAACTGTCTTGAGAAAGTGATACGGGAGCTGTGGAGTGGGAGTGTATGGGCCTGCAATATGTTATTCTTTAAATGAAAGAAATGTTCACTTTTTTTCAATCATTATGCATTGTGTTTAGCTGCAGACTAACTCTGTCTGAGACCTTCTGAGACTGGTGTCTGAGTTGGAGCAGTTTTCGTAATGAGGGTAGGTCAAAGGAATGTGTTACCATGTGGCCATGCCCGAGAACTATTAGCTTAATATACTCCAATGGGAAGATTTTCTTTTGGCAGATTTGTGGATGTCTATTTCAATCCCACATAGGAGACTGGGGTTTAAATCCCATATCTTTCAGGGGACACTGGACTGGGATTTGAGCATCCATTCTGAGCATCTTTTATACAGAAAATGCAGTTATTCTACGTCCATAGCCAAAGACAATCCTACACCTTGCTGTACAGCATATACACTGTATTGCATTATCTATTTGACTTGCACTATTAACGTACAATGTATTACTGCACTATCATTGTACAGTGCATTTTCAATACATATTATAGTTTAAGAGGTTTTTATTATTATTATTGTTCTATTTTAGTTTTTAAATTGTATTTTGATTATCTATCTATCTATCTATCTATCTATCTATCTATCTATCTATCTATCTATCTATCTATCTATCTATTATCATAAATATATTTAAAATGAAGATTTATTTTTACTAATCAAGCAGATAAATAGATGGAGACCTGGGCAGCAGGCATCAGGGGAGACATCTTGATAACCAGACTACTTTCAGTCAGGTGTATGTAGTCATGTGCAACAAAGTATTGCATGTATTTACACAATGGTTGCTGCATATATCACTGGCAATTGTAACTGGTGTCTCAGATTTAAAACAAACAGCACGAGTCGCAGGGCCCAACGAAAACATGTCTGGTAACTTTATCACTTGAGGTCATATGTATGTGCTTTTATATGCTATACATTTAAAAAGTATGAATAATAAATATGAAAAGGCAAATTATGATAATTTTAGTTAATTGGTTCAAGCCCATGTGATGTACAATTAATTGTATAATTTATGTACATGTATGAGGTCATGATATTTCTCTGTAATGAATAATACCACGCTTCTTTAATTTTCCCAGAGAGGATAGGCTGCAGTCAGTGACCCACATCTCAGTGCATTGAACTGCTTAACTCAGACTGTTGTTTTATTCAGTGCACTGTCAACAGACGGGTGAGGAGGAGGAAGGAGGGGCGGGGGGTTTATACCTATCGGCCACTGTGATTGGACGCTGGATCCGGCTCCTCTTCGCCATTGGCTGCTCGCGCTGTCACTCTGGATCTGTTATCGCCGCTTCCCGCGCCATTCAGCGTGCACGCGCAGGACAAGCAGGCACGTAACCGCTTGGAGACTGTCTGGAGTCTGTCTGAAATTGATAAAATTGGAGATGGGAGGTTTTTTTTTAACATCTCTTTGCACATTTACAAGGAAGCCGCCTGCTGGAAATGGGATTTTTTTGCTCTCCTCCTCAAACGCCTTCGCTCACGAGTCGCCACGCTCAGCCAAAATATTTTTTTTTTTTAGATAAACGCTGTGAAAGTTTTTTCTTCCTGCAGTCTATCAGCAGACAGCTCTTTATGCACAGGCAGGTAAGACAGGCGCCAGAGTGCAAGTTGGCTGACACACAGTCATACTGCAGCATTTCACATTAGCCAGAAACAAAATGTTTATTTTTTAATGTTTTGAGGAAAAAATGTAATTAAAATGTGCTTGTAATTTAAATTACCCAGTTATCGTAGCAAACTGTAGGTAGCCCGATAAATGTTGGCCGTTAAAATAAGTCATATGTTGTGTGTGTGTATGTGTGTGTTTTCCTATTTCTTATACGAATTCCACACAGCAGCTGTATTGTTTTGGAGGCTTGACCTCGTTCACGCTACTTCAGGAGGATGCGCAGGTGACGCACCTTTGCTGACGTGAGGTTGTTGATTAACCCCACGCGCACTTAAGCTAGGCAACCTGTTACTCAGCAGACACCTGAGGGAGGAGGTGGTGGGGGTGTGGGGGTGTGGGGGGGGGGAACCCGGTCTTACTTTGACTCATCAATCCTCTTTTTAACCCTTTCAGCTACACAACCATAACAATTTATAATTACAAAGCACCAAACAAAAACCTTTTTTTTCATGCACACGTGCTAATTGCACTAATCTAAACTAATCTATGTGACCCTGGGGTGAGGTAATATGAATCCTGTATGAAATATATATATTTTTTCTTTTCCTGCCCTTGTTTATGCTCTGCAGGGGATCATCAGGCTGGAGTTCAAGAGGAGTGCACCATCCAGAAAGCAGCCTGCACCAGCTTTAGAAAGGTTGGTTTCTGTACACACTGAAGGTGGAGACACGGGTAGTGTGTTCACTTTTTAAGGGTTTCAGTGATGTAGGGTGATGCTGCATACGTTTAATGAGGTTTATCAGATTGTTGCATTTATTAGCTACAATGTTTTAGCCACTTGCTCTGTAAATGTTTAGTAGTATTTACGTTAAAGTTCCCACAAGTAGCGACAACATCACATAAAGTATATGTGTCGGCTTTCTTTCGTGCTATATTTTAGTCCTTAACTATAACACAACAATATTTTAATGTAATATTAAATCTGGCTGTATCGTCGCTTTAAATGGAAGGTTCTAGATGTTTTGTGCATTGTTTTTAACACACCCTCAATAGCTGAGACTAATATATATGAGATATTTTAAAATGTTGCACTCTTCACTAGAACTCAGTTAGAACAAAGCTCGTCCACACTTTCAAAGAGGTTAATTGTTGTATTCTTTCCTACCCAAATTGATGAGCTTTTGCATCTTGCTATGCAGACATGAAGGAGGATAAATCCAAACTTAGACTTAACTGAAAAAACAATGTAGAAGTCAAATGAAGTTGTGTTGGGACAGTGCATGTGTACCTGATCTGCTGCTGCCTCAGACTTGTCTAGACGCTTTTGCTCTGTCACTGCAGTTGTCTGCAGACAGTTAAGTCATATGACTAGGGGGAGCCCTCTTCCCTCCTCCCAGCGTCTGCCTTTTTAGGGCAAGATGGCTGCTATAGCACTGTGATGTTAGCAGAAAAAACATGGGAAGGCTGGTGATGCATTGTACTTCAGTGACACAGACCACTGCTGCTCAAGCATATATTGCACAAAGAACAGCACAGTGAATGTTTACCAGGTTTTTCTAACCTAAATTTGTTGTGTTTAGTTGATTTTAATGATTATTTAATCACTAGTCACCATCCTTGGGTCAACGCAGCCCTGGATCTGGACAGTTCCAATGTTATTATGCAATTCTTGACTTGATGGAAGTTTATTCCTCCCTTTAACACTGCGTATCTGTCTGTTATTGGTACGCTTGGTAGCCATTTTGTTTGATTCATCACCGCCAATTGGTGCAAAAGGCTTTCAGGGCAAAATCTTTATTATGAGCAACCAAAATGGCTCTGCATATTATATAAATGTCTTCGGCGTCTTCTGATTTTTAAATGTTTCTATTTATATAATTGGTATATACGTTTATACTTTAGCTTCTGTGAAGAAAATAAATCTTCATGTTTCTGTTGAATATACAGTATCTTACAAGCACACATACTTACAATAGGTATTTCTATAATAATTACAATATCTTACAGACAGCTTGAAAGAAATTAGTAGTAGAATCTATTAACCCGTAGTTATTCAGCATTTCTGAAAAAGTGGCTAAGCACACTGTGAACACAAGTATCATTTTATGTAATGTGAAATAATCTATGACTGGTTTTGATATTGACTTCTAAAACATCTAATACTTAAAACATCTGTTTACATTTTTGTATAAATTAGCATATTTTGTGGATTTTGGACTAATTACTAACTCTGCAAATTCCAATACACTGCATTGCTTATCAGTTAGAAAGAAAAGGTAATTGTAACAGGTTACATTTTATTATCATTTATTATAGCTTTGTTGCTTTAGACTCAGTTAAGTGCTGTAATAATAGTCAGTGAAACTTCTTCTTACTATCATAATTTCTATTGTAAAAAGTAGTTATAACATGATAAAATAAGCCTCTAATTTTCACGGAAGACAACCTGTCTTTTAGTGAATTTGCACTACTTCGGTTAAAGTGAAGGAAAGATTTAAATTGAAAAGTCACAAATTCCACCGAGCAATGAAATGTGTTTTCAAAGCAGTCAAAGCAGCTGCAATATTGTTTTCACAGTCCAATCTTTCAGTGAGGGAGGGTGAAGGCAATATTAACTTTGGCTTCCAAAAGTGCTCCTAGCCTCAGTCTGACATTACAAGTTACTTTCACTCAGTGAGTCTGTGATGTTTATCTGTTTGCCATATCAGTGACCAGCCTGGACAGATCTCTTCATTATCACCTACTTAGTGCATACTCGTCTGCTCCCGGACAGCTCCTTTAGTCTCGTCTTGTCATATTGCTTAATAGTTTTTGAGTTCTCGTTGATAATATTTTCACTAGCACGTACAGAAACACTTAAAACATGCAGTATTTTTTATTTTTCAGGCCTGGCCCAAACCTGATCCAGTGTCTGACAATAATGATTGGACTTGCAATTAGAAAGGTAAGGGAAAAAAAAACTAGTTTTAGGATCATACATTTTTCTTGGGGTAACTTGTTGCAATTTCAAATTGTAGGTCTAAATAAACATCTCTGCTAAATATACTGTATATTATCAGATTATGCCCTTTTGACGGCATGGCTTCCAAAATTGTTATTGTTTTTAAAACATAAAATTATGGTGCATCACAAAGTTATAGCAGGTTCTTCGATGTTGGTGACCATTTGTCATTTGTAATAGTGACCACAATACTGAGTGGATGAAGATTTGTGTGTTTATTGCATGCAGATTAGACATTAAGAGATGCATCACTTAATACTCTCATTCCTATTCCTAATTAATGCGTTTTTATACCACCTATTTTAAAGTAAATCCTATAACACACAACTACAGCTCATGCATTTTTTAGAATGGTAAACTACTGTAACAGCCATTATTTGCTTTCATATCAGCAATTTGATTGCGACCTATGCAACATAGTATTTATTTATATATTGTAACTTTTTGACTCCAAATTTAGCTTGAACGTGTTACAATCTGCAGTGTTATGAACCAAACAAAAATAAAATAGCTTTTTATTTTGAAGCTTGTCTTCCTTTTCGTTCTGCTTTTTATTTCCCATGTCTGTGTCAACATAATGTGTATCTTCACTATTACCAAGCCGCACACCACGTTTGATGATGTTTGTTTTTTTCTTTTTTTGTTCAACACAGGAGATCCATGGTTTCTTGCATCCTGTCATGCCTTCATGTCTTCGACGCTGGAGCGTGTCCGCCCAAATGGTAAGATCTGTGTTGACCTGTTCATTAAAGCACATTTGGGCATGTTAAAAGTTGAGAAAAGCAATTCTAGGAATGCTTTAAGGTGCTGCAGTGAGTGAATGTGATTGCCTGAGGGAAATATCAGTCTGCTGCACAGACCAGTGTTTATAGAGGTTAAGCTCTGGCTTGCATTGCCAGTTCTACGTGGTATGATGGTGAGAAATGGCTAATCAAATTCAGTGCTGCCATTCACTCGTCAGCAGCAATCATTTTTTATTAACACAGATTTGTGATCTCTTCATAAGATAATCATGGATATGGATCTCGTAACTTTCACTTGAGGCTTAGCCGGAAAATGCTGATGCAAGAAGGGCTCTAAATCTCCATCCTGTTTTTCTATTGGCTCATTGTCTCCACCCACAGTGCAGTCACGAGGTCTAACATCATGATGATGTCTGGAGAAAACAGGCTTTCATCTAGGCTCTAATGCTGCCTGAGCTATAATGAAAAGATTTCTTGGGTTATTTCTGTGCACATACAGAGTAAAATTTGAACATGCTTCAAAGCATTGTTCTGTACAAGAGCTGCACCTGCCATTGTCTGTTGTAAACGGTGGGTTGTTTATCTCACCAGCCTCTGCTGCGTAATGACGCAGTTTCCTTTGACATTGGTGTGGCATATTTTAAATCAAGGCCTTCACTGTATTTTAAGGAGTCTCCTGGCAGACTGCCAAAACATGGATCCATTTGCCTTTTCCCTCCTAAAAGCACAACTGCACAGCTGTGACCCTTAGCTGGTCCTAGCCATCGATAACTCAAAGCCAGCAGCGTCCATTTTAGGTTTAGGCAATGGCGAAAGAGATGAACTGTAATGTAGCTTGTAGAAAATGAAATCTGAACTCGCAGCGTAAATCCTGTTAGAAAACAGCATTTTGAGGGATAAGCAAACTTTTCAATGGAACAGTTTTGAAAATAATACTGAACTGGACTGAACGGGTACATGTAAAAAATACTTCTGTTAAATTTCAGTTTATGATTTATAGGTTTACTTTTTGTCAGATACAGCACGATTATTTTTTATGTGGTCGAGCATTTTGATTTTATCATGAAAATGTCCTTTTTTATTTTCATTCTTTTTAAACTATCTTACAAACGCTTTCGATGGATTTAATATGGTTTACTTTGATAAAGTCCCGAATTAAACGTTGAAGCAGTGTTAAATTGTAAACATATAATTATATACTACAGTAACTTAATATTACCAGTACAAAGTGAAATTATTTGCTATGAAAATGTTGAGAGCGATGCACAGTTTGTGCGGTTTATTTTTTATTTTTCATCACAAAAATGATCCATGCTAGAAGTTCATCAAACACATAAGGTGATGAGTAAGTTATGCAATTAACTTGAATACAAAAATATTTTCCAACACAATGACAATATAATTTTTTGATACGATTGATGATTTGATCTTGTAATTGGAATTTTTCACCGGATAATATTATATAAGTATTATTAGTTCTCAACGCAGTTAAATTGTGTTTTACAGTATTTATAAAGCACTAACTTAAAAAAAATATACGCACATTAAAAAAACAAGTTGGGCATTATAAACATTATTTAACACAAAAATATTTTATTGTTATTTCACCTGAGTAATTAACGACATTAGTTTATAATTGTGAGGTCGCTATTTTGTGTCTGATTTGTACGATGATATTATGAAATTATTTTATTTTCAAATACTGTTGAATTATACATAATGCCATTTTTGTTGCATAAAGCTAACTGTATAGACATATTAAAATTGAATTAATGTAATAAATATTTTACTCTTTATGTATATATTACGCATACTGATAATTAAAGCGATATATAATGCAGTATTATTTGTATGTTATACTGCATTAATTGAAAATTCTTACTCTTAAAAGCGATCTTTATATCTTACAATAAAGTTAGTTGCATAGGATGTAAATGCTCTTTAAATTTAAATCCGCCCACTGTAACATTTATTTAAAAGTACTGTATATTGTGATGTAGAACTGCTAACCTGACTCACTGAAAGGGTTAGGTGACCTTTACCCTCTTGAATACTTGTTTTCGTCCACTGTTAAGACCTCGCGTGAAAGCCAGACTGTGTTCTGATGCCACGTAACACAACAGTGGCTGTCAGTAACATATTAAGCTGGGCCTCTGCTCTCTTGCCATGAAAATGGAGAGAGAAAAGGCACTTTGGGTTTATGCATGTGTTGTGGTTTCACGAGAGAAAGAGCCAGCTCGGAATTACCAAACCTGTTTGGATTTCTTATTTAATTTTTTTTGCTCAAACCTGTTGACCTTTTTGTAGATGGTACTAAACAAGAGAGGTTTACTTCAGCATATATTGCAAGTTCCATTTATAAAGCAGGCAGTAAGGACATTTTCTAGTTGTAATCATGCACACTCAAACTAAAGTATTTCAGCTGTTCTCAGAATTTAATTCTTGATTGTATTAACTAGTTATTCATATCAGTACTTCAGTTCACCACAAACGCTTTTGATAATATGCTATATTGTTTTTTGTTGTTTAGATCTAATATTTCTGCTGAGCAGTTTCAGTTGAGTATGTTTGCTTTATTACTGTACTCATGATGCCCTAATATTAGAATAACAACATGAGTGACTTTATCGGGTGGATTTTGCAAACTATCTTGTTCTCTGCACAAACATAATTTCTGAGGTATGAAATTGATATTGGGTCAACAGTAAGATCTTTGCCTGCAGATAGCAGACCTTTTGTTTAGCATTAACACAACCACAATACACCACTCACTGACTGAGCAGAGGATTTGAATTTCAGGTGCAACATCAATATCAACGCCACATGAATATTAGATCCTCATTAGAAGAAGGCTACCTTCCTGAAATTGCACAGTGACTATACTGTAAATGTCAGTTGTCACAACACTTATTTTTTTGGGCTTTGTGAAAGGTAAGTAAATAATTTGATTTCTTTGACTGCAGTGCTGTGTGAATGTTTGCCTGCATTTGTTTCCTACTGTTTGTGACCCAGCCACTCTTAAGATGTGCACATGCAGCATGTCCGTTCCCACTCAGCTGCGTAGCACTGACAGCTTCAGCAATACTTCCTGTTTTAATTTGACTGCAAATCCACCACTGACTTTTAAATGGAGTGTGCTCATCTAGAACACCCTCATAAACGGTACAAAGAAAGCTGTAGGCCTGGGTGACCACTGTTTGACTGCAGAGCAAGGTTGCATTCCTGCTTAGACCGAACAGCAGCCTGAACAAGCGCTTACTTTCTAGAAGGCAACTTTTGGCCTGAGATGAACTTCTGCTATTTTACTTAAGTCTTAACTTTCCCTGAGTTCTTTACACATACCGCTGGATTGAGACCTTACAAATAGTCCAGTCTAAGTTTCCAACAAAACCATTAACATACTGCACAGGGCTTCATGAAGATTCAAACAGCAGGGTCAGTGCTTGTTGTACTTCATCTTATATGTGTATGGGTGGACTTTTAATGTCCTTTTAGACAAAAAATCTAGAAAAAATTGTTGCTTTTGGTAAGAATGGTTAACTGTCAGTTATCTAACCCAGGTCTACCTTGCTCTCAGCTGGGGTTTTTAAGCTGGCCAGACCCTGTTCAGCTCTGGTATGAGAGTACATAATGTCTTTGTAACCCTATAGTCACTATAGAGCTTGCCCAATACTGAATTTTACAGCCTCACAGTGATTTTTAAAGATGCTAATGATAAATGAGCAGATGTTTGTTAAGTTTGTACACATTTTAATAAAGGATCAATCAAATTTGGTTATTGAACATACGGTACAATAAAGTAATTGTTCTTACCAGTGAGTACAAACATCTGGTCAGACTGCAATATGGTACTTTGAGAACCATTTCTGTTCATCTCTAGTCCGCTCAGCTATAAATTTAGCTCTTTCCAACCCTAAAGATGCTTGAACAAGTGTCACAAAAGAGAAACTATGAAGTTTTATACATGTTTAGTCTAAGCTCTCACCTAGTTGAATCCCAGGTGTAAAAATAATATTGCAGCAACTACTTTTAACCCGGTTCCATAAGAGGTACAATCTACTGTTACAGTTAGTTCTAAATGCTGACAACCCATTATTTCTCTCAATCATTCTCATTTCTTTCTTTATGTAATGAATGTGTAGAAAAAAAAATACTCTTGACATGCCACAGCATTAAACATTTTCCCCAGTTCAGGAGCTTTGCTGAAAGTTTACTTCCAAGTTGGATATTTGAGACTTGAGGGTGTGCTTGCATTTTTCCCTAATTGGGGCTTATTTTAACACACCTGGAATACCTGCTTTCACTCTGCCATTTGACCTTTTGTGAATTAAGACGGCAAGGCAGAGTTAGAGCTCATCAACCCGGCGGTACATCATAGCGAGGGGAGGCCGCACCATGACTAATTAGTAAATCTCACTCCTCTCAAAGGTGAAAAAAATGATTTCCTTTGCAGGGAGGTTGGGGGTTGATGAGTAAATACTCACCTGCACCAAGTTGCAGTAACCTAATAAGTCTCCCTGGACTTTGAAAGTGAATATTTCATATTTCACTGATCTCTAACAGCTTTTCTGCATGTCTCATATTTGACTCCCCATAAGCCATCTACGATGGGTAAAGGGGGAACACAGACTGCAGGGTCTCTTTCCTGTCGCACAATGGCGTGCAAAGGTCAGGTCTAATGAAGTCGGGGGTGTGACCCCTAGTATTCAGTGACTTTGCATGGGCCCCCATCCTACCGCTGCAACCATGCCAGTTAATCCCTTTTTGATCCTAATTGATAGGAATTAACATGATCCTTATCCAGGAGCTGTGTTTTGTCTTCCACAGCCCTTCTCTCTGGGTGTCAGTGACACAAAGTGTGAAAGCGTTAAACCAAATGTGAAATTGATATTTTTCATGTTTGTGTGCTTAAAATCTCCCTGTGTTTCTAAACACTCACACAAAAGTGCTCAATGTGCAGCGTTTGCCCTTTGAGGCTCTTAACAGGACTTAGCACATGACCTCTAGAATCCGACTGTGATGTGAATGGTACCAGCCCATTTCCAGTTTGTTTTCCTTTGAGTCCTTTTATGTTCTAGGTGATTACTGCCTTTAACTGTTAACTAATTACCCTCTTTAAAATGTTTGCAGTGACTTTAAGTCAGTGTCCCTGTCACTTTTATGAAAGTGCAGACACTGCAGGATAATGTGCAGGTGTTGTACCAGTTCCCAAGAGCTTTATCTTAATACCATCTTTAAAAAAAAATTGTTTACATTCTCTGATCTTAATACTGCAAACCCTGTAACTCTCAACTGAATGAACTGTTATCAATTATCAGTGTTTACAGGTAGGCACTATTGAAACATTTTAATTTCCTCTTACAGCTGACCTGTTGTTAGATTTCATTCTAACTGTAGTCCATTTTACTAAAATATATTAGACCTCTTTCATGTTGCAATGTCTCAAGTGTTTTCTATTATCATTTCATCTGCGTTGGCTCTGTGAAAAACCCTTTTATTCATTTGAATAAATTGTCATAAAACTGAAAGTGGTGAGCGGTGAGTGATTGACTGAATAATACAAGCAATAAATGAATAATAATTCAGGATATTTAGAAATATTTAATAAAACAAACTTCTCACAAACTCCTTAAAATTTTACAAACCAGTTGAAGATAGAACCTTTTTATTATCAGAAATTAAGGAATCATGCAGCTATTTGGAATGAACACAATGAGGTTTTGTTTGAGCTTGATCATATGATCAGTTTGTTTGCAGATTTTTACAGTTTTGAATGTATATGTATCTGTTTTGTTTGTGCATGAAGATGACTTTTACTTTTAAAAAGTTAAAGAGGAAATCAATTAAGTTAACCCTAACATGGTAGTGTTTAACCATGTTCAGTTTTAAAATTGTTACTACAACAGGGGACAGGTCTAACCTGCCATCAGTATACCTTCATGTTTTTTTTTGTTTATTCGGTCACACTGAAAATAACAATGAATGCAAAGGTGATTTTCCCCTGCCTATTCTTCCAAGATTACAGCAAGGCAAGTTGTTGAGTTTATTTATAGCAAACATACACTATTAAAAAGTGTAACCTATAGCAAAATAATGATGATTAATGATTATCAGGCATACTATGAAAGAAAAGTACACATTTTAGTTTTTACAAGAAAACATATTTGCTCTCTTTGCATCAGATATTTAGGTTTGTTTCCTTTTATTTGTGATTTAATTGTCTCTGATCGTTTAAACTATTTTTCTACAACTGAGTTCTGTGGTGCGTTACCTATAAAAATAAGTAATTACAGTTGGCAAACACTGACTAGCTAACTGCTATAAATGGGCATGATTCACACAGTAGATACACCCTTGAGCTCTTGCTAAGTCACAGTAACTTTTAGTAAATGTTTTTGCATCCGATCAAGACACCAAACATATCTGTTTCTTCCATAAATGTTGCATGTTTATCAAAACAAAAGGCATACGGTTTTTAAGCCTTTATATGTACAACCATATGTGTGATCTTTTTTCTCGCAGTATTCTCAAACCTGCACAATTAAGAAGCATGCCTTGCCATTGTGCTCAGCAGTGTGCAACAGCCCACTTTAGCTGGAAAATGCCAGGTGTCGTGTTGGTTCTTGTTGGTTTCACACAGCGACTCTAGTCCCTCCCTGGAACGCAGTTCTCAGGTCTCCATAGGATTGAGTGTTATTTCCAGCTTGTTTGTTGCAGTGAATAATGAGTACTCTGTAAGGCCTGATGACATAATTTGGAGATTGCTATGGAAAAATAACTAATTATGGAGCTAAGGAAGTACAGATTGGGAGTACGCTTGTGTACTTCACTTGACTGGCACCACCTGCCCTCTATATGTCACACTCACTTCACTTATCCCACAGTTGTGAAACCGAGCTGGTGTCTGCCAGTTATGTGCAAACCCCCAGCAGACACATGCACAATGAGTCAGTAGTGGGCTGGACTTGGTAATGCTGTTGTTATTTAGATTTTATTTACCCATAAACAAAGAATTAGAAGGAGATGATGTACAGTATTGAGAGTTTGGTCGAAGAAGGATTCAGAGATAGCAGTAGGAAGAGAACTCCCCTCAGTGTTGCTGTCTTCTCTGAGAAAGTGGAAGTCAGAGTATCTGAGAGAAAGTTCTGGAAATGCTGTATTTGTTTGTCAGCACTTGAAGCACATGTGGCTCACTGGACAGTATTTATCAGATGTTGTTGCTTGACCTGCTGGTGAAAGAGCTTTGGTTTTCTTGCATTTTGTATAAAATATTTTCTAAAATGTTTTGGGAATAGAAATTTACCAGGACAGGATTGTGCTGTATGATCTAATGCAGCACTGTATGAGGAGTTTGCCTCAGTTCTGACTGTGAATCTCGTTTCTGTGCATTATTTTTTTCTCTACCTGCTTGAAAAAGTGGCAAAGTAGTTCATGAATATAAAACAGCTTTCTGTTTGTAAGACTTTTCTGTATGATTGCCTGAGCTTTTAAAAAAGCAAGTTTTAACATTTATGCCAGCGTTGCACTGGTATAGTAAGGTCAAACAAATTAAATGAATTTCTAAAATCGTCATGACATTAACCTTTGTGAATAATAATCGGCTGATACCTACATTGTGCATCTGATTCCCACACAATTAAAGCAATATTTTACTTTTGCACAATTTGCCAGTGAATTGTCATCTTGCGGCAAACCTCACCTTAACAAAACTCCACAGTTTGGTTTTAGCTGCCCTGGAATTTTGTATTCTCTTCTGGTCTACAGGCATTTTTTCTGACTTTTTTATCAATAATTGCAAGGCCAAAAAATACTTCTTGAGCAAACAAAGAACAAAGAAAAAAAACATCAGCCACACCAGGTTGTGTGTGTGTTTTTTTTAAATTTTTTTAGAGGTTTGACTTTCAGTGCTGAAAGGTTAACCAAAGCAGGTGCAAGTGGGCATCATCATTACAAAGGACAACCAATATGGTTGGCAACTGACTGTCCAAGCCACGTGAAAGTCTGCAGCATTCTAGAGCAGTTATATGCTTCATTGCTGGAGTTTGGAAATTGTACTTTTATTTGGAAAAAAACAACTTATTCTCCTCTTGGGCTTTGTCACAAGAACAGGCAGATCACAGCAGCTCACTGCTGCAGTTATTTTATTTTCTCCATATTGTTTTTATATGAACTGCTTCTCCTAGAAATGACACAGATGAAATAATCTGATGTAAAAGATGATGCAGGGTGTTGCTGCATCACAGCAGGGATGAGAAGAGCTTGTTGTCATGTTTGAAGTAGGTGTTTTAAGCCATTGAAGTCTACAGTAATTTCCAGTCTTCTCAGGATATAGCTGTCAAAAATCATGCAAGTAGACTGTCATTCGCATTCAGAATCTCTTTAAGAATCGGCTTATTTATCTGTGCTATTTGACCATTTTCAGCTACTTAGATGTGCACCCTTTGGTGTGTAACCGCAGTTCTTTTGCTTATTTTTTTCGTTATTTTCATGCATCTCACTTTTATTTGAACTTATTTAAATATGGATTAAAAACAGACAACTGAAGGTTTTGGTCCTGGATATGATTTATAATGGAGAAGGAAGCAAGAAAAGCAGATTGAGAAAAATTAAGACCTGTAGAGAATGAAAAGTAAGAAGGTAAACGATTCACCGAATTGCTTTTTTATGTAAGACTTGCATAAAAAACTGCTATGTCAAACCTGGGATACTTTATATTTAAATCTAAAGCATAATTTAAGAAGTTGTTAAAATTACATGAAATTCCAGTACTTAAAATCAGCTTTACATAATTTCTCTGGTGTTTGAATAAGAGAATCTTTATTAAAATTTGTCTTTTGGTGTTTTACCTTGAATATTCTGCATGCCCTAGCCCTACCAATACTATGCATATATCTCATGATTCATTAAATCATCAATTGTTCTGGCAATACTCTTAATTTCTAAAATCCCACATATCAGCGTTAGGGTGACAGGTCTATCTGAATCATTGAGTACATACATTCATTTAAAAGTGAACCCTGTGCTGTAACTGGTTGTTTTTACTGTAATCCTGCTATGGGCAGGTATAGGCAGAGTTTTAAGAGTTTAGTTTAAACTCATCATTGGTGGACAGAGATTGAGAATCCTTTAACATCAAATTTAGGCTTATTAAGTGATTTGTGGCTAATTATATAATTTGTACATATTTCATTGTTGCTTGGCTTGTGCCAGTGAAGAGCTGAATTTAGATTTTTAGCTTTGTTTTGAAATCAGTTTTTATAACAAAGCTGGTAGTCCCATATGGGCAGGCTACTCAATCCAACTTCCCAATGCTGCAAATTCACCTTTCTCCAGACAAAACCATTCAAGATCAAGGGCAGCATCACCTTTGCCACTAATGAGGTTGTTTATTTACCAAATTTCCTTGTGGACTGTGAGAGGAAAACAAGACATGCATAGCAGAGCATATAATCAGCATTAGCAAAACAGAGCTCCAAAAGCTCCAAGTTATACATTTTGTGACCGTATAACACCTTGTAGCACACCTGAAATACCTGCGTGTTAAAAACATGTGTAAGCATTTCAAAGAGGCTGCTGAAGTGAACAGAACGCATTATTATAACCTGATCTAAGTCTGGATTTCAGATATTCCAGATTCTTCTAAATACCAATTTTGATAACATTTGCTACTTTATATTCATCTCATGTCCGATTATTAAAATAAAAAAATACCAAAACTTTGACAGCAAAGACGACCAGGTGACTGATAACAGAAACGTCCTCATTTGACCATGCTTGTGCTGGGCTGCTACTGTAAAGTCTCACTGCACATGAAACAAAATGGCCAGAAACACATGACACATGACAAAGAATCTCAGCTCTGAAGTAACTTCATCATAACTGCAAACAATGTTATAAATGCAAGTAATATTATGTGGAATGCCAGTAAGCAGCATTTTCAACTATAATAGAGGCCTAGTAATCAGCACTAGGATTTCTGGGAGTTTTCAAGGCAACATGAGCTGCAATTAGGCCAAATAATCTGCGCCCAAACAGCAGCTGCATCTGTAAAAAATGTTTTTTGGATTTGTGAAAAGGAATGGTCAAAAGTCATGATGCCATGTGCAAAACACTGACACAGAGCTTTAACAAGGTGGACTGGGTACGAAGTGAAAGTAACAAATGGGAATATGACAGATATACAGCATGCCGATTTTGAGCTTGCAAATACTGCTAATAGACCTTTTTCACAGCAGCCATTTTGACATGGAATAGTAGGGTAAACAAAGGTGTTACTAATGATACTAATAACTAATGTTCCATGTATTGTAGCAGAGCCTTTCCAGTGAGCCAACACTTACAATAGCAGCACCCTGACTCTGTTTGATCTGAATGGTAGTATCACTGGTAACGCCTGTGTTTACCCTACTATTTCATGTCATGAAAAAGGTCTGTTGGCTATTAATAATGCTAATTTAGCCATTCAAAGTTAAAAATCCTTTCAGCTACAACATACTTGGGTGTTTATAGTTGCCTTTATGAATAATGTTCTATGTCTTAAATTATTTTCCCCTTTTATCGACTGTATTGTATTAAAAACTCAAAACCATCACATATTTTAGTGTTTTTCTTCTCATTTCCATCACAGATCTATCCACGTGGTCCACGTTGGTACAACATAGATTAGTTTAAACTGATGAAGAGCCTCTGGGCATTGATGGTTTGCAATAATAATGATGTATGTGTGGCACAGTTCTCTATTTATATATACAGAATTCCATTTCTACTTAAATCCATCAATGATTTGCAGACCTGCTCATCAGTGCACATGTACACTGCTTTATTTGCTGATTTAGATTGGTTCCAATCTCTGCGTAAATGTGTGAGGCTTTACTGTATGTTTGCTTATCTGTCCAGCCATCCCATCTATTCAAACAGCGTTCCTTTCATTTAAGGCTGTGTGCTGGCTGGGCTTTTTTTTATTTTTTTTTTCCTGGGACCTTTTCTGTTATTTTGGGACCAGATGGCGAGGGGCACGGAAGCGCCTCTTTTGTCCGGGCGCCCCTGTGAAAGGAGGCTGTCCTCCCTAATGTAATCAGCAGCACCGGAAGGGTCCATTTTGGGCTGTGAAAGAAGACAATCGGGTCTGGACACGTCTAGATTACAGAAACGCAGAGTTCATCTCCCGACCCTGCCCCCTTTGACCAAGGCCCTGGCATGGAGGATCCTCATCTTTGATCAGTGGAGGGTGGAGGTGCTGATCCGACCTCAGGAGGGCCAAAGGCCAGCCCCCCCCACCCTGTTTACCCTGCACTTGGCTGCTGCTGACACCTCCTTCCGGAAAGAGCCAGGGGGTGGTGGGTTGGTTTGGGCATGGGGGGGATACCATGACCTGTCTAGACACCGTTGCTTGTTGCCCTGGTGTTGCCAAGGGGACATAATGAACTTTGACCTCAAATGTAGTTGGTTAGGAGCCACTCTGGTCATCTAAGAAAGATTTTTTTTTTCTTCTTCTTTTTGATTATCAGAGTTGGGGGTGGGGAAATGAGGCAGGGGTATGGATGTGACCCACATACACACAATCTGCTTTGAGGGACCACAAGCATGAATTTGTTGGCAAAACTTCCTTTTTTTAATTTTAATAATTTCCCTTACAGGACATCAGGACAAGTGTGCAAGACAGAACAAAATTGCTGACCTCTGAAATGACAACGTTGCTCTCCTGAGAATTTTATGTTTGTTTGCTTGACACTCTTGGAAGCTGGACTGATTTTGTTTTTTTAATCTGTTACTCTAATACCAAGAAGGTCGTGCTGTTTTTAGTTCATGATTGTTTTTTGCGTTTGATAGATTTTTGGTCATTTTATTTCTCATGCACAGTAAGTAATCTTTGAATTTGATATCTGTTTTGTCTTCTTAAATATGATATTCAACAGGCAGCTGTAGCTTAAACAAAGAAAAATATTCTTACATATTCTTACTCATAGACTCAGACTCAGTATTTTGTAGTACTTGTCTTCTTGAGCTGTTTTTATGTTGTGGATTGTTGAACTAAAGACAGTTCTCTACTTTGGGCAGACATACAGTAATTTTGCTTATTGATTTTATATTGATTTTATAGTTCAGTAAATGAATGTGATGTGCAGCACATGTGCAGCACTTTTCTGAGTTTACTTTTCTCTTAATTTGTATTTATAGTTACATGTTTAAATGAGAAATATTTGAAATTATTATAATATTAATTATGTAACATTAACACTGACATACAGTATTGCTATATACCGAGTATTTTTTAATTAAAACATGCAAATGTCAAACATATTGTTTGCAAATAATTAGGATACATTTTCTCTTATTGTTTCAGATAGTCAGAATAATGTAATTAGTGTGTTATTCTCTGATGAAAATCCTCCTCCGTGCATGCAGTGAGTTGTTTGTATCCGCTTATTTATTACGTGACATACTTCGTCCTGTACCTAGAGTCCCTGGTTTTGGCCTGAACCACAACATAGCTCAATGTGCGAATTGGCTTTGATGTTGAGGCTGTTCTTCAGGAGTGGGTGTAGCGATTCCACCATCATGGCCGCCACTACCAACCCCGCCCTCTCGCCTGCCACTCAGGAACAGTTAAAATGGCAGCATGCACCAAAATGAGTGAGAGGGAGAAAGAGAGAGACGCCCACTACTGTGAGCTAAGGCACGGTCGAGTGAGCTGTAGCTCGCCTTGTACGCCAACTAAAACTGAGATGATTATTTTTTGGTGCATTTGGCCGTCTGAGTACAATGTACAATCTAGAGAAGTCTAGACAGGTAGATGGTGCTGAAATCAGTGAAGGGTTAACTTCTTTTGTCACCGCTCTATCCAAAAGTAGTTTGCAATAGTGCTCAGCCACAATTTCTCCGAATGTAGAACTACGTGTAGCAGTAGAGTAATCTTTTAAATGATTGAGTTTGAAAAAAACCATCCAAACATAATTGGTGAAACCATGGCGACACTATTTTCGTAGTACAAACGCAGCTAAATGGAAAATATTTAAGCTAATTGTCATTTTTTGGATTCAGTGTGACCCTTCCTATTTGGATTTGGTGGGCTGCCATTTTATTCTCCAAATTATCGATTGCAGCCTGGCACAATGGAAACGGCCACCAAATGTTCTGCTCTGTAGCATCTGAGATGTAAAAACAAGCTACTGTATTCATATACTGTATATGTGTTGTAGTTGTAATAGTTCTTAGTTTGGCTTGTCAGCATTGGCCACAGCATCATTTGTATTCCAAAGTGGTGCTGTACAGCATTTCAGTCACTGTATTCATTTTTAATGTAGAAAGAACAAAGTACTGTGATCAGTGATCATTGAAGCCCTTTGCTCTTAGTCAAACGGCTCTATGCATGTGCTTATTATGTCATCCAACTAATACCAATTAAAGGCTATACGCTACGCCAACCCAACACTGTTAGAGCTAGAGACCCATTTAGAATGGATCACAGGGCGTAGATGTGTGTATGCAGTCTCAATAAACCGTCTGAAATTAAGCATTACAACCAATGATTTCAAACCTTTGCAGGTCTTCCTTCCACTTCATAACAACTCTATTGCAAGGCATTCCACATCCAAATGGCAGTGTGGAGAATTTTAAGGTAAATGTCCAAATCTTCTATTTTTAGGTCTTCCTACTCACACTGAATGACATTTTATTATTGGCTCTTGGTGTGAATATGTTTTTTTTCCCCTCTTCCCTCCACAGTGTAGAGAGCTGGTGGTGGACTAGGAGGAAGATGTCATGCTAAGGATGGGTTTTGGTGATGATGTTGCTGCTGTTGATGCAGCATCGAGCTCTCACTTTGTGCCTCTGTCAGCTATGATGCGTAACCACAAAGTGAGTGACAGGCCAGTCCCCGGGGAGAGCAGGGGGCCTGAGGTGAGTCAGATGTATCCTTGACCCTGTCTAGCTGTGTCAGCAAGCAACACAAACTCAGTAACAAAGGCAAAAAATGGGATGACTGTACATTGTACATCTTAATTTAGTATGTAGAAGAAGAATGTAAGAGACAGTAAGAAACACAACCACCTTGACTGTTTCTGTTCAAAAGATCTGGTTTTTATTGCTCCCAGACTTTAAACTATTAAACTCCCCCGACTTATAAATTATGAAAGTATAATGCAGCATATCACATTCAACTGATACCTTTGGACCTCTTGCATGCATTAGTATTTCCACCAGAGTGCTGATTGTTTTACTCTCGGTTCTGATATTGTTAAAAACCCGTCTGAAACATGAAGTTGGTACTGATTTGGGTAGATTCAACATTGTTTACTTCAGTGCATTACAGATACAGTATTAAACACCCAATGTCAGGTTAAGACTTTGATAAAAGATGTCAGAGAAAGATATTATTTGAAAGATATTATTTATTTGCAGTTTTTTAAAGCTTGTTTATTCTGAAAGTTTTGTTTTGTTGCACACCTATTTAGCTCATATTTTAAGTTGGAGTGCTTTCAGGGAGTGGGAAAGTAGACGTCTGTAAAATTTTAAGTACTCAGTTTATTACTTAGAAACTTGAAGATGAAATTTGAGAATAACTTTGTTAGGATATATACTGTACATGATACAACAGCCAAAGAATCCTTAGTGTTCAAAGGCAAGTCAGCTACTAGTCTAGGTGTTACAATACTTGAAGGTGATCCAACTTTAAAGATAATTTAAAACACTATGTTACTCACACCTGGCTGTTGCTAGTTAAAATAAATTGATAATGCTGAATAACTTTTTTTCCCCAATCTAAATGATGAAGAACTTTATGGAAAAAACTGTATTGCAGTATAATATCAGTTGTAGTCACACATTACAATTAAGTTTGATGCATTTTACACAAACTATAGTCGTATTAGTGGTATTATCATTATATTTAGTGCTGAAACAATTGCTTAATTAATCAGTTAGTCTGTCAACAGAAAATAAACCTACAACAATTTTGATAATTAAGAAGTTAAAGTCATTTATCGCGCAAAAATGCTGAACTTTTATTGGTTCCAGCTTCTAAACTGTGAGGATTTTGCTCTTCTCTGTTTTATCTCATCATAAATTTGGACAAAACAAGCAATTTGAAGAGGTCACCTCATGCTCTGAAAAATTGTGATGAGCTTTGTTTTTCTATTTTTAATTAATTGAATAATAAAAAACATAAGCATCAAACTTATCGCTAATGAAAATAACAGTTTCAGCCCTTGTTATATTAAACGAAAACATAAAGTTAAAAATAGACCAAATTGGCATTATTTTTGGTTAAAATGATTAGGAATTGTTTTGTTCAGGCATGAATATCTGCTTCTATCTGCTAAAACCATAACATCAGTATATTATGTTGAAGGTTAGTGTTGGTTTTCAGTTTCAGAAGTGCTTGTTGTGATCTGTTGTCTTAGAATTCAGTACAGCAAGACATTTTACCAAAGCCGCTGCCAATCTTTCTATCAAATGCAAAAAAAATCCTGATTGAACTGAAACAATTGATGCAACCTGCGTCGTGTGAAATAATTTTTTAAGAACAAGTTCTAACTCTTGAACGTTAACTCTTTCTGAACCAATATTTCCTTTAGTGTTCCCTCATTACTGGATCCCCTTTCTGTCCAAAAGGAAAGAGGATCCTTTTGTGACACATCCATGATTCAGTCATTGATGCACTGCAGACTAGAAGAACTGCTGGTCAAACCACATTATAAACATCTTTTGTGAAATTAAAGGCAAGATTGTATTATGTTTTTAATTCATTCCCCTAAGCAATCACCCACTCAAGAAACCAGATATGGTGGCTACGTGGGAAAAACGTACATGACTTTCTGAATTTCGTCAAGTGAACAAAAAGACTCTTTATTGAAAAGTCTTGCATCTTTTTTTTTTTTTTTTTTTTTTTTTTTTCAAGGGTCGCTCAAACACGGTGTGTGAAATGAGAGTTGCCTGGGTGTGACTTTTCCAGAAAGCATCCGCTTGCTATTGTCTGCCTAGTCAACTTCTGCAGGCCCCAGCGCCCTGACTTCTATACATGAGAGATCAAGGGTTACCAAGGTGCTTTTGAGAAAGGAGGGCTCAATGTGAGAGGGGACAAACCAGTCCACAAAATACTCATTTCCTTTGCATGTTAGGTGCCCTAGTGGGGATTCAGACGGGGTCACTGACACAACCACTGGGGTTGAGGGTTTTTTTTTTCTCTCTCGTTGTTCTTAATGAAAACTGTTGCTTGCCTTTTCAGTGGCTTGCATCTGCTATCAGCTGCCTATACAGTATGCGGCTTGATAATATGCTGAGTTTGCCCAAAAGAAAGTTTGTTCAGACTCTGACTGTTTATCCGGTGCCAGACAGAGGCACCTCATGTAGAAAAGGTAAAAGTAATTCTGTCCACCTCTCATTCTTGCCAAAAAGTTCAGTCACTGAGCCACGGCATTAACTTGTATTCTAACAAGATTAAAATATATTCGTCCTGGGGATTAGCATAGTTAGGTGTCCTTTTGCCTCTTTTTTTTTCCAGCACTGGTGCGGTGACAGTGGGCTTTGATCTGTGTTGCGAAGCAAGAGTCCTGGCTTGGACCTAGCCATTCGAGTGCCAAGTGTGAAATTGGCCTGATGTCATCCCCATTCTTCACCTTTTACATCTTTCACCACTTTAATTATGTTTCCGCCACAAAGCCCAGGCACCTCTGAGCAGATTCCACTCTGGCCGTAGGAAGCATTTAGAAACTGTGGGTAAATGACACAGTAGGGGAGGGGGAGGATGGTAGGGCGAGGTCATAGCAGGATGGGGCCCTTTTGTGTTTAGAGGTAGACATTGATACTTTCCTGATGTATCCTGTGCTCACTTCCATTTTTTTTTTTTTTTTTTTTTTTTTTTTTTGTACAGCACGAGAACTTTCTGAAATTGTCAGCAATACTCCAGAAAATAACTTTTACTCCAGGCATTTCTTTTTTTCTTTTTTACAATTTCTGCATCCTATTCTAGAAGATATGTGTATTTCTCAGGCTTATCTGCCCAGATTATTGATGATTTATGTCATGTCATATATTATGTTTTTCACAGCAATCCAATGCTTTTCTGTTGCGCGAAGGAGTAAGAGGCCCAAACAAAGACCACTTCTGATCACTTGACCACCTGAATCTCACTTCTAGAGATGAGACAAATTATTCTCAGATAGAAGCTTTTGTTCCAGGAGAATGTGCCCATGCAGCCTTACAGCTCCAGCTATTGTTCATGCATTGGTGTCCCTATCTGAACTTCAGGGAGCTTCCCTGCCTGTGAATATTTTGATGAAGGTTCCTATTGATGCGCTGAATGAAGGACCAAAACAACAGGGGTATGTGTGCATGTGAGGAGGAACAAGAAATGAATGAAGTGTGTGAGGATGTGTGCGTGCCGGGCAAGAATAAAATAAAAGTGATAGTAAGATGTGTGTATGTGTGTGTGTGTGTGTGTGTGTGTGTGTGTGAGGGGAGAGAGAGAGAGAGAGAGAGAGAGAAGGAGTTAGTGAGTGAGAAAGCTGTGTGTGGAGAATGGGTTACTGAGGGGTGGGAGGGGGGAAACCAGCCACCTGCAGCCATGACAGGCTTTGACCTTCATTGCTCTCTCTCTCTCTCTCTCTCTCTCTCTCTCTCTCTCTCTCTCTCTCTCTCTAGTGTGTCTCTCTCTAGTGTGTCTCTCTTTCTCTCACCCCCTCCCTCCCTCTCTCTCTCTCTCTCTCTCTCTCTCTCTCTCTCTCTCTCTCTCTCTCTCTCTCCCACTCCCATTCCTGCCTTGTGATAGAAGCACAGGCTCCTTTCAGAAGCGGCGAGGAAGACTGACCGTCGTGGAGACAGTGCTGGGAGCAGCCCTATCTGCTCTAATGCTAGTCACCGGCCGTTAGACATGGCGTTCAAAGACTAGCGGTGCAAGTATGGAAATGCAGATAAGGCATTGTTGAGGAAACATGCCTGGGAATTGTTCAAGGCTTTCCCTTGCATAATATTTGGATGCTTTCGCGAATGTTTTAATCTCAAACCCCATGAATTTGATCCTCCATGAATGTGATCCTGAACCGCCCATAGAACAAGTGGGCGTTTGCATGGAAAGGATTGTCATGCTATGCACATTAATAATGTTTGTGATTACATTTGTGAATATTTGACATCTGGCAAACATTTATTTAAAACTATCATTGTACACATTGCTCTTTTCTAGACAATTTTAACTAGGAATGCATTTTTTTTTTTCCTACATTTTGATGCCAGCAGAAGCTCAGCATTGATGGAAGGTCGTGTTTACTGGTTCAGCCAGAACTCAGTTATGCTCTTCTGTATTTGTATGGAAATATATTAAATGTTTGCTTCTCATAAAGATGCTAGAAACTGTTTTGTGTATAATCTTCAAGGTTTATTTACTCTTCTTTTGCAGTTTTTCAGGAGGCAGTTAATTACACAATTAATACATGATACAAATTATGTACATTTATACCAAAGAATACTTCCAACATAAAATAAAAAATAGCATTGTATTCTACAACTCTGTGTTGTAATTTTATTTAAACATGTTCATATATAGATAGATATACGCTGATGAGTAAATTCATAATGTCGTACCAGCAGTTTTCATAAAGGCATTAAACTTGAATAGTCTGCATTTGAAGTAATACTGCTTCTCTGATTCGGCACAGTTCTGTTTCATAAAAAGTTCACACTTGAACTTTAAGGCAAAGTGTGTTTCTGTTTGGTGGATTTTAATTCACACACACTTTTTGCAGATACACAACAAAAACACTTTGAAAGGCAAAAAGTCCACAATTTGGTATGGATACAGTCTAAAACTTAGCTCGATCATACTTTCCGTCGATAAAGACCAAAGTTTATAAACACAGTTATTTGCCCAAGTACAACAAATTGCAGCTTTCATGCAAAGGCCCCATAAACTATTTTTCATTCACAAAAAAACAAAAAAGAAAACAAAAAGAAGTTATTGCAAGATAAACAAGCAGTGTAAACACCTCAGATATCTACTCTAAAGCAACACTGGTCATTGGATAGATTTTTTTTCTCAATATAATCTATATAAATACACATATGAAGTCCTTTCAACAACGATAAGAGATTTCCAACATTTGTAATACAGTCACTGACGGATTTGCCTTCTTTTTATGATATATGGATATGTAATAAAACTGTATATAGAGAAAGATTTAACAAGAACATCCAATAACCTGCTTGTATAGTCTATACTCGAGAGTGCGCAAGATGGTTGTCATCATTGTCTTTATGCTACAGAGTTGTTTCTGTGACTTTATAGGCAGCATTATAGCCTTCATTTAGCTACAAAAAAATGATTGATCATATTGCTATTTAAAACTATAATAGCTGCACTGATGCATTGGTATAACGAAGGGAATACGCACATAATACTTGTGTAAAGGCTATGAGACGACCACACACATGTAAGCAAGGCCTAACTTAGCATTTTAGTTAAGTGGCGTGTTAGAAAAAATTCGCTACCTCTCAGTCACTTAGGATAATAAACTGTTCCTGTTGATTTCATTTTATTTTATTTTAAAAAAACGTATCAAAATTCATAGTCTGCCCAATTAGGTCTGCAACTGACACTCAGAAAACACCTTCCTCTGTCCATTTTTACATCAAACACAACCAAGGAAACCAACAAAGCATGGAAATAAAATCGTGTTAGCATTTATTTAAATTCACAGTAGCCTGGATGCAGCAGAAAAATATTCTTTGGACTTCAGTTTTGTTCACCTCACTGACAGATGGAAACGTCAAGTGCCAGTTAGTTTTTAAATGTAAAATGATGACAATCATGGGTAGCAGTAGGCCTATATAAAAATGAGGGTTGTAAGCATTTGTTCCTCCTGTAGGGGCGGGGTGGGGGGGGGGGGGGGGTCGACAAACAATGAAAACATACCTTTATACAACATCTTTTATAGACGTGATATTGCAGAAATATCTCTCTCTGTTTTTTTTTTTTTTAAAACAATTTATGCTGGTATACTCTACACACTGGCCCTTTTATTCGATGAAATTATTGCATTGTAGGCTTGACAAAACCTCCCATATAACGAAAAATCACTATAATATTCCTATAGGAACATATAGAGACTTATGGTGGTGTTATTAAATATTCCTGTAGGGACTCTTAGCAGTCCAGTGACCTTATTGTTCCTTTGTACTTTTATTTTTATTTTTTTTTAATTTCCTGTGGTGTCCTGGACCCATCTGTTGTGACAGTAATAGAACTTTATGGTATTTTTTATCTGCTGTGGTATCATTAAATATTCCTGTAGGTAGAGTTTTGCGGTGATATCTCAATAAAAATCTATCATAGGATTACTATAGGTTCTTTTTCGTCAGGAGGCTGCTGTGACTTCTCTGGAAATCAATCGCTGTCTGATTTTTCGTCTTTCGACGTGACGGTGGCGTGATTGTACAGTCCCTGTGCCATCAGGTGCAAGGCCAGACTGTTTTTAGCGCCGGTGGCCTTCTTGATTTTGGCCCTCTTGTTCTGGAACCAGATCTTGATCTGGGACTCGTTGAGACCCAGCTCCTGCGCCAGGTTCTGCCGCCTCTGCTCGGTCAGATAGCGATTTGTCTGAAACTCCGATTTTAGTCTTTGCAGCTGTTCTGCTGTGAAGGCCGTCCGTGGTCGCTTGTCCTCTTTGCTGGTCGTTTTCTTCTTTGGTTTGCGAGATCTTGGCCCTGTATTGTGGGGGATATGGGGTAGGGGGAGGGGGGATCACAGAGACACAAACATTGGTTTGTCAGTGTCAAAATATGTTCATGAAAATCAAAAAAACAGCTCTATACACAACTTTATAGATGAACAAAATATTAATTATAGTGTTTTCTCATTAAAATGCCCAGCTCACGTATAACTAGTATACTATTGCACCACTTTACATTTAAGATAGAGCCTACAAGTGTGCCTAAAACATGTGCGTAAAGTCTATTATAGAAGAAAATGTCGATTTTTAACTTATTTTAATCTCCAAAATCGAGAAGTAAACAAATGCCTGCTCGGACATCTGTTGTTATTTGGTTACTGTGTGTTTTTTAAAAGCTTTTTCTAAAAAAAAAAATAAAATAAAAAAACCCACCAAAATAAGTTTTGTAGATTTCCCAAAACATTTTGTCAAACTAGTACAAAAAATAGAAAAAAAGAGGAGGATTGATTGTAAAATACTGACACGTCCACTGAAGAAAACACCAAAGAAGCAAAAAAAACTCCCCTCCCTCCCTGTTTCTATCCCTCTCCCTCGCTTACACACACACACACACACACACACACACGTAGACCTACACACACTCTCTCTCACACACACACACACACGCATCATACACACGCTGACACTGGCTGTTGCAATAAGGAATTATTAACCAATAGGACAACACTGGGGGGGAAAAAACATCAGCCGACACATCTCAGCCACTGTTTTGCAGGTGAGCTGAACACAGGATTCATTTCACTGCCGCTACTTTTGCATTTTCTTTTTGTTTTTGTGGGCCACTTAAAAGCTCCTCAATGAGCAAACGTGAAGAGAATCTGAGCCGCACACATTGGGTACACATTCATTTTCCATCTGGATAGAGGCCTATCTGGTAAAGCTTTGGGGGAGAGCGTTCCCTCCAAACAGTGTGGGAAACATTAATGAAACGACATAACCACCGTAATACTGATGAATCAGCTCGTGTGTGTGTGTGTGTGTGTGTGTGTGTGTGTGTGTGTGTGTGTGTGTGTGTGTGTGTGTGTGTGTGTGTATATAAAAACTGTGCAGCTCTACAACTCGTAGTAGTCGCCTACGCCACTCCATACAGCGTTACATAATGCATGAGAACAAGTTGTACTCCACTTTTGATAGACACTAAGAAAAATACACTACATATTAACCTTAGTGCGGGCTGAGAAGGTGTAGCAGGTGTTTTCATATAAATAAAGATTTTTTAAAAATAAAACAGTCACTACTGGCCAGCATATACATAGGCTATGGGAGCGTCCATTGTGAAAACAGATGCATATTTAATCCATCCCAAACACAGCTTGCCTAATGCATCTAAAACAGCCACAACAAGAGCACCAAATATTATTTGACAGACCTGCAGATGGTCTGGAAAGACGTGCAGACCTGCCAGCGCGCCTATGTTTAGTATATGTAGGACCCCTGCATTATCATATTCATAACCCGAGGAAATGTGCAAGAAGACTGCCTGAATAGGATCATTTTAGTGAATAAAAAAAATCCGTGCGTAATAGCGTAAAAAAATCTGCTGTTTTTTTAAATGTTTTGCTGTATTTTAGTGAGAAGTTTAAATGAGAAGATTTCAGGAAAGTTTGAAGGTTTAAAATAAATCTATTTTCTTGCTTGCTTGCATTTTAAAATAGGCCTCGAAAAGCCATTTTTATATTTCATTATTATGTAGTATTTTTTCCTACATTCTACAAAGACATGCTGTTCGTGTAGTCTAGCAGAGGATTTGTGTTTTGCATTAAATAATATTTCTAAACATTTCCATGGGTTTATATTCGTAAATTCTCTGTTTGCGCTGCACAGCACGCTTCGCTCTGCTCTACTCGGGAGAAGTCGGTCAAGGCATCCGGGGTCAGTGTTACGGGGTATTTCAGGTTACCGAGAATACGGGATAGAGATAAAAAACGCACGCACGGTTCCACCAACCTGATGAAGGCCTGTCCGAGTATCTGGTGCAGTAGACCCAGGCTGGCCACAGCATGGGCTGGGACTGGGATGGGGTTGAGCTGGCTTGGGAACTGTCTGAGTCTGAGCTTAGGCACTGGTCTGCGTTCACCCCGCGGGGTTTCAGGGGCTCTTCGGCGGCTATAGCGGGTTTCTTGGTCCCGGTAACCGTGTGCGGAGTGGAGGTCCCCTCCGCCGGCACCGTGCTCCCCACCGGCTCGGTCTGAGGTGCGGCGGGGCTGTTGTGGCTCTCCCGCGATGCCAGGCTACTCTCTTCGCGGTTTGCGCCCCCGTCCTTTTTCCGTCCGAAATCCGGCCGCAGGATGTTGTCGATGAAGAAATTGGTGACCCGGTGAGGGATCTGCAGGTTCCCCGGCGCCTGTAAGAGGGGAAGGATGGCTCTGTTTGATTCATCCGCCGACTCCTGCCGCTCCACCACGTCTCTGTTGCCGTGATCATTTTCTTCCATACTGATTCACTTTCCCCGCTTTTACTCTCTTTAACCCCTTTGTCGCTCTCTCTGCTGCAATGAAATTTGCAAAGAACTTCGGGGGGATTAAATTGCAAAAAACTGCACGCGTAAAATAAATAAAAAAAATAAAACTCAAATTCTAGTGAGTGCCTTGGACACCATGCAAAGCCTTGCGGTAGTGTCCTCTGAGAAAAGCATACTTTTTGACATATATTCCCTCAATCTCGGGTTACAACTGATACCGTAGAGCTAAAACATGTGCCATTTGCGCACCGTCCAATTTATTGTTATCCGATTTCAGTGTGCCCAGTAATGCCTACGCCTAAACTAAACTAAGGGTAAATAAAGAGGCTCCTAAACTGATGCTCTAATACTCTCACTCTGGAGTTTTGTTCTTATTTTCAATACGAGCCCCCCGAGTGACGTTTTCCCACCGTCCTCCCAGACACGTGCCTTAGACCAATAGGATGCCAGAAACCGGGCCACGTGACGCAGACTCCAGAGCAGTCCACAAACGCCCATCTTCGCCTTGGTAAAGGGAAAGAGTCCTGGATTGACGGAGGAGAAGCCTAATTTAAATCCAGTGCATGCTCCCAGATACTCCCCATAATTCATCTGTGTTTATGAACCTGCAACTTACATTTTTTGGGGGGAGTTTTAGTTTCCAAAGAGAAACACAATTCACACCGCTTTGTTTGTGTTTATTAAAACAATGAGAGATTAAAAGCATCGCTTGTCAAAGTGGGTTGTGGGGACCCCCGGGGTTCCTTGCTTGCAGGGCAGGGAGGGATCCCCAATAAAATGAGAGAATAGTGCATTTTTACTATCTTTGGGTGCATTATAACATACATTCGGTGTAAATAAGTTTAATTCTCGACACTTTTAAATACCTTCAGTTCAATACAGTTTCATTTTAAAACAACTGAAAATCTGCTCATGTGGAGGCAAATGAGACACAGTCCTATCCAAATAGGGTAAAATGGCCTATTGTAAGTGCATTTGGGGGCCCGAGACATGAGAATGTTTGAGGCAACATGTGTTGAAATACTATCTGAAAATACACCTTTAGACAAGACTGAACACACTATTGTCTGTTAGAAATATCCCACAATACATCTAAATGAAAGATTATTATAACACCTGTAAGGACAATTGCACTCAGAGTAACTTTAGTCAGTTTGTCCTGGCCAAGGTTAAATGCGGAAAACAGAACTGCTGCATGGCTGTGTGCTCGCATTTTGAACTGGATGGAACTGGGCTATTTTCTTGAAATTTTGAATTTAATTTCAAAACATTTATCTCCTTTTTGTAACATAGTAACAACCCCTTCTTGGTTCTTATCATGGGATTTAACCACTCTGATTCGCAGGATGGTCTAATGTGACATGTTGCTTCCAGTCGCCTCATAATTGGCACCAAAATGCATCTAAAAGTGAAATGTGACATGTTTCCCCGTCTGATTTCAAACGCGCATGGATGTGTGTTAAGTATTTTTGATGTTCTCATGTTCGCCTGTCGTGACGCTGCGGTCGACCAAGAACTGGGTCCATATCCCTTTAAAAGAAATCAGTGATGCAAACAAACTGTTTTGTGCACAGTGCTCAGGGTACCGAGTCGCGCCAAAGACAAAACTTTGAGTAACTTTGCTGACCAGCACTAAGTTTGAGTTTCTCCTCCCAGGACGCCACAGGGCTCAGCCGGTTCTCCGCTGGCGTTTGAGCCGGGACTGCGCGTAAAATAAGAAAGGGGGCATCGAGGAGGACCAGAGGAGCAGCAAGACTGAGACTGAGTGAGGAACCTTTGAACAATTCAGTTACAAAGTCAGTCGACTGGCTTCTTTTTATATTATTACAAACATGCATTGTCTGTTCCTGTAGTTTTTTGGGAGTAACTTGGATCCAAATTTCTAAAATGAGGACACATAACCTATTTTGTCTTATTCTGTGATTATGTGTGCATCACAGGCCAGTCAGCCGTTATAATATGCATAGATAATCCACATCTATTTGAGTTTTGGTGACTTTTGACATAGACTTGTGTGCCTTTTGGATGCAACAATAACCTGCTGCCCAGAACAGTTGTTTTAATTTGTAGTTGTGGCACGTTACTGTAATTTAAGCCCGAGTCTATGCCAGGTATTGTCCTGCAGGGAAAAAAAACACCCCCTTCCTTGACTTTTCACTTGTTAAATGCAGGCTTTGTGCAAATTCCAAAGCAGCCATAGTGAATTCTTATTACATAAAATATTAGTGTGGGTTTAATCTGGAGTTTGCGTTCACATGCGCATTAGCAGCTCATATGCACACACATTAACACAACGTCAGAAGCTTCAAGCTGATATCTGAATGGTATTTTTTAACTAAAAGTAACATCTTTCTTTATGATACTGATGCATTTTTAAAAAAAAATCTTTTCCCAAAATCTACCTGAACTATCTCACATGTCCCCAATCACATAGGGCCCATCCGAGCCCTGCACGTCGGCCTGCTGAAGTGAAAGTTGGGAGTGAAAGATGTAATTAGACAGGCCACTCTCATGCTGCGATTGTTTCTCACTTGTGAGGGGAAGCGCAGATTAATGTTGAGCGCTAAATAAGCAGCAGACAATGGAGGCACAGACAGGCCGCTACCGCCTGGGCTTGGCCTCTAACCTCGCAGCAAAACAGGGATGTCTGGAGGAAATGACACCATTTCAGGCTCTGAATTATAATAAGAGCCTGTGTGCACTGCAAAAAACAAACATTTTAACACGCCAAACAGTGTGATATTAAACCCTGGAATGTTAATTCTCTGTCAAAAGTGACATATCCGGCATTTGCTCCACTTGTTTTCATTTTGAAGCGGCGTTTTTATAACAAATATGAGACTGGATTGATGGTTTAGCAAATCGGGAATAGGGATTTCTACGTGCAGGACGTACCCCCGAAATAAGGTGAAGCACCAGTGTGCAGAAGTCATTTAACTCTACTGCAGTTATTAGCAGGAAAACAAGCTTTTAATACTCAAACCTTGACTATATGTGTATTTTTTTGCAGTGTATACTCTACAAGCACGTAATCCCACTATTGTGGGGTTTTGATTGTTCAGTTTTGACTGGCTTGTTTTGATCAGTGGTGGTTAAAAAGAAAGACAAAATGTGTCCTATTTTAGTCGGGGTATGATCACCATCGTCGCTGTTTATTTTTGCTTCCAGGAGATTTCTGTAGTTTGACATGTAAACCGGACTTTCTGCTTTACTTTAAGTGCTTGTGCATGAAAATACATTGTAGGACAGTTTGTCCTGGTTGGTTAAGGGTTAAAATAGTGCTGTAGCATTCAGTTGATTTGCATATTATGATATTGTTGTTTTCTGATTTTATTTTTTTCCAAGTAAAGTCAGTTTTTTTTGGTGCCATGCATGCTTTGTTTTATTGTCTTGCTCTTAATCTGTTAAATTGCTTTAGAGAGTGAAGCCCCTCCATATTCAGTCTTTAGGATGTTTGTTGTTTATTTAAATATTGATTAACACAAGGGGGGAAAGGCAGTTATTAAATGAAGCCTTTATGTTGGTAGCTCACCCCTTGATAATAACAACATGTTTTTTTTATCTGTATATCTGGGCCTGAGCTGTCCAGATGCGGTTAAAATGGATATATGAATCCACAATAATATTTCGTTTTTCTAGCTTGTAACATGGCCCAAACCTCTCCAAATCAGTCTGTAATAGTGGCGTTATAACGTGCATGCATATGCCTATCAAGCAGGCCTCAACCGCTTGTATAATAGGCGTGTGTAGTTTTTATTTAAGGTGACTTTAAAACCCCTGTGCATGTGCTGTGTGTATAGAATATTGCCCAGTGTTGCAGTTAGAAGCAGATATATTCCTGAAAAGGCAATTGTTATCAACCAGTTTCGGATGAATTTCCGCCTCGAATGTGTGCAGAAACTCGAAGCCTGGTCTGCCATCCTTTCACATGTTGCACACAAATGCACAGTTTTTCTTATAATTAAGCGTTATTTGTTCTCATTTGCTCTATTTCAACCTGTCAAGTAACGTGCAAATAGCCGCCAGCAGGGCCCTACGTCAAATCACCAATCGATGGTTTTGCCTATATGAAGTTTTTGAAAATTCTAGTTAGAGCTATTGGTAATTTGCCCACATACGATCCCCTTATCATTAACGTGGCCTGTTTGTTTTTTTTTTTTGTTTGTTTTTTTTTTACTATTTTAAAAGTGTAAAACATGAGTGCTGCCTTATGGTTAAAGCATAGGTTGGATAAAATCATAATTTTCCATGAATATATTCTGTTCTTGTTCAGGGAAGTAGGAAATATTGATTACCGCACATGTTATGTCTGTCAGGTTCTACTAAATAAATGAATGCTTCAGTTTTCTCCTCTCTTTTCTCTTGTTTGTTTCAGAAAGCAGTGGAGAATCTCTTTTTGCTTTGCATGGAAGGGTTAATACCCCCTGTTTCTTTGTAAAAAAAAAAACAAACAAACAAAAAAAAACAAGTCTGGTAGAGCACAGTTTGAACGTCTGATTGTGTTTCTATGCAGCCTATAAATCCAGCTCCTAGGTCTATTTCATATTCACTTATAGCTCTGCACCCCCTCCTCCTCCTTCCATCCTCCTCACGCACACACAAGCATATATGCACACCCCTCCTACTACTACTACTACAATAAATCGAATGCATTGTGCGCATGTGCCCTGTCCTTGAGTTCCTATAACCTATTTTTTTTTTTTTCCCTCTGTATTTTCCTTGGTAGGATTGTCTTACACGTCACCAGCGCTCAGTACTATGGAGTACTACAAAAGGTGACGCGCAGAAGGAGGATTTGTGAATGGACGCCGTGATGTGTGCCAGCTCACAGATCAGAGGGCGGTGGGGACCTCTGCAGATGCACCCTGAGCCCCCCCACCACCCCCCACCCCCCAAAAAAACCTCCACCCCGCCACGTACCCCCAGCACCCCTCCCTCTCCCGGTCACTACCCCTCCCTGCAGATGAATGGGGGTCTCTAAGATATCAGCTCTGTCACCATGCAGGGGTCGGACCAAATCCTCCAGCTTCCTGTGCCTTTCAAAAGCTGAAAGCCACGTCTCTCCTGTTTGATGATCCTGTATGATTTTTTTTTTTTTTTTTTTTTTTTTTTGTTGTTGTGCTTTTGTGGGCCTGGAAGCTCGCTGCCCCCTGTTTTTCATCCAGGGTCAGCCGAGAGCATGGCGGCCGAATTAGGAAAAGATTATAAGCGGGCCTAATTGCTTGTAGTCCCACACACTGCAAATAGTCACACATTTTGGAAATAAAAATTGATCTTAAATACGTTTTTAGGATTAGATAAAGGGAGTTTCCAATGCCTAGCTGTTTTACAGGATTTTTTCCAGAAGGTGTGTTCTATGGGAGAAATGGACACATCCCAAGTAATATAACGTAGGGGGAAAGTAGATTTGGATTCGAAACAAATGCATTTTTGGACCGCATGGGTTCCTTTTTTTTCACTTGAAAATAGGGATATTTTTTCCAATAGCCTACAAAATACGAACCTCTGTCTTCTTAGTAGGCTGCTATTGCTTAATTTAACTTGTCAAATCTTGCTGGAATACTGTAAAGCTACTTCTTATTCTTTTAAAAGTCATAACGTCCTATAAAACTTAAGTTTGGCCTTAAATTTTTGGGGAAAATATGTATTTAGAGGATGCTTCTAAAAGTCTAATAAATTCATTTAGCTTCTGTTGGTGACTCCTCCAGAAATCACCCTTCACTCCACTATTTATTCATCATACACCACTGTATGTAGATGATGTCTATATAATTCTTTTTTTCCGTGGTGTGAATGTGTTTACAGAGAAATCCTCTGGAGTCGCCACGCAGCGGACTTTGGGGCTGCTGAATCTTCTGGTTTCAGCCCTTTATAGGTTTTAATAACTCTTAATCCGTCTGATCGCTCTGGCGTAGATAAGTCTCATTTGAATTGGGATTGTTCTTAAGGAGCGGCTCGTATTTCTCCACAGAAGTCTCAAACAGAGCTTAGCACAAACAACTGCACCACCCTGAGCGCAATTAAGGCCTCAGCTAAATTTGATGAAGGCTAATTGAATGCAGCTGAGTTCCCATCAGCAAACTCTTGAATGCTTCACTAATATGAGAAAAACGTCTAGTGGAAAGTCAGTTTTTTTCCCCCCTCCATGTTTTTAAGGAGTAAATATTTCTTAAAATGTCAAAAAAAAGTTAATTTTCTTCCTGACAAAGAAGCCGCACTGCTGTCTGAATTTACATCCCACTGGAAAGGATTTTTTTTAAAGAGAAAAGTTTCTGTAGCTGTGCTTAATTGAGCTGTTGGATTCAGAGGGGTAGGAAACTGGTAAACTGGGCCAATATGAAACTCAGTGAAAATAATAATTTATACTTTGGCAAGTTTAGTGAATTTAATATTGATTCCTGTCTGGCCAAAGTCTGGCAGTGGAAATCTTCAGTGAATTGTGTGTATATCTTAAACAGAAGTATAATACTACTAATAATACTGTTAAGAGTAACAAAAAAAAAAACTAAATGAAGAACATGATGAGTCAGTCTGTTAAATTTTTATTGTGAACTTTTATTGTGAAAATAAGGAAGCTTAACTCGGACTTTATGGAGAGCCCAGACTTAAAAAAAAAATACTACATAAGCTAAACAAAAAGAAATTAAAGTTAGATTAGTAAACCTGATTAAAAAACAAGGGGGAATGAATTAAACAAATATGGCAGCTCTCCCTTACACCAGAAATGAACCCTTATAGGAAATCCATGCCAAACGAGATTCGGTTTAAAATGTGAAAATCATTGTCCATCTTATTTTATTTTGAAATCATTTAAAGGTAGATGAGAAATAGGTATTTAATTTGTTACTTCAAGACCCAATGTCAAAATGGAGTAAAGAAATAGCTCAAGTTAAAAAAAAAAAAAAGCATGACGAAGATTCACATTCGGCCATTCGCAGGTGCAACATCCTTCATTCATCTCCAAAGTTCCCTCTTTTAAACAAGTGTTTCACTGTTATTTTCATGATAAAAGTAATTTGTAAAAGTCATAAATGAGTTCGATTTTATTCCCTCACAGAGATGATTAAAGCCTCAGAGTCCTCGCCTCCATGTGCATCAGGTAGATAAAGTGCAATGTGCGTAATACGCAACTGGTGTCAGGCCCACAGCACTCCTCACCTATAGGCCTGCTGAAGTCTTCCAGCTGCTCGGCAGGACTTTTCACATGTCGGGACGTCTTACTTGTGACACCAAAGAATGAACTGCACGTGGTGGCTATTTCCGTAAGGTTAATGGGTTTACATTCTCACTCATACAGGACAAATAGGCTACCGTGCAACATGGGGGGTGGGGTGGGGGGAGTTAAGAGGTACGAGAGGGGGGGCTTAACACACATCAAAGAAAAAAAGCCAATGTTATGTAAAAGATGCGCCAAAGTCTACCTGATGTTCAGTGATCCCCCCCCTCTCCCAGTCATACTCTCAGCTCGGTGGCCCCCACTCAAGGTTTCTCTCCTGTGCGGTGGCACCCAGGATGCTTTACGAGTTTTGGATCGTCCAAATGCCTCGTGCACCTGTCTCGAGCTCCTGCATGCTCCGTGTTTATGTGGAGGGAGGAACAAGTGGGGAGAGAGACAGGTGGAAAGCACTTGCTGCAGAATAAACTCATATTTGTACGCTGAGAGCAGGTTTAAGCACGCAGGCAGGGAGGTGAAATGTCTGCCCTACAGTCCCAAAAAAATTCGAATTTGTTTTGCTTTTAGTTTTATTTCTTTTAAAGATCTTCTCATGAAAATATCCTGCAAATCAAAACCGGAAAAGCTGAGCAATCACTACCTCTCTGTAAGGTGCATTTCCCCTAAAGATTCATGTTAAACTAGACTGTATGGCTAAACGCATTTTCCATTTGTATTCATTTTCAATTGAAGCAGTTCCTACAACTTGGACCTTATATCAGTTTTTTTTCTTTTTTTGTATAAAAGTGGTCAAAAGTTTTTTTTATTCTCCTGTTTATTTCTGTTTCATTCTAAATGGGAGCAACAATGTATGTTATGTCTGTGGGTCCAGCTTGCAACTTTAATTATAGTGGAAGGAGGTCAGTCATAAGCGGTTACTCGACCCCTCTCCCTGTGTGGCATCGCGCCCTGCGCCGTTTAAACTCGCCAAAATAGTGCTGGACTCCCCTGAAAGCACCATGTGCGACGGAGTCCTTTCACCCCCTTGTGCACCTGAGTTGTTTTTACCCCCTAGTCGCGGGTATGTTGTGAATTTGTCACTTATCAGGGGGCGCGCTGTCAAAGGCCATTTTAGGCGCAATAACTTTCCCAGATGGATTTAGCCTGCCAACTTTGTGCATCTCTCAGCAGCGAGATGAATAGGCTGCATGCCTGTTGCTTCCCAGAAATGCCTCTTACGCCTACTAATGAAGACTAATTAAAACATGACAAACATCGACCTTTAGTGCATCCTAAACAGGGCTGCAAGCATGATTTGGATTATGCAAATGAAGCACTCTTTGACAATATTCAAGTAGGTGACATTAGGCAATATCTCGTGGATGTGTCTGTGTCCATGAACAGGTCAGTGTTTTTTCTGCCACAAAACATGTGTCTGGGCTTTTGATACACAGTCTGAATGAGGTAGTTATATTTCATATTTTGATAAATATATGTTGATTTGCACAATTAAAGCCCATACACAGACTTACTAATACAGCTAATCTTAAAATCAGTGAGTAAAGCCGATTGCCAGAACATCCCCTCATATTTTATTTTTTATTATTTATAGAAAACTAAGGAGTGAGCATGATTGACGTTTGTGTGGTTTACTATCAGGGAGTTTCCACAAAATGCAGAGTTTTTTTGTTTGTCTGCCTCTCAGGATGGATCATGCAATGGAAATACTCACCTTGATTTTTTTCCATTACCTTTTATTCAGTTATTCTTATTACCCTGCTCGATTTGCAGAGTCTGATCTGGGCTGTAAGATGCACTGGGTGTGTTTAATTTACACTGGGAAGGATTTGTTTGGATGGCATGCATAATGTGCCATCACCTGAGGTTCATTCTGTCATTTTTATTATTGTCCTGCGGAGGAAGAGGAGGAATCAACAGGAACGACACACAAGGCTGAGCATGCTGACTGAACTGATAAATCCCACTGAGACTTGAACTGTTGTTTACACTGTTTAAAGATGATTCTTGTATCTGTAGTATATTCCCTGTCTTTTTATGTAGATGTTTTGCTTGATTGAACCACTGGAGGAGTGACCACAAAAAAAAAAGATGGAATCACAGCTACTTAGTGAAGTAAATGAAGAAAAGGTGTGAATGGATAATTTTACCCCAGACAGGGATACACAGAGAAGACAGAGAGCAGCCTGAGACTGCCATTTGAATGGGATCTGAGAGGTAATTTGAGCTAAAATGGAGTCCACTTCTGAGTCACTCACTCAGCCCCCCATGGCATCCACTGTAATTCATTATTCCTGGCCGGCACTGGGAGAGGCAATGAGCGAGGGCAGAGGACAGGAGTGGACCCAGCTCTGGTGTAATGAAGACTCAGTAGACCTAAACGACCCCCCCACACACACACACACACATACACACCCACACTCACACAATATTTCATTATATATCACAGAGAGCAGGACATTAATGCCACTGAAGACCTTTTGGCAGAGAAATAAGAGTGTGCAATGATTTTCTCCACACTCAATCCATTTCATTGACCTTTTCTATCATGCATGTGACTCTACCCGCTCACTGCAGTGTGAGATAAATATTCCAAGAATAATATCCTCGCCACTGTTTAATAAATTATTTTTTGAATCTGAATTTTTATGTTCATCAGTGCATTTTCAGAGGTTTTCAGGAAAATCTTTACTTTTAAAAAGTATGTTCTGATATGATTTTCTAAAGTTTTCTACCTTTTTTCAATGCAATATTTGCAGACTTGAACATGCATTTTTGAAACATACAGAGCTTGTTATCTCAGATCAATAAATACACCTATGTTTTGTCTAAAGGCTCAGGTGGCTCATGTTATCTAAATGTAGTCTTAATAAAAATTGTTGGATTAATAAATTAAAGCTTTTGCATTGTAATATCAAGCCCTGCAACACTGTGCTGTTCCTTGTCCCTCCACTAGGGGTCCACAGATGTCATGGTGATAATGTCCAGACAAGCTGAGAGGATAAATACTGTCATCTGGTGGTAACAAAAGCAATCACTATTGAGTAGACAGCACTGTAATCTCCTTTAACACGTCTTTGTGCCACCTTGATGCACGTATTTAACTTGACAAGTTGTAGTAGATTTAACTTAGTCCAGCAGGACCTAACACTTGTCGAGATGTCTATTTACACACACCAGAGAGATTTTTAAATGTGTGTTAGGTGACAGGAGAATTTTACAACGGAGTCTTGTGGTCACAGAGAGTTAGGACACCTGCATATATACAGAGTCAGAATCTGCTGAGGGGCCCTAGGGTGAGAGGAAATTACTATCCAGAAGTTTGAAAAAGTAATTTAAAGTGGATAACAGACATTGGCTCATATGAATGTATGTAGGCTTAAAGGTGTTAATGGAGGGAATTTTGAGGTCTGGCTTTTCTTATAGGCCTTTTATTAATATGGGATATTTAAGGATATTTGGCTTTTATTTGACACTGTTCATTGAATGTGTAGATCTTTTTTTGTGTTATGTTTTTTCTTCCTTTCTATGAAATCTAAAGAAATTTATTTGCTGATCAATTTATTTTGTACCTAAGATAAAGATTTTATATGGCTGTATGGGAATACTGATTTTACTGAAGTGTAAATATCAATGAAGCCATACAGAAAATGACATAACATGTTGAAATTACATTAGTTTTCTCTTGTATTCAGCATGAACAGTTTTTTCTCGTGGGAGAACAGTGTACTTCTTAACCATGCAAATCAATAATTGTATATGTACATGTGTGGTGTTACTAGAAGTTGTTAGTTGAAGCTGAATTCATCCACAAAAAAGAGACAATTGTCCATTTATTGCAAGAAAAAAATAGATTTTAATATTCAAGTAGCACATACAAAGCATTCTGTATCAGCCTTATCCATCCCTTCATTAAAACTATAAGACTTTCAAACTCAATACTTCATGGTTTTTATGGCTGCACAATTCCTTCAAATGGAGATGTTCTGGATGTCTGGTACATCATTTTACACACATTTTCCCCAAATATATTCTGACATATTTGGTATCTAGTAGAATTGTGTGGATTTCAACAATGTTTGGCTGCACAGCACAACTTTGTACTCACTGACCCACTGGTGGGCCTCTGCTTCTTATCTTTAAGTGAGTTTTACAGAGGGTATGTACTATATAGTTATAATTTTAAGAGTTAAATGTTAACATCATTGTCTTCATGTTTACTGGCAGTTGACTCGCTGTGTCAAATTAGAGGCTCAATAATCAAAACACAAAGGTGCTGCAAGGAGATGAAATTGAAGTGCCTATAGATGGCTCAAATCAATAGATCAGATGGGCCCAGGCCTGTCTTCTCGCCTTGAAGGGAATACAGAGAGAGGAAGAGAGAGAGGGGGTTCTTTTGGCAATAAGGAGGCGCTCTAATGGAGTCTTTCAGTTTGCTGTGGCTGGAAATGAAAGGAGGTTGAAGCCTGGCCAATTATTCTGCCTAAGGAGGAGACTGAAAAAGGAGGGAGAGAGGAGAAGAAGTGGCGTGTGGCGCTGGATCGTAGGCCTGTCAGAGAGGGATAGATAGATAGATAGATAGATAGATAGATAGATAGATAGATAGATAGATAGATAGATAGATAGATAGATAGATGGACAGAGAACAGATAGATAGAGAACAGATACATGGATGTATAGAGAGCCTCCCAGAATGAGGGGTTCATTCAGAATAGCCCACAGATATTGGCCCCACTCCCAGAAATTTCCCCCAGTGCAAAAGGTTAACTGTCAGTCCCCCGCTAGGTATAAATAGAAGTCTGCCCTCCAGAAAGGCGTGTTCAGAGAGAGGGGGTAGACAGGGGAAAGAGAGGAGGAGGGGGGCAGTTCCTCATGATCCCAGTGACACACAGGAGGTGGGGGGGTAGTTTCAGGGTTTTTTTGGAAGGGGGGGGTAACACAGAGAAGAGGAGAGAGGGGAAGATGCAGCCCAAGACATTATAATGGCTCCGGAGACTGACAGAGAGCCCGGACAAAAGAGTGTCTTCATCTATTCAACTTGGCCGTGACAGCAGACACAACAAAATCCAACAGTCAGCACCCCAGAAAGCTCCACTACAATTGAGCTGCGGCTACATTTGACACCCAAAAAAAAAAAAAAAAAAGAGAAAACAATCAGAGAGCTGTAATTAGGCGAGTGGTAATCAAAGGCAGAATGAACAGCTGAAGCTCAGTTGCATTATGTATGTGGGTATCAGGTTCGTGTCACTGGTAGGGAAGCTAGAGAGTGTTTGGTTCCTGCTTTGCTTTCTGGTTATAAGGACTGAAACAATATGTCAGTACCATCCATATATTCATATCCCGTAATAAACCTGTCCCATGTTTGAGTCATAATGATTACACACAGATATCCTTGTCAGGTGTTTTTATTTTTCACTCAATCCATGGTAGCAAAAATGATACACAGCTGAACTATCAGACACACACACAGAAACTCTGACACATCAAAACAAAAGGTGCTTCACCACCCCAAAAAAATAAAGCTTCCTCTTCAGTTTAGCACACCTGAATGTAAGCAGATTCGACCTGAAGTGATCTGCCACAAAAAAGTAATTAAAAAAATAAATCAGGTTTCCTTCGATAATGCTACTAAATGAGATTTTTTACAACAGTTTGACACACTATATTTTTTATGTTGTCTCTCTGGTGAAGGTCATTGGTATTGACTCTTAAAAAAAAGGCATGTAATCTCTGACAGTCTTGTTCACAAAAAACAAAGATGTTATTGCTTTTTTTTTTTAAGTATCCACACTGCATATACTTACAACCAGTTGTTTATTTTTTTAGCCATTGTCAGAAATAATAATAAATAAGGAAGAATAATCGGCTCATGTACTCTTGATTGCACTTAATCCTCTAGACCCCCAACGCTATCTAACATACTGTAGGTCTAGAATGGTAATAATACCTGTCTGATTACATAGGCAAGCCATTATACATACAAGCAATAATGTCATTATGTTTGTACAAATGATAAAACTAAAACTGTTATAGTGACAAAAGCACTACATTCTATAATACACAGGCAATCACAGATTGCAAATCTTAAGTAATAATGTCCTGCCCTCTCCTTCAACCTGCGTATGTTCCCAAACTGTTAGGGCTCGTTTGAAGATACAATTTGAAGTGGGAAATGTGTAAGGTCGCACAGTAAAATGTTTGTCTCAACTGGGAATCCCAGGCCCGTTCTACAAGACATTTAACACCTGGTCACAAAGGAAAAAGTAACCATTGGAAAGGGATATAAACTGGTTTAACAGTAACCATAAATGCTGGCAAAAGTAGTTGTCCTGGTACATTCTTTCAACACACAATCCACCGTGGTGACTTTCCTCACTCTGCTAATAAAAAAACTAAATGTGCACTTGCCGGCATTTCTCTCAGTCCAGACTAATGCTTTGATGTGTTATTTCTCCCTCCCTCATACTAAACAATCTATGTCTGTCTGTCTTAAACTTATAAGAAACAGACAAAACAGCGCACTGAAGGTCTCGGAGGAGTAAAATGTGATCTCGTGCTGACAGGCAGCTGTGAATGTGATACCATCCACAGGTATATACCACTAATTTTAATTGAGGAACCTAAATAGTTTGCATCTTCTGTGCTAAATTTTGTAACACATGAGATATAACATAAGTATATCAGCCACAAGTGGATATCAGCTAGTACAAATTGATAGTTGGCACTGCTGTACATACTTTCTGTCTCTCTTCATTCCATCTACTCTCCTCTCCTAGAATATGTTTCACAGTCACTTTAAAGGAATAGTTCAAATTAAATTAGAAGATCAATACCACTCGTGTAACGGAAATGTGTAGCTAGCGACAGCAACGGATAGTTCGGCTGTTTAAGTTTGAATTAAACAAACATGATATAAAAATGTTAATTAAGTGAGCTTAAGAAATGCTGGTAGGTGGATTTTGAGACGCTCAGCAGAGCCAGGCCCTGCTGTTTCCAGTCCTTTGTGCTAAGCTAACCGTCTGCTGGCTGAAGAGTGGTATCAATATTCTCTTCTTATTCACTGCGAAGAAGAAGAATCTCCCCAAATTTCAAACTATTCATTTCAAAATGGCAAGTGTCATTCATTATCAACCATACAGTACATTTGGTTTGGGGTCATTCAAAAGTTACTAAATAAATACTTAATTTGGTTTAACTGGGAACATATACATCTCCCCTGTGCCTCAGTGATGCAACCAAGGCAGCTGAATACATTTTTATGTGAGAGTGAGGACATTTTTTTTTTTGCCCACTCATACAACATTTCCCTTTTTATGATCATATTAAATTCAGGCAAAAAAAAACAAAAAGGAAAAGAAAACAGACATTATAGCACCCCCTCATGTCTTCTCTGCTAGGATACAGCCGCACTAAAAGCACACACGCGCACACTTCCTCTCCATAAACCGCCGAAAGATACGTACTTCCGGCGTGAAAATAAAAACCAGTCAACGGTTCACTTCAAAACAGCAAAAAAAAAAAAAAAAAAGAAAAGGCAAACACCGTCCTCCCGTCAAATGTGAAGGAAGCCTTAATGCTAATGGAGTACAACAGAGGTGGGAGGGAGAGGCTGCTTGGCCACAAGGAGGTGCAGAGGACATGGCACGTTAGATGAGGGGCTTTTTCTGACCCGCACTTTGTTATGAGAACAAAGGATGAAGTCAAAACAACGAGTCTTTTTTCTCCTGTTATTCACCTCGTTCTTCACATAACTTCCATTTTGTAACGCCGGCTGTCCTTCGCCTGGTTTTCTGCGTTTCCGATGTTCAGTCCATGTGGGGCTTCTCAACGCCACCCTAAAGGGGGGGGACAGAGGAGGAGCCCAGTGTTAATAACACGAATCAGTCAGTGTTAATGCAGCAATTAGAAACATTAAAAGGTCTCAACAGAAAAACAGAATATCTGTAGTTTCAAAGTCTCACAGTTGCTTAAAGCAGAAATAAATTGGTTCTAATTTAGCTTCTTTCTCATCCTGGTAGTGGCTGAAGTTATACATTACGCTGAAGGAGATTTTTGTGATCCAAATAGTGACAGAAGTCATTTAGAGTTATGTTACTCATTGAATCCTCTTGATCACTCGAACTATTGTTATGTTCGGATTAACAGCCTCGGGTGACTCATTTTCAAGACATGAGTCACACATGAACACAGTTTCCAGTAAACCCAAAGCTCAAAACTGCAGCTGAAACCAAACCCTGTGGACAATTTCCAGATTCTACAGTATAGTCGACCTGTTGCTGCTTTAAGAAGAAATCAGAACTTCTTTAAAGAGTCAAGATTATGTTTGAAGGAAGGAACATTTCTCTTTCAGTTCCCCTTTTTCTAAATGGAAACTGAACATTTTGTACAAGGAAGGAAGAAAGTACTGTTTGCTCAGCATGAGAATACTGCATGCTGCTTTCCTCATTGCTCATTTTACCCAACACAAAACATTTTAAATATATTCAGACATAAAGGTCTCAACAGTTTGTGTACTGAACTATGCAGTCTACACACGTCTTCTACACATCTGACTGGAACTTCAAATAAGCTGGTAAAATGATTAGCCATTCAGCTTTAAAGCAGATCTAATAAGTACAAGAGCTTTTTATTCTGCATGGTTAATGCTGCCTAACAGATTGTTTCACTGTAACTGTCATTAATCCTTAAAAAAGGAACAAAAAAGCCACCGAAAAACAATTTTGAGCTCATGTTCCTCCTGATCCTTCTCATAAATGACTCAGTGGAGCGAAAGAGGGAAAAACAGAGAACAAAACCACGAGTGTAGACTTGTGCCAACATTCCTCAGGCCTCATCACAAACAAAAACAACAAGTAGCAAATGACCCTCTGGTCAGCCGAGTCCTGACTGGCTCTGTGTCTCGCCACGACTGTGAAAAACAACAGCCCTTAATCTGCTTTCACGCTTTCACTGAGTCAAACTGAGGGAGTGACGGGACTCTTACTTTACAGACAGAATGAGGTGAGGCTTCTGGGCACAAGCTTAATGAAGACATCAAAGCTGACTTGATGGGATAATTATGAAGGAAGGAGGGCGTCCAGCGCCCTTTGCGCAACTTTAAAACCAGTTGACAATGTTATCAGCTGCTGTGGTTCATCCGAATAATTGCAAATAAAGCATGTGTGGGGCTAAGGAGTCTTTCGAATAATTTTCTGTTCCACTATTTAGACAGATACAGATGCTTGAAGGCTCATACTGATAAATGTGTTGGGATATTTTGTGCCAATATGACCAAAACATCACACATAATTATAAGAGAGTTAGAACAGAGTTCGCTGGTTCTTTAAAGGAATAGTTCACAGTTTAGCTTGTAAATGTTACACATACAGAACTTCAAGCTAATAAACTTAATGAAACATACATCATGAATGCAAATGTTCTATTTTGTGCCACCAGGTCCCTAAAATGTTTTCACAAGATCCATTTAGTCCAATAAGGCATCTTGTTTAATACAGGGCAAGCTGTATCCATTACCTTCAAACTCCTGAACAGTTGTTGCAACACATTAAAGCAGCATGAACCCAAGATGGCAATCAGTGATCCTTTTAAGGGAAGAAAATTAAACTAACTTTGGGACCTAAAGCCCGATTGTTGCCTTTAAAACACGTCTCAATATGCTGCATTGAGTTGTTTGGATTCATTAACCAACCATAAAACACACACAAGGAACTCCTCAATTTGTTTATTAAAGAGTTGTGTACTGCAAAGCACATTTAACAGTGCAAAATAATCTTTTCAGTATTCTTTTTGTTCGACAGACTATATAATGGAAACACAGTGGAGCAATTTATTTGTTTACTTATACTATAGATTGCCAAAATCTAAATTTTTGAGTAAATTATTCCTTTAAAAAGTTTTATTTCAAGGTTACAGGCTGCCACCAGGCTGTTGAGTGAATTTGCATCCTCACCATATTAACACAGATTAAATGTTATATGTTTACTTACTCTATATTATAGACCGTTAAGTTATAGGATTAAATGGTTGCAGACTTTACCATAGCAAGTTGCCGTCCGATGTTTCCCACAGTAACACCGCCTGAGAAGAATATGCACGGGAGCCAGGAGCGCACATACAAGAAGTCTGGAGACGTATACCTGAAAGAGAAAAATCACCTTATTTAAATGATTCTTCATAATGTAGAGCAGGTTTAGTGACGCTGATCCTGACCTCGGACATCTTTTGAGTGCGTCAAAAAAACACAATTCCCCTCCAAAAATGTCGCACAATGCAATGCCACAGAACACATCGACACTTAAAGACAACGCCGGAGACAGGTCTGTGACATACACAAACATACAAAACCTGTCACGCTTGAAAATATAATTACCTCCCATCATTCTTCCTTGTGTTTCTACCTTGCAAAGTCAGCACGAGCTGCAGCTGCCTTTTGAACCTCTTACTGTGAGGAACAGTCCCCTTTCTCAGCTGTGCATTTTTGATGATATGCCACTGAAGCCAGTCGGAGGGCCTGTTAATTGGGCTCCCAGAGACAAGGGGACTTCCAAAAATATAACACTGTACCTCAGGCCTTATCTGTTACATCCTTTTTTTGATGGAATCATACAGGTGGGAGTACTTCCCGGTACTTTATCTACTTCATTCACGCCAGGGTGGGGTTTTACTGTCACAGCTATATAATTAACAGGTAAGCCGTGCTACACAGTTTTTATTGTGGGTGCAATATGAAACTAGTAATTAGTGATGACAAAGCACCAGTGATTAATACACTTAAACAGAGAAGTGTTATTACAAATGATGAAAGCTACTGGTAACTTACTGGTAGACTCCATTATAGACCAGCAGCTGCGTGAACACAGTAGCTAGGAAGGCAGTGGTGATGCCCAAACCAAAGCCGCTTCTGGACCGGTCGAACGTCCACCACAGGCCCAAGGACAAGGCTGCCAGTGTTAGGGAGAGCTGCACCGTGTTGTCGATGTTTAGTTTCTGTGTTACGGGGCAGTTAAGGACAAAGTCTAAACAGTATGACGCTAGCATGGGATTTGTTCTTACTCAAATATTTGTGTGACCTGCAAAGCACCAAGCTCCATCTAATCTTTGCTTTAGATACCACACATGCCTTTTCCTCCTATTATATTTTGACAAACTAGCCTAAATTAGAGACAACATTGAAAAACATCCATGTTTATCCATCTACAAGGTGAGTCCTTCGTGAAAGGATACAACACTGGCGTGGTTGATTCCGACGAACACTGCGATGCACCTCATGACGCTGGCCCACTCCCTCTTGAACTTGTGCGGCTCTCCCAAGTGGCTGTCAAGGCAGGGATAGAGCAGGCCCACAACAGCTGTGAGAAAGGAACAAACAGACCCGAATTACACAAGATAAGCAGAAATTCTGTGAAACGCCAGCAGGCAAATCCTGTCATGGAGCTGCTTTGTGGGGTTATTCTATTTGCTAAACATGCGCTTCCATAATTGGTGACTCATTTAGACACCTGCGTACACTTAAAACCCCCTTTAAATCTAAATAAAATATATTTTTTGTTTTTTATAATTTAATCTCTTATACTTTTTTTGGCTGCTCTTTTGATGTAATTCCTGGTTTTGTACTCGGTCTTTGCTTTTGTACTCGCTACTCTTTTTGTTTTTGTCAATACTGTGAAAAAAGCCCAAGGCAATGTCTTCAAATTGTTGTTTTGTGCGAGCATCACTCCAAAACTCAAAGATATTCAGTTTTTCAGTTTACCATCATATAAGACAAAGACAAGCAGGACATCATCATAATTAAGAAACTGGAATTAAGTTTTGTTTCACATTTAGCCTATTCTTTTATTTTTTTGTCAATTGAGCATATTAATTAATTGCTAATCATTTCAGGTTAATAAACAATAATCAACTGGTTGTTAAATTATGTATCAAGCACACAAATGTGAGAATTTGCTGCTCTTGTTTGTTTTATATCCTTATATAATTCATTAGCCTATTAAATGAACATCTGTGGGTATTGACTGTGTATCTGACAAAACAAGCAATTTATAGACATCCCCTTGGGCTGTTGAGACTAATAATAGACACTTTTATTACATTTTATGATCTAGACAATTAATCAGTCAATTGAAAAAAACAATGTATATATTCATAGAAAAGGAAGTAACTGCTGGGTGCAGCAATATTTGAGATTACATAAGGTAATAACATACCAAAGGTTACAACAATTTGAATGTAAACTAAGTACTGAGTACTTCAAGCACCTAGTTTAAACAATGAAGACCTTAAACAAGCTCCCACATGCCACTGAGAGTCATTAATAAAGCACAGACTAATGTCAACAGACATGCAGCTACATCTCCACTTTCATTTGTTTGCTGCCCCACGGCACATGGGAGGAGGAGGAGCCCACAATGTATGCTGTTATTCCCCCCCCCTTCTCTCACTTCCTGGTTCCTGGCCTGAAAGGTACCTCCCACTCAGCTCACCCGTTATGACACGAACCAATGAGCGCGCAGCTCACCTCGTGTCTGGCTGTTGCGGCCAATCAGAGGTCGAGAATTGCTACCATCTGTACCAAGTCAGTTTTTTTTTTTTTTCTGTAACTGACTGCCAGACAAAACCATGAAGACTAGTATAGCCTGAGAGAGGAATGATTGTGTAATAGCTTACAAAAACAAAGCCGAATGATGATTCAGTACCACCTGATCATACAGTAGCTGATAACAGTGGCAATAAGAGAAAAAGTATTGCTTTTGTGCCTTAAATGGTTTAAAATGACACCATTTTACTGCTCACTATGGCCTGTGATGTGCATTAACCTCACATGGATGATTCTCAGACTCTTAGCGCCCATACATTGATTGGTAAAATAACATTTAATGGCTTTATCATCTTGTCTTTATATGGAAATAGCTACAGCACTGTAACACCTCCCCTCTCTGCATTCCTTCGTCCCAAACTTAGCAGCAAACTCCAGTTAACCGAGATCAAACTCTCCTCCACTCACTGTTTATAACGCACTAACTAACATTGTTATTCTGAACCAGCGTGTTCGTTCACTCACCGGCCCCTGTGCCGCAGCAAGGTGGGATCCACCAGGCGGACGAAAACAAAGTTGTCATCACCTCCTCGGGAAACAGGGTGACATTTCTTTGTATCTGCAGCAAGTTGAGCACCAGGGCGAGGAACGCTCCGACGGTGAACAGGACGAGACCCCGGCGGATCAGGTTGGCCGTCCGGACGTCGTGCAGAGAGCCGTAGGCATTGCTGAGCACCGAGGTGATGATGGACATCATTTCTTCAGCTTTGGATGCTAACCAGTTTGCTCCAGATGAGTGTTTACTTTCAACCCTTGATGCACAGGAGCAGCTCCAGCAGTGGTCCTCCAGTCTGGGCATTTGGCACTTTAGGGCTGGAGGAGAGGGGGAAGAGGGTTGCGATTAAAACTGGATACAAAGAAATAGATATTCAGCTCACAAGTGCAGAGATACATTGTAGCAAAGATTGAAGAGCACTGAAGTAATGCTTTTTCCGGATTCTGCTACAACTGAATAAGTTGTAACTATAGTGAGAAAAACACTGAGATCCAGTCCTTACCTTGGTATCCAGACGTCTCCAGTGTCTGGTTCAAAGAGAAACCTCCACTTCTGTTCATTCGCGCCACGGCAAATGGTTAAACTAGGAACCCCCCCCCCCCCCCCCTCTCTCCTTGTTTTTTTTTTCCTGATCGTTTCTACAACAAGGTCTGCAATCACGTTGTTTGTTCACATCATCGTTAGCAGACACACACAGAGAGGAGGCAAAAAAACACACAGTGCTGCTCCATTCCACAGCACAGAGCTCATACCAGGGGCAAGAGCTTCCTCTGCAGAAAACAATCACAGCTGTGTCGGGTGAGAATCGGCAGCCAATCAGAGCGCGGCGGCTGATATGACGTGTCGCCACCCCACCGCCCCCTCGTCCGGAACAGACGCGCAAAAACCAGGAGGCTGGAGAGCCCTGAAGTGAAAGTGGAAACAGAGAACTGCTTTAAATGGTAGCAACACATAGCAGCTCTTACTATAAAAGGGAGCATTTGTAGAGCTATAATGGGATATACTGCATAAAACATAGGGATGTAGTGGTACAAAATTAAATAAAAATAGCCTAATTAGTGCAAGAAAACCATGATGGACTAAGTCTTGTAGAAAATGGAGTATGTGTTTACCAGATTAAAAAGCAGAACTGAAGCGTCCCTCCTCAGCTTCCAACTATTCCAACAGGGTGCACCTCCACAAACTAGTTCCAAATCTCCTGCACATACACCTTTATATCTGCAGCTTTTTGGGAATTGAGGTGGAGGCAAGTGACACGATTTTTTATTTTTTTTTGCAGATGTTTGTAAAAAGTTTTTTGAACTTTGGGTCAGGTTAGAGGAGGTGTGTGCTGGGAAGGCATGTAGGGCCCCTGCACGTCAGTCAGAGATAATGTGAATGGATAAGGTTCAGTGCCCGGATGACACAGTTTTTCAAGGGCCGACAACAACATGGAAACATGTTTTGCAAGAGCCTGAGTGCCCCAGCCGGGAACATATAGGGCAGTGCAACAACAAACCTCCTCCCATTGCATACGTGCAGCAAAAAACATGAATCTATAAGTGCATGTTTTTGCTTTTCAGCGAGCCTGAGAGGGGGTATGCAGGGGAACACTAAACATTTTTATAAGATGAGACTGTATTTTTAATGCAATGAGATGAATGAAAATTATTTATTTATATTTAATTGCCAAAAAGTCCCAGACTAAGTCAGATTTACTGAATTTCAGCTGCTGGCAAATTGTAGATAGTAATACCATGGATGAATCATCTTTTTCATGCAAATTGGCTTGCAAAATGAAGTGATGCTTCATGACCAACAGCAAATTTGGTAAACAAAAACAGAGAGCATATCAATCAGATTGCATTTCTTTTCAATTAAGTTTAATTAAAAACCTTTTTTTGGTGTAATTATCTGTGGCGCTGACGTCTCAGGGTATTGTATTCATTGTTTTCTCGGCAATTATGTGGTGCTAAAATGCAGAACCAGAAATGAGTTCTGCACCAAATGAGGGTGCGACGTTGGGACTGGTTGTCACCCAGTGTTCAGCTTCAAAGCCTGAAACCCAACTGCTGAATTTATCTCTTCTTTTTATGGCTGATTTGGTGTGCCGTGTGGAGGAAAACAATGCCCCAATTACTGGGAATATTGAAAAAAACAACAACCAATAACTATATTTATGAAAATGGAAATATTGCAGGCACACCAGAGACTCTAGGCATGGTAATATCAGTCGGTTGGTCCTATTTGTTGGATTGCCATGAAATTAATACTGACTTTGGTGAGCCCCTTAATTTTCTTCTAGTACCACCAGCAGGTCAAAGCTTTCATATAGTAAAATATATCATCATCTACTGAATGGATTGGCACAAATTTGACATTTGACATTCATGGTTCCCACATCGTGTATCCTAATGACTTTTGTGATCCCCGACTTTTCCTTCCATTCCACCACATCTGTTGTTTTGAGTGAATTTCAATGTATAAATTTGTGGATATGAAGGAATGTTAAATTGTTGCAACCCGTGAGGCCTCAGAGGCCTTCACACTGCCAACAGTTAAATATAAGATGGGAATGGCCAGACCTATCTCATTCGGTGCCCTACCAAGCTTCTTTTCTGGGTGCAATTTTAGGTGGCAACCGATCTATAGGAAGCCATCCACAATGGAAAAATGTAGACCCAAATAATAATGTAATGTCCTCCCAGCCAGCCTGAAGAGGCCACCGATAGCCAGGAGGCTAACTTTACAGCTAACGTTACTAGCCAAGAGGTAGCTAGCGCCAGTAAAGGAACTACCACCACCTCTCTCTGTCTCTCTCAGTTGACATATGTATATGATTTATGTAGGAGAGAGAGAGCATGTGCGTGTGTCGATATGAGTGAAGCAGATTTGGGGAAGGCATTCACTGGACCTTTTCAGGGGCCCAGCCATTTCTGTGGGCGGGCCTCTCACCATGTTAACATTGTCATTGTGAGCACATCAGCATACTGAAGTTAGCATTTAGCTCAAAGCATGCTGTGTCTAAGTATAGACTTAAAGCGGATAGTATGACTGCAGACTCGTACCGACAAAAAGCGATGGAAAATGTAGTGGAGGGGAATGTACTTTATTGTAAAGACGGCTAACCATGTCATCACACAATTTAAAAGATAAAGGAGCATTTTTAGTCCCACTAGAGCAGTTTTAGAATTTATTTTTGAATGTTAGTACATATGGATATATAAGTCATATTATAGGTATTACAGTTTCCAGACTGCACATTCAAATTGACTGTGTTAAAATTGGTTCCACTTGAATAGAATGTGAAAATGCCATTTCTAAACTGGCAGTGATAAGTGAATGGTTAAATATAAATGTCACAGCTGCACTCCACTGGAGCTGTTTCACCATTTTGTACCAAACAAGTCAAGCATGAAAGTATATTGAGGGTTGAAAAGTTTGCATTTGTCCCCCCGTCTCATTTCTGAGTGCTTAGAGTCATGTTGGTGTATGCAGAAGGCTTGAACAAATACAGCATGTCTTATTGGATGAGAAGACTGTCAAAGAGGAAATTCCACTTTTTAACCATCTGAACAGGTTTCTTTTTCTTCATCACTCATTTCATAGCTTTTTTAAAGGATGCTTTGATATAATGGCACACATCCTCACTCATGACCTCTTTACAAACACACTGTTGTGGTCCTAAACCAACATTCAGACACATTCACTTTGCTGCAATCCATAGATAATGACATCAGTCATATCCTAATTTCAGTGGACCATGTGGCTAACATAGATAAATCGCCACAGCCTCACAGTTTCACAAAAGGGGAAATGAGGTCAAAATGAGAAAGGTGCAACTACGGGGAGCTCCCCAAGGCCCCAAACTACTACACCACCCCAGTAATCCAGCAATAGTAGTATTCTCTGCCTCAGGACAAATGAGTATGTTGAAGGTGTGTGTGTAGGTTTCCCAAATGAACAAGTTTCTCTCTATGTAATTCTTGGCAATCCAGGTGCCTGAGGATAAAAGCCTACAGCAGTGAGTGTGTGTGGGGGGTGTCAGTGTGTGCAATTCTCTGTCTTCGCTTGAGTGTGTATGTGTTAATCTACTAAGAAAAAGATATGTGTGACCTGAGATGACTTCCACACAAGAAGACACATATCCAAATACTCTAATGAAAGAAGGAAAACAACTTTAATAGTGAAATACAGAGGGATCTGCTGGAATTTAGATTTATAATTCAGCTTCTATAGTGCCTCTACTGACAGTAACATGTGCATTAATTTGGAGGCTGAATTCACAAGTCATATGTTGGCTAATGCGGGGTCATAATAACCATGACAATTACATATAGCAAATAGCTCCTAGCAACCGGCAGAGCTGGCGCTGGCGTCGAGGAGGTCTCATCCACATCAGAAGATAAAGCAGGATGCTACGACACTTCAAATGAATAGCAGATCAAGCGTGTCATAGATTATGCTGTTAGACTGGGAGGGATTGAATTATAGCTAAAGGAAAAGCCTGCTGGAACAGCTGGTAAATTGATCTATCAAACTCAAGCTTGACAATTTCTTTCCTTAGTCCTGTGTGAAATTATGAAGGGAAACATCCTAATCCGTCCTCTTGGATAGTTGATTATGAGGAAAATGGTTTCAGCTTCTTCCTGTTTATTACCTCTGGTTCAGGTGTCAAAACCATTGCATATATTCCTTTCTAAATGCTAGGACACTGCACATCTAGAGAACTCATTAATACAGATGTTATTTTCATGTAAATGCACCATAGGTAATTGCAGCATCCATCCCTTTGATCACTGGGTTAATAATCCACAGTTTGCTCAAAATTCGCCAACCTTATCTTCTTCCTTTCTCCAATACCACTGCCTCAATGCATTCTGGGTACTCAGGATACACACAACCTTTTCAGCAGCTCTCTCTCCCTGTGCCATGAAAGATGAAAGGGGATTCTGGGGTACAGAGTGTATCAAGCAGCTTAACAAAGGGTGCCATAAAGGCCCTGACTCTACAGCCTGAGGGCGTGGCACCAGGTTGCAATCTCCCAGCCCCTTTGTTCTTTAGCGTTCAGCTCCAAAATTGTTTCAGAGCAGCTCACCTTTTTTCATAGCCCAATCCTACACTTACTCCTGCACCGCATGCTTATTTTCTGGGTGTATTACACCATAACAGAAAGAACATGCTGGGCTTTAAGGGATGATAAACATGTCCTGAATCAGAGCCACAAGCCAAACAAACTCTGCTATTCAGTGAATAAAAATATGATTTGGATTCAATGTGGTTGTTTAAAGGAGTTCAACATTTTGGGAAATACGCTTATTCGCTTTTCTTGAGAGTTAAATGAGAAGATTAATACTACTCTTATGTCTGTAAGGTAGATACGTAGCTGGAGCTAGCTGGTAGTTAGCCTAGTGCAGCATAAAGCCTGGAAGCAGGGAGACAGTTCTGTCCAAAAGGAACAAAATCTGCCTGTCAGCACATCAAGTTAACAAATTAAATTGAAGCCTGGTTAGCTGGCTCCCTATTTCCAGTTTTTATGCTAAGCTAAGCTAAGCAGTTGCTGTCATATTTAATAGACAGACTTGAGAGTGATATTAATCTTATCATCTCTCTGCAAAAAAGCAAATAAGTGAACTATTCCTTTAAGTTGATAAACAGGCTTGACTGTGTGTCTGTTATGATAAACTGCCTACTGCTCTTATCATCTGTGAACTTCCACTGCTAAGCTTATTGCTGCTGTTGACCTTTTAATAACCATTTCACTTTAAAAGAAAACACTTGTGTTATCTCTCCTCGAAGGAAATTGCACCAAGGTGATAAGTTCTTTGTGTACAGTGGGGCTGATGACTGTATTTTTAATAACTTTATGGTATACAGGCAGTCTAGTAAACAGTTGAGTCAACACCACAAACTCAAAACTCAAAGTGTTGAAATAACACAACCGCACAAAATCTGAACATTATAATCTCTACAAAGGCACTTTTATTGCAGGGCTATTGTGTTGGACTGCTTTAGATTACAGCATTGGTGCTCATGATACTGTTCCCGCCAGCCTGTACATGTGGCATATTTACACAAAAGCTCTATTCAAGTCAGCTACACTAGAAGAGCCCATGATCAGCAAGGTTCGAACAGCCAATCAGCAACCTAAATTATCCCTGGCTGTCTGCTCAGGTGTCATTCTCAACCAATCACCGCTGCTCCCTCAGTGGGTGCATGAGTGTAAGAGAGGGGGGGAGAGAGAGAGAGAGAGAGAGAGAGAGAGAGAGAGAGAGAGAGAGAGAGCGAGCAGTAGAGAGTGGAGAGTGGAATGTTTTTTAAAATTGCACAATGCTCCTAAAATACACTTCACGTGTTACAGTGGTGTTTAATTTGGTAAATTTGAGCAAGTGTCTCTTCAAGCTGAACAGCACAGAGACAGAATTTAATGATGATGTAATCCATAGACAATCACAGACAGTGAATAATAGGACAACTCACTGACAACTCACTATGACAGCACCCATCCATGCTGACTTTACTGGGGTTTAGGCACATGACTAATAGCTAATATAACAAATTCAGGTGGAAACGTCTACAAAAACTCTGTCAGTCATTAACAAAACCCCAGAGAGGGTCACCTATTATGAACACGTATTTTGCTGACACTGACTTTACTATATAGTGCAAATAATGCAATAGCATGATTTAAGTACATTCAATTTTAGCATTTTGGGAAATGTTCTCATTTGATTTCTTGCAGAAAATTCGGAACAAAATATGTCATATATATCAGTACCTCTAAAGCTCACTAATAAACATGTTATACCTTGTTTGTTTAATCAGTACACAAAAAGCTAAGCAAACCAGCCGCTGGCTCTAGCTAATTTATTTTTATATACTACAGTTTTTTGCACGGATTAAACAAATGAGATATAACACGTCTGTTAAGCTAGCTGCTTCCCCAATCTTCCATGTCTTGGTGCTAAGGTAAACTAAGCAAAGTTAACTAGCAACTGGCTGTGGGGGTCACAATGAATGGACAGATACGAGCTTCATCATCCCTTCTAATTGTCGGCCAGGAAACAAATAAAAATATTTCCCAAAATGTTAAACTATTGCAATAAAAGATCAGTGTGTAGGATTTAGTGGCATCTAGTGGTGAAATTGCAGATTACAACCATTTGAATACAGATCAGCCTTCCAAGTGTCCAGGAGAAACTATGTTTAAAGACATCTCTTTCCAAGGTAACAAAAACACAACAATTCTTATGTTCAGGTTATCCCACACTAAAGAAAACATACCTATGACTATTTCTATGAACATTTCTCCCAAGAGATCCTCCTAAATGTTACACACTGGACCTTTAACTGTCCAAAATGTTTATCATAGTCCATTCCTCTGTTGAAGCTGTTAGGTTATATGGAATGAGCATGATATGTTTACAGCCACATTCTTTGCTGCACACCAAAGACCATTACTTTCAATCACACCACCTTTACCTGAGGCAACCTCTTTCTGAACTGGCCCTGCTATTGCTTAATGTTTAACATAGTGGCCTCATATCAGGGGAAGTGCTGAACACACTGTTGCCAAAGAGGATTAGTGTGGGAAAAAAGTATGTAAAAGTTAAAAAGTAAACTTGCTTTGTTTACTGTTCTCAGACGATTTCCACTTGACCCTGTAATTACAGAACACAACAGCATTCTGCTTGGATAAGCTGTGACACACTTTTGAAAGGTGGAGTTTTCAGTATTTCAACTAGAAGTTAAACTAAATAAAACAAATAAAGCTTGTGTAAGCTGTCCATTAGATACAAAAACGTTTAACACAAAGGTAGTTTCAGGATTTTTTAAAATAAATTATTCACACAGGCACACAGTCAACAGAGAAAATGAATTCAAACTGATTGTCTCCTGCTATTTCTCAGTTCAAAACCCTTGATTGGCTGTTGGATGTGGTTTGATTGTGCTGACAGCCAAAGACTCACTGACATCATTCGATTATGGAAGTCACAGGATTGGCTGGAGATTTGAACAGTGTGTCCCGCACAACTGTCCTACCATTGTCCTTGTTGGCCTGCCCTGCACTTGTCACAGATGAAGCCTTGATGCATTGAAAGCATGTGATTTTCTTTTGTTTTAAATTGTTTCTTCAGCCTTGCATCACGGCGCTGCCAGTCCACACTGGCGGGGAGGAGATCCTGAAGTGACCATATTTTAAGGTTTATCACAAAGCATAAATAGTATCCTTTGACAAACTGTATTTTCAGAAGGACATTGTGGGTGTTGAATAAAAACCAAACACAGATTTCTCAAGCAAGAAAAGCTGAAAAGAGTACTGGTTACTGTTTGTGGATGGGTATTTTGTCGGTACCGTAAGGGTTGAATGAGTGTAGCTCAAATTGCTCTCTTAGCTATTGATTTGATGCACTCAAAGGTGATATCAAATGAGTATTATCCTCATTCAGAATCATAGCTGAAAGAAATCCCACTTAACTGACATAGAATACAACAATGTGGGAAAAATAACCCGAATCTGCTTCAATATTATCCCAGCTTATAATTAAACATAAACAAAGTATATTATCAACACACAGCATAAAGGATACTGTCATCACTTGTCAAAATGTCATAAAATGTCCTCTTTAATGTGTAATAAATGCTATTAATGTGAGGCGCTTTGCATAATATGACATGACTTGAGCTACTAATGAATTCTAATTAATTCATTCTTAAGAGTTACTTGTCATTAACCAGTATCATTAAATATATTACTCATTTAAACACTCCACCTTCACCTTATAAAATCATCATATGCTTCATGTGTTACTTTATACAAGAATCCATGGCATTTATAGGTGTTGTGTGTTGCTCAACCCTTTTAGAGAAACATTTTATTACATTTGAACCTGATCTGAACTGAAGTTATGTTATCACTTTCTGCAGTGTTCCTATATACGTACATGTTGTTATTATAGTTTTATCGCTGATAAAGGGTGGCAGTTATTGCAGGGTTACTATTGGACAGAGGCAGGCAGCCTGTATGGCTGATCTATTATCTCTGATAAGTTAGAATAGTGATAGTGCTGGAGCATGCATGGCTTTATCTCTGAGAAACAACACACAAGATTTTTATCAGAACATTTTTTTCCCAAACATTGCAGAATATGGCATTTTTATCAAGTAATGGTATTTTCAGTCACTGATAGTGTTAGTTTTAAGCCCCCAAATCTGCTATGTTCTGTGACATATTGCATGCAGTAGTGCAGTGTCCTCCTAGTGGTAGATTCGAGTAAAGCACAGAGGTTTTTGTTAGTTTTTACACAAGAATAACCAGCAGATGGCACCCATATAACAGTCAATAAAACATTATTTGAAACAGTATTTTCTCTCTTTGATTCTTACATGCTTTCAATAATCTTTCCGTCACATGATACAGGTTTAGGCTGTAAGATCACATGTTTACACCTGTTTCAGACAGTTCCTCAGCATTTTAGGAAATAGTCTCAGTGGAGAATTAAGTCAGGTCATATACTTCCTTCTTATTGTTTCCACAATAGATGCAAGACTGTGTTGCTATGGCACCAGAACAAAAACACATGTCCTTCAGCTTTTATTTTTTCTGAAACATTTCTAAAATAAACATAAACTTTGACAGTAATATGAATTTGTCATTCGGCTGCAAACATTTTAAGACTCACAGAAATCTAATACACCAGCTAATGAGACATTTGTATGCCACTTGCTGTAACATAAATTGTAAATTAGAGGAGCAAAGAATGTCACTTTAGGGAGATTCATTGTCCAAAAGTTGTTTATTTTAAGTGGAAGCATACATTTTCAATTTTGTGCCAAGATCTCCCCCAGCTCATTTTAAAGATTCCAACAGGGTCCACCGAGGCGACCGATGAATTTGTTGATAACAGCTCGTCTGGTGGCCAGAGGGGTCAGAGAAAAGTCACTCTCTGTTCCAGAGCTGCCTCCAGAGAACATATTACCTGTGAATGAATTTTACTTGACAGGGATAATGTGTTTTAAAGGCACACTCATATACTCTTATTGTCTAACCTTTTCTGAGCTGAGTGACCGAAGTTTTATGTTCGGTCACACAAGTCCTATTTTGAAGTATTTACTCAACAAACTACATTGGGAAAAAAGATGTGACCATTTTTCCTCTTGAAGCTATGCAGCCACTATTGTGCTGTTGTTTCAGGAGCAGGTAAATTGTTTTCTACTTAGTCCATCATTATCATCCCTTTAAAGGTAATTGTTCCTCGTAGATCCATTACAGTTGGCGGCTTACAGGGCACTTTTAAATCACGAAACAAGCGAAATGCTAATGGGCGCCGTCTATCCAATAATTGCAGGCAATTATTATGAAAGTTCTCTTTTCATCTAATTGCAGATAATGAAATCACGAGATAGTGAAACAAGGATGATAATTTCAGTGAATATACATATCAAAAACCCTACTTTGACTGTCAAGTGGGTCTGGTTGACGTCACCACACTGAGTAGGAAACCATCCCATTTCAACATGACCAGACTGTAATATTGATCAAGTGAATACACTTGTAAGCATTTAAAATGTAAGGTACTTTGTACTTCCACCAGCTCTTACATAAATCTTACCAAAAAAACTCATTTACGTTTTCATGCTGGGTAAAAATGAATAATTTCATAACCGAGAGCTTCACATTTTCCTTTATGTTCCATTGATAAGTCACACCATGCCACAATGCAGCGAGACTCTGAAAGGGGCACGACTTTCATCAACGCCTGAGTGCTTGTGAGCTGAGCCGAGGAGAATCTCTTTTGGTTTGTAAAGCCCTGAAGGTGGAATCTGAATCCAGCAAGTCAAATAGAGACTCAGATGTGTTACATTTGACACTCACTTGAGGCAACTGAATGTACATGAGGAGAAATATACCAGCCCAGTTGCAGAGGGTAGTTACATCATGTGTGTGTCTTTTATTAATAATCCAGAACAAACAGAAGGAAAAATGAGAAATGTCATCAGTGCCACATGTGGAAGCACATATTATCAGAATCCTAGAGACAGAAGAAGGCTTGAGGAAATGATTGTTACTACTTTAATAGATTAAAAAGGAGAAAAGATGGTTATGATATTTAATCAATTTAGAGGATATTAAATGATCAGGGAAATTAAATGTGTTAAAGAACAGTCTTTGGAAAATTGAAAATAAAGTTGTGCCTGATTCTAATTCTCTGCTAATTATATTCAGAGCCTCTCAGTCAGAGGTATAATTCCCATATTTCAAATATGTTGCCTCAAAGCAAACCCTGATGTTGTTTTGAGAGTTAAATGTGCATCAGTGCCAAGGAGGTCAGCTCCAGTCGGATGTAAACAGACATCCTGTGCTAAAGTTTTATGAACTAAGTTCATTCAGTAATTGTATGCTATTCAAAGAGCATGTGAATGTGTTGTAATGAGACAAGGTCAGTTTGCTCAGACGTCTATTCAGTGTTAAGCTCATTGACTGCTGACACTCACATTATATATAAAACCCAAACTTTTTATTTATTACTTTTGTCACCATTTTCAACGTAACTTAAAATAGATCATTAGAGGATGTGCGTATGTGCTTTAGAAAATGTATTTTTGGTATAAACGTATTTTGTATGAATACACTGAGTTATATTTACTCTCCCTTCCTGGCTCCTGGCTCTGCTCCTCTGTTCACCTGTCTGCAATAGCTCATCACCACTCCGAGTCAGCTCACCTGCCTCGCATCAGCTTGTCAGTTTGCACAACATCAACCCCAGTTCTACATCCAGCACCTGATCATTTTGTTCAACCTCAGTGGTTACTCTCATGGCCAGCTCAGTTCATGTCTGTAGTAGTATACAGTTTCTTCGTGTTTTATGCTTTAACCTATGCTTTCCTTGTCTCTCAGGATCCCTGCCTGCCTGCAGCTCTCCCTCGCCTCCTCTATCAGCCACACTGACTTTGCATCCTTTATTCCACCTACCCTGTGCTATAACCAGCCAACCTGTGTCTTCAACCCATCTAATACAATTGTAATTATTCAATAAATCTGTTAAACTTCATGTGCCACCTGATCTGTGTCCTGCGTCTGGGTCCACACTTTTAACTATCACAAAGCTGAAAACTGTTTTTTTCTGAGCTCATGAACAGTTGACTTTTGAGAGATACATGGTTCTCACAGGACAGTGACACTATAAACATATGAAGACCTTACAGAATATGATGCATTGCTGTATATTAAACTACCCAACAGTATATAAAGTAGCTAAACTTAGCACAACCTCAAACATTTACAGCAGTAAAATGCAACATTAAGGCAGCAGTAATAGTAATCCAAAACTCTGACAGGGACTATTTTTCTGCAGAATGGATGGCCTTTTGTCAGTGAACTAAGTATAGCTGAGTGTTTTTCCAGCAATTACCGATCTTATTTATTACACCTGTTCTTTCACATTACATGTTGACATGTCTGATGTAAAAAAGGTCATTTAGGCGGACATAAATATTCTATTCTATTCACGATAGGGTGACCTGAGCTATTTTAAAGCCCCTGCGCACCCAGAGTCCACCCACACAGGTGTTTTCACATATGTTGCCTAATTACAGCTCTTCTCAAGAGGTACAGCTCCCTCACTTTCCTGTTTTGCTGTAGTGGTTAGACCTAGAGAATTTACACTGCCATCATTGTTAGTTCAGTGGTTCAACCCTATTTTTCTCTAATGTACCCTGTCTGATTAACTCAAGTATCCCTTCATCAACTGTTTATTTTAATTGAGTTTATTTTCAATCTTTTTATAAAGTTGTACTGTAAATGTTTAGATCAGTTCAGACAAGTGTATATTTGCACTGCTGGTAACTATTTCAACAGTTTACTTATTATTTAAAGCAATTTACAGTATTTTATCCACCAACTTAGGCACTTCATGATTACTTTCAGTTAACAATTTCTACCATTTATCACTTACCTACTTAGAAAAAGACTAATAAATGCAGTTAGTTGATAATTAGCTATCTTAACCATTTATTCTCTGCTTGCTCTATGATGTTAGTTTCCCGGTGTTACAGCTGACTCACTACGTGGATATATACACACACACATTAGCTGAGCTTCTCCCTTCAGTCTTTTCAAGTACCCTTTGGCAACTGCAGAAGTACCGCCTGGGGTACAAGTGCCTACTGGTTGGGAATCACATAGTTAATTCATAGAGTTTGGTGGCATATCATTTCCAGCATAGCGGATGCCTAATCAGCCAGAATAATGCTGCATTCATGCAATGGCGACAGAATGTGAAGAACAGGAAAATCTATATAGCCATTGCTAGCCTCTAGTCACATGATTTACATTTTTATTATGAGTCTTGATCATTTTATTTCACTGCCATGGTGTCACATTAATGATGGCTTGGTCCCATTAAGTGTCCCAGTAAGCTATTCCAGTGAGCCAACATGCACAATACCAGGATATCCTCTAAGTGGAATGCAGTTATCATTAATGTAATCAAATGCATTGGTGATTTTACAAGACCACACAGTTCAAAGAAGAGGTCTAAACAGTAAAAAGATGAATGTGGGGGGACAAAGGTGTGTAGAGCTTTTGAATTAAATATCTTATTTCATATGTGTTGTGTTATTAAATATATTCTATCAAATTAGCTGATTTAGTGATTAAGTTTTATATTTTTATTTTTAAAGGAATATTTAAAAATTTAGTAAGATCTCGGACAATAAATCTTTATTTTCCTTTAGAAGACAAGATGAGAAAAAGAACGGTGTAGATCAACAGGAGCAGTAAGACTAAAGGAAAAAAATGTGTTTAGAAAAGAAAAGAAAACAATCCATGTCAATATTTCTTCATACACAAGCAATAGGCACCATAGATTTTGCATTTGTGTCTGAAACTCCCAAACAGCAAAACCAGGTTAAGATGTTAGAGTTCATGTGAAAGGACACTTTCCATCTTGACATTTGCACTTGTATGATTGTGTGCTCAGTATGTAGGACATCAGACTCCCTGGATGAAAACACTTCAACACATCACCTCAGCTAATAATATGAGTTTTCATTCCCATATGTTGCCCTCTGCGTCTCACATTGCCCTAAACCTCGAAAAACAAGATGCTTACAAATAAGACCTGAGAAATCAGTCTTGTCGTGTTTACAGAGGCATCAGTCATCTGGTGTTTGTCTTAGGGTCCCCTCAGGATAGGAGGTGTAGTCGTGTTTCCCATGGTGAGCCGGCCAACCCTGACACACACCAAACAGACACTGGCAGGTGCAGAAACGTTCTACTTTTGATCTCTCCACAGAGTACCTTGCTATGATTATCTCAAGCTCACTGCCTTTGATTCATTCGCTGCTACACTGTGGAATCCATCTATTCTAGTCCATTTATTGCGTGGATTTTCTTGTGTTTTCAGATGATTGTATTGGAGAACAGACAGGCACAGCATGCCAGTATTAAAGCGGAGTACACCTACACTCTTTCATGCAAAGAAATATATTGTGGGAAGGGAAAATAGCCATTCATGTATGCACTTGTGACCATGTTGTGTTTTAGTGGGTAAATGTAAGGGTATTGAACTTCCCAAAAACAGGATTTGCTTCATTCAAAACATTTCATTTAGAGGAGGTGAAAGTGAGCCAATCAAGATGTTAATGTTCTGCATGTTCAACAATTATCGTCAAATAATATTTATTTAAAAAACATCATAAATAATTTACTGATATTCCTGAACCACAGAATATGTGAGACACCTAACGCCTGAAAAAATATATAGCAATCAATATGTTTTTATTGATTGTAGTGACCAAGAGGCAGAAACAGAGGTGAAAATGTCTCCCAGTGCTCTAAGTTTAAACAAAAGAGCAGATTGTGTCTTTTTTGGCACCTGAAGCTGTTGTGAAGCAAATAAATATTTGGATTATGACTTAGAATTTTGGAGATGTGAAGAAGCAGCCATAACCAAACAGAGCCAATATGGCAGAGAAGGCACTAAGCTGTTCTCTGCTTTGTGTTTTTTGTGCTGGTGGCAGTGGTGAAGGGTGTGTGTGTGTGTGTGTGTGTGTGTGTGTGTGTGTGTGTGTGTGTGTGTGTGTGTGTGTGTGTGTATGTTTTATTTTTTGTGTTTTCTGCCCCTGAGACAGAAAGCACATAAGTCATATTGCCATACAGATGGGATTTCTATCATCAGTGCCAACAGACTTTGCACACAGACCTATAGTACACCACATAACACTGAATAACAGTTTAAAACACATCCTGACATGTTACTTTGTCAGCAAATCTAAAGCTTTATTATAATATTCTAATGCATAATAATGTATTCTGTAGGAACACTTAAACATAGACTATTTTAATTTCACTTATACAGTCAAGAGAATTATTGTAAAAGCTTTTGTGAAAATATAATAAGCAGGGATAAGATCTAAACTATAACCAGCACTTCGTCATAGATGTGAGTCTGCCGTATCATTATTATTTTCAGCTTCTGGTAAAGATCAATAATTGCCCTGCAGTTAATCACATCAAACGGCCTCATTAGAGCTGACACAGATATCCGCTTTGGTTTGGAGTGAATCTCTTTGCATCTTCAGTCTCTCTGTATTCTGAGTTTTTAAGTGCTAAGGAAATATCTCCAACAAATATCTATGTTATATCTATATATTTTATATTTCTATATCTAATCTATAAAGTTTTAATCTGTATTTTTGTTTTTGTGTACAGGTTTCAGAAAAAGAAGGAGGGATCTTTTTTATAAGTTGTTCATCTTCAGATATTTTATCTTTTCTTATGTTGCTTAGCACACTATGCTTAGCTTATTTGCACTAAAGCAAAAAACTTCTTCGACAGGCCAAATTAAAGACTTTTTGAAGAAAAGAAGCAGAAAACACACACAGTGTATCCTTGAATGCAGAATGAAGAAATTCAGCTACGTTCAAGGTCTGTGATTTCTATATTTTTTAACAAATTCCAATATGAAATGGTCAGACAATGCCAGATGTTAACCAGAGCACCGTGATAGCATTTCAGATTGTGTCATAAAACATTTATCTGTTTTTTTCTTTATGAATGAGCAGGAAGTAAAATTCAATTTCTTCACAGAGGGTTTGGTTGTTTGGCACGTATTCTGTACAAAAGGATGCATCTTTTAAAATATGACTCTCATCACTTAAAAGTTACTTCCACTTTTTGAATTGCATCCTCCATCATGTCTATTATTGCACTATATATATAATATGTTCCAGTTTTGGGGGAAAACAGTTTCTAAATTCACTCCTCCACTCTTATTTGGCCTTAAAACTTTGGCCTAATGCTGGCACTAGATGAAAAGTAGAGGGTTCAACAAAATTATTTCAGTTCCTTCTGTAGGGAACATTGTCTTTACTAAATTCCACAGCAATCGATTAGTTGTTAAGATATTTCACTTAAAACCACAAAATGGCAACCTCATTATGGCCCAAAAGAAAAAATCAAGGGATCACCAAAGTCATGAGACAACATGGCCTCGAAACCTATGAATGCAAACTTTTGTGCCAATCCATTGAGAATATGTCCAGGACCATGTCTGGACTAAAGTGGTGGATTGAATGGCTGGCATTGACATTGCCATGGAGCAATATCAGTTGAATTGCTAAAAACACTCTTTTCTTACTGTTATTTGGTTTATAATTCATTAATAGTAAGTTATTTTATTTTGGTGTAAAAAGTACATATGAGGGAAGCATCAATTTAAACACTGAAAGAGAACATTTCTTTGACCATATCATTTTTAAAGCGGCATTAATTGAGTTTTTGGCCTCTTGGGGGCAGCACAACAAGCTCTAAACACAACATATTATCACCTTTTATTTTGATATGGTGAACTATGCTTATTTACACATCTAGCAGATACAGAACAACATTAGCATCAGCATTTTGGAGTTATGTTTGTGTTCACCCAACAAATGTCCAATAGTCTCTCTCCTTTCAGTTCTGATTTTGGATTTCGTATCATGTTTGATGATGGGCAGGTAGCATAGAGTGAGTTTATTAGACTGAACCAACACAGTGAAGTTGCAGGCTGTAAAACCAAAACCACGAAAAATATGCTAAAACGCTCCAAAGAGCTGAGGGGAACTGCAGAATCCACTAATAAGTCTCTATGTCTACATGTCTACATAAATAATACTGTTTTAGATTGATCTTCAGTCCAATAAATTACTGTATTTCAGCTGAAAGCATTTCATTACAGTTATGCACTGAGCACTGAGGGTATGTATTAAATAGCATAAAACACTCAAATCTCATCTTGTATTTCACACATTAAAATATTTTCACATGGTAAAGACCCCATCGTGAGGTCTAAAAAAATAATAGAAAAACAGATGAGATAGAGCACTGGACTGAAGTGGAATTTATTAGCCAGAACATGGAACACTGGGATGTTAATTAAGATTGGTGGCCACAAAGAAGGCGGCAATGTGGGAACTATTATGAATAAGTGAAGTGAGACGGAACAACCATTAGGCAAATGGTGTCAGTGACATGTCATTGCATCTTGATCTATCTATCTATCTATCTTTCTTTCTTTCTTTCTTTCTTTTTTTTTTTTTTTTTTTTTTTTTTTTTTTTTTTTTTTTTATCGATCTATCTATCTATCTATCTATCTATCTATCTATCAGAAATGGCATCAATTAATCAAAAAAGCTTCTTTCTTGACCTTCTTCCACCTGCTCTCTACAATTTGTAACATCCCACAGTGCTCAGTGGGGAATCAAATTTGTCCTGCCACCTTTAAAGAAATATGGATCTGTTTAAGGCTCTTAAAATCAATACTGATAAATAGGGATGAGTCCTACAATTACACAAACACAGACACACGGATGGCGGGGACTGATAATGCTGCAGACTCTGGAGACACACACATGAATCCACATATGGTGCTCTAAATTACATCGTGAATCTCAATTAAGCTACACAGCTGGGGTTTTTTAGTCATGCAGCACACTATGTTGCACTTTTTTGAACTTTTTCGGGGAAGTGTAACCTTGCAGATATGGGAAGCCTGAGACACTCTGACAGTGGCACATAAGCAGCAATGGGTCAAAGAGGTGGATTCTTCCCCAGTGGAAGGTGTCTGTGCATGATAGCATGTTGGGGGAAGGAGCATTTGAAGGCTCTTACTTTTGTGTTGATGCTCTCATGAGTATAGCAGCCAACACACATGAAGTAGGCACATCTCTGGGAATTCCTCTCAAATATTCTATATGCTGACAAGCTTATTACAGTAATGAGCAAAGAAAAAGATGAGGAAGAAGCTTCTCTGATTCTTGTTGCCATTGTCAACAGTGGAACCAGTGGAAAGTACCATCAAATAGGGCTCAGAAGTGAAAATGCACAGCAGGCAAACAGGACCTGTAAGCATTAATGGTAAACAGGCTTGTAATGGCCAAGACAGCATCCTAATAAAGCTTATTTATATCTATTTAAGTATTATGATATATGATTTGAAGCTAGTCATGGTCATACATTTGTGAGACAATAATGAGCTCTAGTTAATCAGTGGGCTTTATCTCATATTCACAAGTACCAGAGGCTGATGCTGATACTAAAGCGCTAATGCATGCCAGGAGGCTTAGCATGTAACTCTCTGGAGTCCTTGCATGTGGTACGAACCGGTTTCACACACTGTTGTCAATACACACAAAGCAAGTATAGACTGATGGTGATCAGACTGCTTTGAAGATTACCTTGTGCTTGTCTATGCTTTGGTGCCTCATGCATACATTTCCTAAATGTGAATCAGAGGGCTGTGATGGAGGTTTGATTGGCCTCTGTCTGGCAGCTCCTTCCTGTCTTGATGATGACAAATGACTCTCACACACGTACGACATTGAAACACACACACACACACACACAAACTGGCCAATATAGGAAACCACATCCAGTCAACACAATACACCTGTTACTTTTCAATGTTTATTCAGTGTTTTAAACATTTTATGTATTTCTTTAAAGTTTGTATTCATTGTGATAAGGCTTTTTTGTTGTTTGCATATTTGTATGTTTGATTTGATTCAATCAGCTGTTTGCTAAACACCTTCCCTTAACAGTTATTGCCCAATCATATCTTAGCAACCGTAACTAGGCATAATACGCATGCTCAGGATTTCTCTACATGTTGAAGCAGGAGGGTGGTGTCATTTTTTAGCCTTTCCAAAACCAAAACAAGAGCAATTGTGCAAGAAATGGATTTAACAGTGTTTATCTGCTCTAATGTAAACTGCAATTGCTAGCATGTCTGTGCTACCTATATATATATAGGCCTAGTACCAAGCGCCACTGTTAACTAACTACATAAGTTTGTGGCGTTACAGGTTACTCCTTTTCTTGATTATGGCTCCTTAGCGAGTCATTCTGTCCCATTCATTTTCTCTTTTGTTATCTCACTTTTAATTGAGTTTTTAAAGCAAATGATCCATACTTGAACCCCCCTGGGTGCAAAATGATCAAACCTTTTAAGGGGAGTGTTCTCTTTTTGACTGAACAGTGCATTGATTTGATGCTTTCTGTGGATAGTCACAATTCATTTTATGTTTAGCTTAAACCTCTTCCAGGATTTAGGTGGTATTGAGTCTTCCTGGGCTGGCAGAGAGTACATGTTGCTAAGTGCTGCAGCCCAAGAGGACATTTTAAGTGAGAAGTGGGCTGTGTGGAGTGGAGTTGGCGTGGACCAACTATGGCTATAAAAAACCCAAGGCAGGGGTAGACAATGTATCACTAAATACAAAGTGCCTTGTAGTTTGCCAGCAGTCAAATATTTCCAAACAACTGTTCAGCATTTTTTCCATTATCAAAAGAAGATGCTCATGTTGTATCTGAATCATGTTTGTTGAAATGTGTGATGCTGGAGAAAAACCAGGGTTTAAGTTTTAAGTTTACTGATTTGTCTGTTATCTACAGTAACTGATATTTCACAATTTAGTTGTTATGTGCCTCTCACCAGACAGCACTGATATGCTAATTCAGTATTTCCTCCTGCAGTTTGAATCACTTGAAAACAGCTACAGCAAAAGTGGAAACTAACAGGCAATCAGATGGCCAATAAAGGTTACCACTGCAGGCATTTTAGCTATGCACAATTTGTCAAAGAGCCTGATGGAAATGTTACAGTGGCACGTAGAGATAATTTTTGTATCTTGTGGATACTTTCCACTCTGGTGGATACAAATGTGCAAAATGGATCAAATGGAAATAAAACTTTTATCTTTTTTTTTAAATATAATTGAGAAAAACATGGCTATGTCAGGATGGAGGATGAAGATGAGGATGAACACGATACCACATTTAGATTTGATCTAAAGCGAGGATTTACTGATGTAAATGCAGCTTGCATAATAGAAAAATAACCAGTTAAAAATGTATAGATGTATTCCTTCTACAAAATACCATGGCAACAAGCTAGACAAAATGTTGCAGTTTTCCGTTGATGCTCATCTTGGGAAAATACCAAAAAAAAGTCATGTTTTCACTGTCTGAAAATGAAGTAATGGGGTGTTTAGGGCTATGTAGTTGTTTTAGTGTCTGCCAATGCACCACAAGCATCTCCTGAATATGAATGTGCTGCAACAATGGAATGCAAAACAAAGGCTGTTTTCCCCCTGGAGACTTGCTGTAGTGCTAACATACTATGAGCTGTAATGCGGGCTCTTGTTCCAGTTGCAGAGTTTGGGTCAACATGGTTTCTAAAGCAGCTCTAAATCCTTGTTAGGAAACACAACCAGGGGGGGTTTACTATAAAATCCTGAGAGGGCACAAGAGAGCCACTGAAGTTCATGGTCACGCTGTTTTCGTCCTTGTTCTGATCATCAGGCAGGGTAATCAACCACATTTTGTTCCCCTGCAATAGATCTCATTCATATTGTAATGTTTCCTCAAGGGAATTCAAACCAGATGCTCTCGCATTGGGTGATGTATAATGTAAGCAATGATAAAACGGTGCCGATGTGCACGTCGTCAGACATCAAAGTAGTGTGTGCAAACATCCTCTGAGCCGATTGAGGTGGAGGGCATCGGCGTGGACTAAATCAGCTGAAAAAGTGAACAAAAAGAATGACAATACATATGCTGTTCCTTACCAAAGTACCACACCGTTCTGCCAAAAAATGAGCTCACCCCCTTCTTGATCCTACTCGTAGGCTGGCCTGCCTGCCAAGAGTTGTGCCTTCACTCAGGCATAACCATTGCCGTTCCTGTGAACTTTGCTGGACGTCTTAAATGCAAACTGTGCCAATCATTTCAAACCTGATACATCCCTGAGTAGACGGCATAAAACAATTGTTTTATGAGGGTTGAGGTACGCACAAGCCTTGACATGTAACCGGTTTTGAATTGGGAGTACTTTAGTCTTTCTTTTTGCATTTTTTCTGAATGGATTCCTGAATTATTTTAAAGTGGTAAGTCAGAGTCGAGCAGACTTGTTTCATTATGTTTCAGGAGTCTTGTAGTAAAAACAAATGTCCACTTCCCTTCCTTCAACTTAGGCACTTGGAGACATCATATATAACCTGGGTGACTGAGAATCTTCACAGACATGTACAGTTTTCTTTCATTCTCTTGGTACCATAGCAACAGAGCATGAGGCTGAGCTGGTTTATCTTTATAGTACTGAGGAAACATTGAGGAGCAGGTTTCTTCCTTGACTCCCCTGCATTGGAATGACTGAACACAAACACTGTAACCTCTTTGCCTTTGTGTTTCTGTATGACTGTGTGTGTATCTTATCTGTGTTTGTGTGCATGTATGTCTGTATTTCTCTTCCTGATGAGCACATGGTGAGACTTCCCACAGCTTACCATTTACCCTTTCCAAGCAATCACCTCCTGAATTAGTTTGTTCGTGATTTCCAGCAAACTCGAAATTACAACACCACCTGCTTAATCTCACCGGGACCCAGCCCTCCTGTATCCGCATATTAGATTCATCTGTCTGTGCTACGTCTATTTTTTTAAACTGTGAAATTTTTCTTTGCTCTCTCTCCATGTCTGCATTGGTTTAACAGAGCCCACTGGGGTGTAAAATTGAAATTCAGACAGCCAAACGACACAGAAGATAACAGTTTGTTTTACCTTCACTATGCCGCAACCTAATAAAAAATTTTTTTTTTGTTGTCAGGAGACATGGACAGTATCTTTTGAAATAAATTGTGCAGATACATACTGTATAATGCCACTGTTATCAGGAGAGGATGTACTACTATTTATAAAGGCTTTGGAAGCTGATAGAGGTACGCCGGAGTGCTTTCATTTTAAAATGTCATAAGCTTATCCTAATTCATCAGTGGGACCAGCACAGTAGCATCTGCTGAATCAGTTTGAGATGCTTTCCACATGCGTTGTATTAACTATTCATGGCCTGGCAGAGTGAGTTATTATAGTGAATGACAGCGCAGGGGTCAGAAGATAGAGGAAGCACAAAAAAATAGCAGAACATGAGCAATGGATCAATGTTCAGAGCAAACAGATTGCTAAAGTTTACAAATCAGCATTACAGCATTTCTCTCAGGTTTAAAAACCTTTCTTGTTGTTCCTTTTGACGTTAAAAGGAAACTTTACTAAAGTAGTATTTTATATTCACAAGCACATGTTTGAGACCCTGACTCAAACATTACGGACTCAACAGCTCTTAAACATTATGGGTACATTTTGTCCTAGTTTTTCTTTTTTCTTTATGATAGTTGAATTGTTTTGTTATTTGGGCTTTCATAAATATAATCCCTCTCAAGCTCATTGAGAAAAGATTTGAATCTGGAAAAGTTCAGATTAAAATATTTCAACAACAATTGGATGGACAGGCATGAAAGTGATATTCATAGTTCAGAGATTAATTATCTGGATGACTTTTGTACTTTTTTTTTACTTTCCCTATTAGTTACACCACAAGGTTGACATTTGTGTTTTGGGAAAAAAAAACTAATAAATGTATTGCTATAAAATTTGGTGCAGACATTAATGGCTCACGATGACTTATAACATCAACCAAATACCTACAAAACTAATGATATTTCCAGCCTCAGCTGTAGAGTTTGTGTTTAGTGCTAATTAACAATATTGGAATGCTAACACGCTAAACTAAGGTGGTAAACACAGTGAACATTATAACTGCTAAACATTTGCATGTTAGCGTTCTTATTTTGAGCACATTAGCATGTTAATGTTAGCTTTTAGTTCAATGCACCGCTGTGTCGGTATAGCCTCAGAACGCTAGTGTAGCTGCAGACTACTTTCTACTTTGGTATATTGTTCTGTTTTGTATTTTTTCTTTTCAGCTGCTTTTTTGTTTTCAACAGAATATTTTTTTTATCTCAAAAGATTGCTGTCAAAATCTGCAAATTCACAATTATTAAATGCAGTTTTGTGAGTACAGGTGTGGATAACCTATATACTGCTATTGAGAGAAAAGAAAAATAGAAGAAAACATTTCTCAGTACGTTTTTACTTTTCTGTGCTAACTTCAGCTTCAACCCAGCACATCAGCAGAGTTCGTGTATTAAAATATAAAAGAAGAAACATTAGAAATCCACCAAGCACTGTCCATCCCATTCTGTCCTGAGGCAAAGAAAGGTTTATCAGCTTGTATCTCCTCTGGAGTATTTCAGAATTTCCAATTTTCTATTCTTCTAAAATCACCCCTGTTTTGCCCCAAGAACCTGAATTAAAAGCAAGCGAGAATCCAAGCAGAGGGTGAGACAGTGAGAAGGATGCACTCATTCAGATCACATGTACACATGCTCACTATGATCCTCTTCTCCACTGTCATGCTGTGCAGTTTCTATTTGGATAAAACTGAGCTGTCGCAGAATAACAAGTGGAACAACAACAGAGTCACACAGTCAACGTGGCTTTAGACAGCAAGAGACTGAGCCCACTTTGTTGTTAAGATAAGAGAGACGAGGTAGTGCAGGGCATCTGGTCCTGTCTGGTCACTGTACACTACAAGTCTCCACCAAATGCACTTCAGCTGCGTAAAACCTGTTTTATTGTTACCAGAGACTTGTGTTGGCAAACTAGGGATATATTTATTTACATGTAAACTGACTGGAATATTACACAACATATTTGAAATATATATAAAAAAAGTACAAATGCAAACAGATAGCACATATACATACAGTAGGTGCTGTTTATGGTGTTAAAACATGTTTAATAAAAAATATTTTGCTATTAAATTCTTCACGTGTCTGTATTTGGCCGCATATTCCCATCATTTTTACATTCTATCACTGTTCATGTGTGATGAGGCTGCTTGTTGCATCTATTTCTGTAAAACTCAGCAGTTAAAGCACAGGTTTGCCTTGCCAGAGGCATTTGGTTCTAATCCTAAGTCAGTTTAGCCAAGCCACATTTTCATGCATGCTGTCTTCCCTGAAAACATGGATGGATGTGGTCCTTTGAACAGCAGCAGGCTCACTCCTGGCTCTGAAATGTCTGTGCTGGCAATGGCACCAGAAAGATAGGACACGCCAATGCCTGTTTATAAAATGACCTCCAATAGTTGGGCAATGATCCTCATGAAAATACATGTTTTATCAAAACTAAAACACTGAATTATTTTTCTCTGTCATGCTTTCTTTTCCCTTTTCTGTATATGCAGGCATGTGTGCACGTGTTTGTGAACGAGTGTGTGTGTGTGTGCGTCAACTGTTAGCAAATAAATAATGTGCCTTGTGGCTCAACTTGAATAGCTGTTACTTTCATAAGCTTTCTTGTCAAATTGCCAGGCTCGACGTTGGGTATCACAAATTAAGTCCTTGTTTATTGTAAGTTTTATCATTGAGGCTTCTGTGGAAGAAAACATGCACACACTGAAAAAATACACTGACACAATTACACACGATACACCATTTAAAATTGTTTTTCCTGGTACGGTATGAATAATATGAAGTATGGATTTCCAAGAAGTGCCTCTAAAGAAGGTATTTGTCCACATTTTTACCTCTTTTAAACATGAAAAATGTCCACAGGGATGGATGGTTACCAACACATATTCTGCACACATTTCCTGAGCAGGGTCATAACACAGAAGAAAACCTACAAGGGGCAAAGGTGGAATAATCAACCATCTTCAGGCAATCTGGAGAGCAGTCAGAAGTAATTTAAATAAGTGTATTCTGCTGTACACCATTGTAATTTATTTTACCATTACTGTTCATTTCAATATTCCATGCATTTCCTTATTTACCACAGAAAATCATTGGAACCAGCATTACAATTATTGGGCTAATTTTCTTTTCACATATATTCATGTTTTTTCAATGTGATACATTACTCTATTCAACTTGATAATGTAGTATGGCCTGACTTATTTCTTTCTTTCTTTCTTTTATGGCAAATTCATATTCATAAACCATGACATTTAAAGCCTGTAAGTGCTTGGACATAATTTAAAATATAATGTAAACGTTCAAATCAAGGTAAAAGGCTGAGGTCAGGTACAAACCATACAGAATAAATATGAATTAAGCCTGAATTGAAAAATCCACACTTAAGATTTCTACCGTCTTACAGATCAGCCTCAGCTGTACTTTGTATTTAGTGCTAATTAGCAAAAGAACATATAAATTAGAACATAATTAACATTAAACCTTCTAAACATCAGCATGTTCATATAGATATCATGCCTAAGTTAGCTAGTTTAGCTCACATTAGCACAGCTAACGTGGCTTTAGACTCTTAAGTCTTGTTAAATGGTTTATTTAGCTTATTTCAGCCATACATAACACTTAATACTTTAGTTTATCTGAAGAATTTTAAATGAACTAAATAATTTTAATCTTCTCCTATCCAGAGAATGTCATATTTAATTAGATTTTGTGCAAGAATCTTTGTTGTTGTTCTACAACAGTAGCTCACTGATATATATCACAACTGTTTTCTGAGGATCCCTTTTTCGTATACCTGATTCCTCACATTACGGTACATTACACAACAAAATAAAGGTTCACTTACTGATTCTACAGTGTTGAGCATTTTAAGTAGAAAGTGGCAATTTGGGGGAGTCTGATACTGATAAAGTCACGCAACTGGAAAACATTAGACCAACTGAATCATATGTTGTGTGTGCTGAGCTCATTGATTATCATTTGTACTGGTTAACATCAGCTTTTCTTAATTCCATAATCCCCCTACTATATCGCCACAAGTTAAACCTTAAATCATGCATTTCTCATTGAAGCAACACATGTCCTTGCTTTTTATTTTCCAATTTACTGACTTCTCTGGCTACAGATGAAAATGCTGTGAACAGCTTTACACCATCCACACATCTTCTGTATCTCATATTTACTTTACGTGTCTGTGTCTGTGACATATGATCATGTGTGGCTGCACTTTCTCAACAATGCATCTATTCAAAGATGATGGAAATGATAATGTGTTCTGCTATTTCCCTGCTTTCATAAAAGACATGGGAGCATGTAGGTGTATGTGCAAGGGTAATTGGTATATAGCAGATGAAATATATTGTACATTTATCCAGAAGTATACGAATAAACAGCATGTGAAGTCAGGGACCTTTATATAAAAGGTAGAGGTTGCTGAACACTTACTCGCTTCACTGGATCTTTTCTATCCTTCTTTTCTATAACCAAATCAATATCTTAGCTTGAAAAGTTATCTACGATTATAAGCCCTATGTGCTCTAGTTTATTAAAGAATCCACATTTTGTTCTTGGTTTATTATTTATGAGGTTCTTCTTGTTAAGTTCTAAAAGATTTTTCTTGAACATTTGTTCCAGCTATACTTTGAAATTATTCCCAGCAGCCTCAGATACATATGATGATGAAACTGTTTATCTGGGAGTTAAAATGCCATCCTCTCTAATAAGTCTGAAACAGCAGTATATCTGCTACTGCCACAACACAACCAATTTATTCCTCTGTTTGTAGATACAGCTGAGACACCCGCCTCAGTCTAGCTGTGAGGTTGCCTCAGCATGGTAATAAATACAACAAAACTTAAATAAAAATGACACATTTTTAGTTTCCGGTTGTCATCCATCTGAGAGATGATGGAGTGACGGACACAGATAGGTTAGTCCCTTTCTGTCTGGAGGAGTAACACTGTGGAGTGCATGTTGGTGTGTCTGCCGAGCGTGCAGAGTGGCTCAGCGCTGCCGGGAGAAGAGGTTCCTCAGGGCATTGTTGTAGTTCTTATTAAAGGCGGTGTATATGAGCGGGTTGAAGAAAGAGTTGGAGTACCCCAACCACAGGAAGATGCTCTTCCAGATGGGTGGGATGTCACAGGAGCAAAGCGGAACGATGAGCTCGGTGATGAAGAAGGGAATCCAACAAAGTACAAACACGCCGATCAGAATGCCTACCATCAGCGCCGCCTTTTTCTCCTTCTGCTCGCGCCATGTGTCCCCATCTGTCTGGAAGGTCACGGTGGCGTGGCGCACAGTAAACACCATCTGGGGCTGCTGTGTTTCTTCCTTTACCTGCAAGGCAGCCGATCAGAGAATAAATCAGTTAATCCATTGATTGATTAATCAATCAGACAAACCTGGTTGGCATTGGAAATAGAAAAGCAATATGTTTAACAATTAAGGCCAAAGAAAAGCAATTGCTGAAGTGAAAATTTTTGTGGCTGCTCAACAAAACATGGCTTATAGGCTGCTAAACAGAAGTGTGAATCAACAGGTGGATCAACAAGCCAAAGCTTATCCTTTCATTTACACACACACACACACACACACACACACACACACACACACACACACACACACACACACACACACAGCATAAAGCCAGAGCTGTGTCTTAATCTGCATTTTCCAGCAGCCACTTTTGTGCCATTTCACAAACATACTGCACAGCCGAGTAAAGAAAGAAGAAAATGTCAACGTTAATCTGCTGACTTTCTCCTCTCTCATTTGTTGCCTAGCACAGCTCAAGGCTGACTTTATTTTTTGTTTATAAAGGTGAAGTTGCCCGGGTCATTCACCAAGCCTAGAGACTACCCATTCCTCTAAATGTGCTAGAAGTAAAGCGCACAGACTAACATTTTCACTGTTGTTTTCTATTTAAACAAGAACCTGCACACGGATGCAGAAACTTCACTCTGGAGTAAATTTAGCTGAATCAATACGGGTCAGCAGGGCCTATAACTGATAAGATGGATGAAGCAAATTCATTTGCAGCAGAGGCTATAGGTTAAAAGCAAAGGGCTGTGGGGAAGGAGTTACCAAATTTATTGGATGGTTTTGGATGCCTCGATATTATATACTGAATGGTGCAGTAGCTAAAATAACTGCAGGTCCTCCAACAACGGATCAATGATGGTTATGATCTTCTTTCAGATTATGAAGGTGAGACTCACCTTAAATAGCTCACACAACCTGAGAGCTTATTAATTAAACAAACAAGATAAAGTGTTCATAAGTAAGCTTTAAGTGGTGGTTGGTTGACTTTTTAACTTTAAGTCTTTATGCAAAGCTAATCATCTCATGGCTCTCACTTAACATTGACTGTTAGCAGAGCGGATTCTCCAGTGAGATTGAGTGTACAAAGTCATATACTTTGTGAGTATATGGACAGTCTCCTACTTGCAGCTTTTTTTTGTCTTGTTAGGAATGTTTGATCTGCTTTCATAATGTTAAAAGGGTATACAAGTTAAAGAAAGACAAATGTACTTAATGTGTTGAAGGTCAAGTAAGTCGGTCTGAAATCTTGACTGTTTTGAGGTTTTATGGAATCTAAAATGTCGAGATACAAGTTTGTTTTAACATCAGTCAGTTTGTAGTCACATTAACCATTTTCTGAAGCTATAGATTTTATAGCTTTCAGCACTGCAGTGTCGAGTTATTTGTGCATCTAGGCCAAGAATCTGTGCACCTTACTTATCAAGACATGCTATTTCTTGTGTCATGTGTATGTGTGTCTTAATGTCTTTGAGTGGGTGTCGATGGAGGTTTATTATGTTGGATGTTGAACTCCATGCAGAGTCGTTGCAGGGCTCAGTGCTTTGAATCTTTGACGCTGGAAAATGATGAGAATAAACTTTGGCTGGGTAATGAGACACGTATTATACAACCATAAGCTGGGAGTATGTCTGTGGAAAGCAAAACAACTAATAAAACATATTCCATTTAATTGCTATAGCTACAAGAGTGATTGCCTGTGTAATTAAACTTGACATAGAAGTTGGTCTATCAAAGCAGCAAAAGACAGGGGTAATGCATTCGATGATTGGTTCTCCTTGACCACAAATTCCTAATTTCCAGCCAACTGATGTCAAACTTGCTGTAAGTAAGGAGTATCTTGAGGATAGTGGGAAAATTTCCAGGTGCGTGCATTACATAAATTAAAAGAAAAAAAACGTCCGTTCTGAGAAACATTTCTCCTTTCTGTGAATATTTGCCAATTTATCAGCATGTTCATGTGGTGAAAGATTTTCATAAGTAGCCTTTCATAGGTGAGCGAAAAGGGTGTCTGCTCTGAGATGTCTAAAAGTGGCGTAATTTCTATCACTGAGGTGTTTTTTGAGGGGGGGTTAAAATTGTATTTCCCATCAAAAGGGCAGGTGAAAAGGAGGTGCAGACTCAATTTTCACAGGGAAAATTTGCCTGATTAAATATTTGCAAATGCTTGAGAATAGATTTAGACCTTTGTGTCTGCTGATTAGAGAAACGCCACAGCCAGGAAGGTGCAGTGGCCCATTAAAGATGCTAGAGGTGGTATTTATAGCATTCTACCGTCTGCTGACGCACATTAACAAGCTGGTGGTGATGAGCAGGATTCCTTGTCCGTAAGCTCATAAATCAGATACTTATGTTTCCTTGATTACTGTTAAATAACGTTGATAAAATAATATATAATTTCACATCAATCCACATTTGTGGATCAGGGGCATTGGCCAGTTCCAGGAGGAGAAATATTCATCACTTTATATAGGAGGGGTGCCAAATAAACTGCTGGCAGACATCTGTAGTCAGACCATGTGGTCTATTAACTCCAGAATCTCAACATGAGGGGTATAAAAAGCCAATCTTGCTGACTCACATAAAGCTCATCACAGCATAGCTGGTCATTCTAAGTCTCTTACTGGTTTCAGGGAGTGTCCTTTGTATTACCCAATACCTTGACATCTCCTGCACAAATAATCTCCGCTCTAGGTCACAGTGTTACACACAAACAATACAAGGGATTGCAAACAAAGGGGCGTAAGTGCCATGTTGTTGTTGTTATGAGTATTAAATATTAAATCAAAGCTCTCAGTGAGATCTTTTCATTGCCAAAAGGAAATAACTGAAATGATGACCAATAGGTTGTAATTAAAAGAAAACTAAACAGCTTAACAGTAAAAGTGTTGTTATTTGGAGTTTTATATCTCCTGAGTCCCAGGACACATCAATAAATGACAAGGGCACTCCAAAATGTATTTAAAAAAGGTAGACGTACACGCAGTTGCACTGTTTATAGAAGTTTTTAAGAGAAAAATCAGTATCAATTGATTTGATATGTTCCTACAATTTTATGATTTATTAATTTAAAATGAATGTGGTTTACAATTGTTTATTTACATACTGCCCATATTCTGCATTAGTCTACTGGGAAAATGTTTGTGCCAAAATATAATATATAAATATTTTTCAACTTAAACTTTAGAAATATTGTTTTTATAGTGATATGCAATCTGATAACACAAAAAGATCAAATATTGTGTTCAGTACATGGCAAAAGCAGATGATTCACGTTTGATCAAAATTGGCTCCAAGCCTTGAATAACTCTTTAACTCCAAAATAATGACACATCAGGCATTACTATATTACCTTAGTACTGACACCTTAATGGATCATACACATAACTTAAACAGACAGTGAAGTCATCATCCTACTAGACCGACAGTCTTGCTGGTTTGTTTCTGTGAAGTCCATTTCTGTCACTACAACCATGACCAGATCCCTGATATTGTGTTTCAGTGTTCCAGTTGCCGCTCTACCTAATGATGGATGTTGGTCCTTTCCATGCCTTGTCCCCATCCAACTTAAACAGGACAGGGTCTCCTGGTTTCTGATATTTCGTCCCATGAGCAGATCCGCTGTGCACATTAATGCTAACAGTGGGTCGCCTTGTTTAAGGATGTGTTTTTCTGTTTGAAAGACATACCCTTTTCCCGGAGTGTTGTGAGGGCCGGACGTGACATGCACAGTGTCATAATGTAGTTTTTCCAGGTTTCACTTTTGTGTTGTGAACCATATCACTAACCATCTGGTCAGGAATTAAATTCTTCAATTCTTTCAAATTTCAGTGACTTAACAACACGGTCTGCCTTGTGTGATAAGCCCCTCACATGTTGGCAATGAGTCTTTCACTGTGTAATAACATTTTGCACTGTGTACGATGCTATACACACTCTTTCTTTAATCAGCTGCAGTACCCATTGCACTTGTTCATCCCTCTGTGTAGCAAAGTTTATGGTGTCTGGTTTGTGCTGCGATATTGACCAACTGTAAGTGACAGGACTGACATGACAAGCAACGTCTGTCTCTGTGGTGTTGTCTCTGTCTTCTAATGGCCTGCATGACAATGCATTAATGATGACCAGTGTTTTTTTCATACTCCTGCTACAAATTTTCAGTTTGCACATACCTGGTCTCCTGGACCAATATCCAACTGGCTTCCAGCTTTCCCTGAGCATCTGCGGAAGGATTCCGTAACTGCTTGTGTCTGCTGAAACAGCTGTCTGCCTCTGGGACAAAGTGAGCCAAACCTGGTGATGTTTTAAGGGCTTCTTTGAGTTGCCGGAAGTGGCTGATTCCATTTCTTCTTTCAGCAGATCATAAAGGAGACATGCTATAGTCATAGTCAACTATGTATTTGTGATAAATAGTTCCCAGTGCAAGTGTTTTCTACCAGCCCCATCTCTACTGCTGCCTCCCTACCTAATAGGTTGATGACCATTGACCCTTCTGCCAATTATATGCCAAAGATGCACTTCCTCTGTTTATGAAAGGGTACAAGCAGTGAAATTCCCCACAATATTTCTATCATGAGCCTGTATCTCTCTAACCTGTTGCCACTCCCCAGGTGGTTCTCTCCTCTCTCCCTGCGTGCGTGTCTAATTGTGTGAGTGGGGACAGGTGTGTTGGAGCCAGAGCAGAGCCACACCAGCTGCACCTCATCTCAATAATCAAGACCCCTACAAATACTCATCCTTGTCCCTACCATGCTGCCAGACCATAGCTGCTGCACCGCACAGTCTTTGTTTTGACCAGTTTTTCATGTAGTTACCTGTTTTTTTCCCACCTGCCTAACCCTGTCTCCTGTTCCCTTGGCAGTCCTCTCTGCCCTGGCTCCAGTCCCTGTCCCCAGCATCTCATCTCATCAGCCCTGCTTCCTTGTCCTGGATCCTCACTGGTGCCAGCTTCCAGCCCAAGCTTCAGCCCCAGGTTGCCAGCTTTCATCTCATACCCCAGTTTGTCAGCTAGCAGCCCAAGCTTCCAATGCTTGCATTCCCTTCCCGAGGCTTTACAATGAATCCCTTTTTCTGTTTAATCCCTGTCTCCTCACCTTGGAGCATCTGCGCTTGGGTTTGCTAACCTAGTCTTAAAAACTGCACAACCCTCCCAGGCTGTCTAGGGGTCAGCTAGATATAACTTGCTTTCTGAATGTTTTCAAGTTCATTACAGTAACTTCAACTTCTGTCCAATGGACTGCACAGCCCTGATTTTTACTAGGTATAAGTCTCTCTAATAGTAGTGACTGCTGACTTTTTTTCTCTCCCAATGGCCTTTTTCCCTGACATTTTCTACGTTCAGATTCTAATGTTAGGTATTTCCTTGTGGCATTATGCTTTTCCTTTCTGCATCGCCGGAACCTATAATCCCCTGAGAAAGATTCCTCCTGTTCGTCACTTCTCAGCTGTCTCCCACCTGTCTTCGATGGTCACCAGTGTATCACCTCCTGCACACTAAATGCTGCCTGTTGCGCCTGTTGCTCCTGTTGCTCCTGCTTGCTTATCTGCTGTGCTACATCCTCTTCTTTTCGTACCATCTGCACTGCAGTTTCCAGTGTAAGGTCGGACATTACCAGTAATCGCCTTGAGATCTCTTTGTCGTGCATAACAACCCAAGTGTCTCTAAAATACTGAGTAGGGGATGATGAAGGATGCAACTTTTTTTCCCCAGCTTCTGGATTTGCTGGTGGAATCTCATGTATCATGTTTTTCTTAGGTGTGAAGGAATCATTTAATTTAGCTAGAACAGTCTCATTGTTGTCCTCTTTCTCCCTTTATAAGGGTACAAACCTGGAACTTGCTGCCCTTTTTTTCCAACTTTGCAGTCGACCTGTACTGGATGAATTTCCTTTTCCAGGCAGGCCAGTCTCTGGGCCATTCAAAGTTTAAGTTTTCTAACCTGCTGGGCAACACAGCTTATTTGTGCTCACAACACCACAACGTTTTAAGGTGTCAATCTACACGCATTACCCAATACCTTGACAAGGGAGAGGATAATGATATTGTGACTTATAAGGATGAGGGGGTATTTTAAGAAATGGATTTTAAAAAAAGAAAATGAATAATCACCTCAGCCATGGGTGTTATTGTGTTGGTCTTGCGGGAGCCAATCCGAAACTTGGCAGCCTTGTAGATCTTCCAGTAAACAAACAGCACCACACAAAGCGGCAGATAAAATGCCCCGAAGGTGGAGAAGATTGTGTAGGACGGCTCCTGGCTCACCTGGCACTTCATTCCCTCTGAGTAGGTTTCCCCCCAGCCGAAGAGAGGCGACAGGGAAATAATTGAGGACAGCAGCCACGTGAGTGCGATCATCACATTGGAGATCTTTTTACGTGTCTTGAGCGTGTACTGCAGGTGCCTTGTGATGGACCAGTAGCGATCCAATGCAATGGCTGTCACGTTCCAGATGCTTGCTGTGCAGCAGAGCACATCGAAGGAGATCCACACCTGGCACAGCACGCGACCCAGTTTCCACAACCTGCCATTCAGCTCATGGACAAGGCTGAGCGGCATGACCAGGGCGGCCACCATCACGTCGGAGATGGCCATGGAAGCCACCAGGTTGTGGGGCACCCGGTGGAATGTCCTTACCCTCAGGATGGTCACCAGCACCAGCAAGTTCCACACAAAGGTGGCCACCACCAGCATTGCCAATAATGTGAGAGTCAGCACGCTGAAAACCGAAAAGGGCCGGTAGATGTTTCCCCCGGAGTCATGGCTGTCGAAAGCTCCACTGAAGTTGGTTGTCAGTATGCTGGTGTTTGGGTACGTCATGGTAGCTGCTTACAGCCCCGCAGCCAAGGGCCAAGGCGATTCAGAGACAGTTTCTGCAGACAGTTGACGCATTCTACAGTGGGGGGAGAGAGAAGAGGAACAAACTAGATTAAAGACATACACTACTCACACAAAATAATAGCTTTTGCTGCTGGCTTTGCACCATTGCGTAAAATGCACTAGTGTACATCACTGTCGTTCACAAGAGAGGTGATTTGCTCACAAAGCACTTTCTTGCAGCTGTCAAGCAAACCTGCCTACAACTTTCAAGTGCAATTTCATCTACTGTTAAAACGTCTCAAAAGTACTCTGAGACATCTCTGTGTCTAGAAAAGACCATACATATTCAGTTTCATCATCCTACTGCCGTCCTTTGATTAGCATCAAAGTATGGCCTCAGTTGCAAAATGAACAGTTTTAAGTGGAGTCTTTGTTGTAATCTCATTCAGAAATACCTCACTTTGGTATGCAGTAGAGAGATTCCTCTATTAAGCAGTTATATGTTTTAAGTGTTAGCACAGAGCAGCATATATTTTCACTTCAAATAAGACTTCGAAGAAGTCTGTAGGAGAGATTCTTTGTATTAACATAGATTCTCTGTCTTGTCTGTTTCAGATTCACAAAAGAGAAGATTTGACATGCCAGCTCTATCAATAAATTCACAGGAGAGGCTCAGCAAGTCTACACTACACAATGTTCAACAGCACAGAAACAATGAATCTCTTTCTTTGGTTATCGATCTTAAACTTACAACTGCTACCGACAGTATGAACGATTAGACTAATTTAAGTACAAGTGGCATAATTACATAAATCAACTATTACATGCTTTCAATGACTAAGTAAAAACTTTAAGGATTTGGCTAACATTAGAAATTCCTAATTTCTGCCCCGAATACATTGTTATGATAACTAAGACACATCTGACTCACAGAAGCATCAGTTTTAGCAGCATCACTGGAGGCAATAATGATTTCATGCATCATGTTTCAGAAAGCATATTCAGATGTGCCTGATTAAACATTCTCAAAAGATGATAATTTTAATCATTAATCATAATTTCTTATTTATACATGCTCAGTTAAACTACTTCTACTTTAACCTATTCCTACGACCTCGATAAATCCTCCCAGGCTTTTTTAAAATACGGATCTTACCTTGACCCTAGTGCTTCTGCCAGACCAGAGTGTTTAAAGTTCTAACTGTGATCTTGAATATTAAATATAACCATTCATTTTGCATTTCCTTGTGACATTGTAATGAAGGGTTCTGGATGACTTGCTCAGGTTTTTCCTTTGCCACTGTGTCCATAATGAGTGTAGCTAATGCACATAATTCAGTAGAAATAAATAGCTCTAATTGAGTTTGGTTTAAATTGCATGATTTAATCAATGGGATCATATTCTTGTGGCTGTTTGGCTTGTAATGACATCACTTTTGGCTGTATTACCAAAACATTAATATGGGGAATAAATCAATCAGATGTTCCTCGAATTTGTAAGGACATGAAGAAGATAATTAAAACATAACAGAGTTCCTGCTGCAATACTTTGTTCATATATGTTTTTACACCCACTGGATTGTGTCAGACTGATCAACAATAAGGCCCGATGGGTAATAACAATACGAGCCATGTCCCTGTCAGTCGGTGTATTTATGTGACATGTGACACTGTCTCTTAGCATCACAAACCATGCTCTCTAATCAAAGGGTCCAACCAAACACACCGATAGGCCCTCTGCTCTCTCTTCTCCCCGCTCCTATTAACAAGCCTAATAGCCATGAAATTGGACAACCGTTATGAAGGGAACAGGCAATCAAACATTCCCGCTCCCACCCTCAAACAGCTGTCACTCACTCTGTGAAAGAAAAACACACAAGGCAGAAAAACACATTCAAGTGTATATATGCACATGTGAGAGGAGTGAGGAGGGAGACATGCTGATAGACAGGAATACAGGAATCATGCTCACTGATGTCAAAGGATAATAACTGAGGACGTTCTAGTCTATATTTTGGAGTGTTTTCCAGACAGCTGTGTGGGTAAAGTGTCAATTCAGGCCAGTCACTGTCTTGAGATCTGCAAGTGTCATCTGGTTCACTGGGCATATTTACTCAGGAGCCTTGTGGGAATTTTAGTTAACTGTGAGAAATTAGACAGGGATAGAGGATGATTAACATCTCATTACCTATCACAGAGTCCATGTGCTTTTACTTTGTAAGTCCAACAGGAGAACAGAGGTGAAAAAGATAAGTTATAACTGTGAAGAATTTTCATGTTCCTTGACAGAGCTGCAGCAAGGAGATATTTCCAGACCTCAAATATTTCATTATAATTTTATAATGAGCAAATTTATCTGTAACTACAGACCTTTCCGGGCTTCATTCGCCTTTGCAAGAAAGCCACACTGCACCCGTTGCTGTGGAAATCAAGACGCTGGACACAAATTTAGATTAATGTGTTTTGCATGTTTTTTAAATCTAATTTTCTTGGCTGCTATTATTTCTAGACCATACAAATTTGAGTGTAAATTTCTCAGCAAAAGAATAGAATAGTAGTGTGTATTTGCCTTTCATGCCTCTTTTTTCTGTCTCTAATTTATTATATAAATATTATAAATACTATAAATTTATTTATTTATTTATTTATTATTTTTTGCCCCTTCTATGCAATCATAAAACACAATTTATAACAAAGCATTGAAGGCTGCCAGCTGCAGATTCAGGTGAAAAGCACTTGGACATCATCACAACACACTGTCACAACCTTGTGATTAAAACAGTAAGAGTGTGAATGGCATCCCCTTTGTGTAAAGCGCCCCTGCTCTGGAACTGTTGTGTTGGTTACACGATCTTCAGGGGATGACATTTGCAGCTGAAAGGAGGGAAGGTATGTAGATGTGTCCTTAGGATTGGGTGATATTAAAACCATAAAGCGAATCTTCAACTTGAGTGGTAATTCAGTTCTGTTTTCAGCAGCTTTAGCACTTTGGTTTGGTGAAACATGTTTTCCAAACCAATGTGATGTTTCACATTACAGCATGCCTCTCTTACTCATTGAACGCATTTACATGTGCATCATTTACTGAAAGAGATTCAACAGTTTTACTCTCCAGAATAATTTACCATTTAAATATTTAGGAGCTTACACGTCCCACGAGGTTTCCTGCCTGCACTTCACTCTGGTTATAGATTATCATCATAACCAAGACACTTGTTACACCCTCCGCCCCCCCAACAAAAACACAGCCTCACTTTTAAATCCTATCTTAAAAATACCCAACGGTATATCTTGTTAGAAAAGAAAAAACTCGGCGGCAACAATTCATTCACATTAGTAAATAACTCACCCCATTAAACAGTTCAGCATAAAGCAGTCCTGCATGAGATGCTCGGTCTTAATCTCTCCATCGAAATTCACTTTGCTGGTCTTGTCAGCGGAGTGATGAACCGCCTGGCTCAGCGTTGCTGACAGCAGAAACACACCTCGCACTGAGGATACAGAGGCGCTGGAATGAACCACACAGTGGTCGGAAGGGGGAACTGAGTCCAATTGAGACGATAAACACTGCGTTTTCTAGGCATGTGGGAGAGTTGTGCGTGTGTGTGTGTATTTTTGCTTGAGCAGGAGCCTTGATTTCAGTAACATGAGGTGTGTAAGTAGAGGATACCTCTGTCAAGACAGACTGTTGCTGCTCAGGAAACATTCCGTGTTTCTAATTAGTCTTATTCTGCAGTGATCAGAGGGTTTCTCAAGGAGACACCGATCCTGCTGCTTTATGATGGATGATACATCCGTGCGACCACCCTTTAAAGTCCCCAGACATTTCTCACATCCTGCAGACGTGATTAATCCGTATTAATAAAAAAAAAAAGTAATTCAAATCTCATTTGTTGGCAGGAACGTGGCCCTGTACAGTATTACGTTTCTCCTGATTTAGGATCCGTGTAGAAAATCAAGTAGGGGAATTTCCTTTATCCAGCGATGTCCAGAGAAAACCTGTGAGTTAACCATCTACCCATTAAGTATCTGTTTCTAAGATGTTTTCATTTTGAAAAGAAAACCATCTTGTTTATTAATGTTAATTGGCCTACCTTCCCCAGCAACACGCTCACTGATGGACTGGGGGACAGTGGGGTTAATCACATCAAAAGTGTCCTCTTCGATGCCTTATGTGCAAGAAAAGGTGGTCCATTGCCCTCTAGGGTGCCCCTCCAGTGGAGAAAATGCAGTGCAGTGCCATATAGGCTGTCCTATAAAAATAAGTTGGCCTCTATTTGTCAGTAAATCAGTGGTTCTCAATTTTTTTTGTGTCAAACCCCCCTTCAGAAGTCAAAGAAAGTTCATGCCCCACACCCCAAAATTGTTTTTTAGCAACCATTAGTAAAAAAGGACCCACGCTTTGTGAAGCATGATAGCATTAGCCAGTTCTTGCTTATTTATTGGTTCAACTCCATATTTTTACTCTGGTCATCCACACCCAACCTGCAGTGGCTCTATCCCCCACCAGTTTGAGAACCACAGCTCTAAATGGTTAAACTGTTAATAGTTCCCTGTGCATATTTATTTCAGACAAGTTGTAGTTTAACTTTAAATATGAGTCACAGAATAAAACAACTTTAATCTTAACCATGGTTTGGAACCGTTTCACAATAAATGCATCATGACTTTTCTGACCTCACTGAATGCAGCTGGTCCCCTTTTTTAATTTCTTCTGCCCCTGTCCCTCAGACAGCCTGAGCCCACCACTGGATACAAGAGACACTGATTTTATAATGTCAGGCTGCTACTGTGAAGGTAACTGACATACAGCTGTCCTTTATAACATAACACAATACAAAGCAACGCCTTGACTGTGGACTGACTGTTTAGTCACAGACACACCACGAATCTCTGTAGTAACTGATAATAAATCAGTTACTACTGAGAACCCATAAAGTTGTTGTTCCAGACCCTAGTCAGCGCCTTGGGAGGCATGTGCATCATAGAAAAAAAGGACTGTGTTTATGACAGCACAATCTGCATTAAGCCCCACGTTAAAACTGCATGTACTTTGACTACAGCTGTGACTGTGGTGTAAATGTCACATTACACACCTTCCACCCCCTTAATTCAGCAACCTTTGAGTGTACGATGAGTGTTTATCTAATTGTTAAACACTTATTTCCTCCACATCCATGGGATTTGTTTGAGACACCTACTCAAAGAGGCCTAGTGCGCTTCGGTAACTAACCATGAAATATGCAGCTGCACATGTGCTATGTGTAGGTGCACTTGGCGTTTATCACATCATCCCCTGCTCAAGGAAAACATTTGAGTAGCAGAGCCTCACCCCCCTGATTCCCTCATACAGGTGATGCTGCATGATGCACAAAATCAAATCAGCTTAGCAGTTGCTTGTGCAATCATTGCTGAATAAACTGCTTTGTGAAATTGTGCCTTGCTAATTATAGAGCTATGAAGGCATTAATGCAGCCCACTTAAAGTGTCAGTGCAAAGTGCTCCTTATTAAAACAGATGACATACTTGCACTTCCAGCTGTTTAGCTGTTTGGTCTCCAGAGTTGATGAAAATACACTGCAGCAGGCTTACATGGAAACACTGGAAAAGCTCATATCATGCAGTGTAGACTGTAAAAAATCACTAATCAAGCTTAACATTTAGCTCTGTGTCAGCAGAAAGATCACACTGTGTCCTGTTTTGAGCAGCTGTTACCTTACTCAAACTAAATGCAAACATTACACTTGCTCTACTCTGCTCCCTTGCCCGAGGCAAAAGGGTACTTTATTTCTCTTTGTCTGAGCACAATACTGTAAATCACATATCTGACCTTGTCCCGCCAGACTGGTTTCGTCCCCAATAAATAGCCAGTCATCAATTATTCCTATTACTACCAGAATTTAACACTGTCAGCAACTGTAGCTCTTGTACCACAAAGAGAGAAATATGATGTGGTCTTGGATCAGGGACTTTGCTGCTTAACCTGCCACATAAATTCAGTGGCTTGCCTGTGTCTGGCCTGCAGAAATTGTGCAATGAGTGATTGAAGGTGAACCACAGAGAAACACGGGAAATCATATTAGGGCACCCTCTGTTTGTTCTGTGATCCCAAGAGGTTACATGTGAGTATGTTTTAACACGTTGTACATGGTACACTGCCCTGTTGAAGCAGCGTCATGATGTATTTGAAACAAGAGTTAATTGCTTAGAATATACTCCAAATAATTGTGATCTGTTTATTGGCTACAATCAGTATTTTTTCACATTTTCACATTTATGTGTTTAATTTTGTAGCATTTTATTTGGGATTTCACACAAACAACAAACTTCCTAAGGTGATCATAAATAATGACAAATAATAGCAGATAAAAGGCTAAACCTTTTGACCTTGAATCATACATTCTTCCTCTATTTTGCCGACAAGGTTGATACTGTGAGGCCCTACTGTCATTTGTCCCTGAGAGTGAATGATATCTGTCTTGACTATACCACCCACACCTAATTACAGCATCAGCATGTGTCAGTAGCTGGCAAAGCAGGAGTAGGTTCAGACAGGCAAGGTGTTAGGCTGTGATGTGCTGAGGCATGCAGCATTGGCCCAGTAGATGAAGCAAAAGTCATTCAATAAATTGTGAGGATGGAGTTGTGGAGGTCCTCTTTAACTGTCTGCTGGCAGTGTACACAGGGAGCAGAAATTCCTGCACATGAACCATGCTCCCAACTTGTACTGTACAGTATGCTTGAAAAATATTTTACAAGGTTCACTCAGTGTGACAATGACCTCAGGTACAGCATGCATGCCAAAGACTGCAGCAAGCCATTTTACTTTAACAGCGTGTTTGCTTACCTGCATTCGCAACATTCAGCATAGGAACCTGACCTGAAATATATAACGAAATTGAATGCAATAGGTGATTCAGAGAGCTATTAATGCATGTCTTAACTTACAGCTTACATTGTTTAATTTAGCCGCATGTTATAACTATAAAATTAAAAATGATAATTGTGAACGGTTTGCACATTTTAACCCAAAAAAATGAAAAGCTGTCTTTTTAATGAAATGTTTTGACAACTATTGGATGGATTGAATGATGAATTGTAATCACTTTGGTGATCCATTAACTTAAACATATAGCACCCTCATTCAATTTGTCCAATACCTTGGTTTATGAGCAAATACCATTCCCATCAGCCACAACTGTACTTTGTGTTTAGTTCAAATTAGCAAATGCTAACATGCAAAATTAAGATGGAGAACATGGTAAATCTTATACCTTCTAACCATCAGCTTGTGAACCATTAAGCATTAGCTTTTAACTTTAAGCAGCGCTCTGCCTAAGTACAGATTAACAGAGCTACTAAGATGACTGCAGACTGTTTTTAGTCTTGTTATTAGAAATATCATAATGAAACAGACCTTATAAAGCCTTTTTTTTGCAACAAAATCGTGTCCATTTGTAAAATATTATGGAATTGGATTATCTTCTGAAAATAGATAAAGTAAGGACATTTTGCCTTTTATTGACTGACACGATTTTTTATCATGTAGATATTATGATATTAAGTAAGTTAATGTCTGTATGAGTATAGCTGTTGCATGTTGTATTATCGTTGCCATCATGTAATTATGTGGAAATGATGTCTATTTGTATTGTCACTATATGCATTTGTATATGGTCCCCAGGAGAAATGGTTGCTTTGATACAGCAGCTAATGAGGATTCAAACAAACACTCAAACACATTTTTTCTCCACACATTTTTTTAATTGGTTGGTTGTGATTTTTACCAGTAACACCCCTCTCAGTCAAAAATACCCATCTCTATTTCTTTCCCTAAGTTGATATTGAAAAACACAGTCTTTCATTCCACCTCTGTGATCTTCCCTGAAACGTTTGACTGGTTTTAGGCATTGCACATAATATGGTGTCCTTATTGTACAGCAGTCATCTTGATAAATTGCCCTGACCCTGTGTGGTGCTGTGAACTTGCCAAGACTGGAAATACTTTAGCAGCCTGCGATGTTACACGAATTTCAAGCTGCTGTAAATGACAGAATGAGGCTTTAGTTTTCCTTTCTCCAAAGATTTATAAGAATGGTCAGATTGTTAGTGCAAAGCTATATGATATGTTGCTGTCACTGTCAGTGTATAGCACTTTTTCTTCTAGCACTTATTTATTTATGACTCCTCACACAAGAAAACGGACAGGGGGAATCTGACCCATGAGATGAAAATCATTTTTAAATCATTATTTCCCCTTCTGGTTCTTAAATCTGTAAATTTATGTTTAGATTTTTAAAGATACGATTAAATAAATACATGCACTAACTGTATATCTGTCAGGGAAGGATTTCCTGGCCTCTCCTTTCGTTTTGGATCACCACAATGCAGATGATATATTCAGTCTTATTCACACCTTTCCAAAGATGACACATCGAGTGCAATGCATTTCAAAACACAATGAGTCAGTGCATGGATTGCGGATCTTTGGTCATTTAACTCCTAGGGTGAAAGGCATTGCAGACTGCTGTCAAGAATGTGAATCCACATGTCATTTATCCTAAAATGAACTCTTATTTACACTCTGGGGAGAATCTAATTGTTCCAGATGAGTTTATCATCTTCATGAATATGCTTTTAATTCAAGTGATTTAATGCCAGTTAGTTTAAAGCTCTTTTCAAAGCATCTTAACTTCAGCATAGGATTTATGCATGATTATCTCCTCTGCTTTTATCTTTTTAAAGAGCTATCTGTGTCACATGGTATTAAATTCAAGCATAAATCTAGCAGAAGCGAATGTATGCAGTTATTGCCCATTTTTCATCTTGAAACAATTCTGACACCATTGGATGTCAACCAGACTCCTGTCACTAAATACCTTATATAATTACTGTCCTTTGAGTAATTGAAAAGAGTAGCTTACACATAAAACAAAAGCTAATTTGAGTATTTTAATTTAATTATTCTTCAACAAGAATTTTTAATTGAAATAGTTAATGAACTGTTGAAGTCTTTTTAACTGCCAATTGTCTAATTTCAGATCTTATGCCTCAAGTGATCCCCTGACTCATCTTTTAGGTGAATAGCCTGAGGTATTGCCCTAAAAAAATAAGGAAATTAATAAAGCACTCAAGGTCATGTGCCAGGAAACTCTGAGAGGAGCCATCCATCTACTGCTCCTAGGGACAGGCCAAGGTAAAACAGGCCGAGGCTTCATATTTCTTTAAAATGACATTAACATTTTCAAGTGCAACAATCAAGAAGTGTGGCTCAGAATTACAATTGCTCATCTAGTATTGTTCTACTGCAGCCTGGAAGCCCTTTAAATTTAAACCACAAGGCTGTATCATCTTTTCAGATCTGTTAACATCTTTGTGTTCAGTATCGGAGACACATGCATCTACAGTTTGTTGTCAAGGCATGTTGATTTCTCCCACTTTTCATGAGTCTGGCACCTTTCCTCCAATCCGCCTCTCACCTCACTCAGTTAAAAATAAAAAGTGCTGGGAAGCCATAGAGCTCGCTGCCCTACAACACACACACATACACACACCACACCCCACATCACATGTCATCTCAGACACCAACCAGTGCATCGGGAACACTTGTGTAACAGTATGAAGGGCCCTTTAATCTGTAATTTGCTGCAATCAGAGACCCTGGACCTTTGGGGTACAATGAGTCAGATACTTGAAATTGATCCCTTGCCAGAAGCCACACAATGTAAGTATACTGTCCTATTTTCTGTATGTAAGCTCCTTGCTTTGCCCTGTTGGAAGGCTTAATATGAAGTCAGTAGTGACACATCTAATTTAGGAAGGTTAGCCTATCTTCTTCCTCATTTTCACTTGTGGACTGGAGCTGAAGTTTTGATCCTGAAAATGACTAGAAGTCTATAGTTTCATTACCCCAGTCTTTCCTTTATAAGTATTATAAGTCTTTTCCTCATAAACAGACTCCACTTCCCTCCAGGTGTAGTAATATTTCCCCTTGACACATTTTGCATTTTTTACATCTAGAAACATACTGAGCATTTAGTGGAAATGCATTTTACTTGCAGTTTGAATAACAAATTCAGTCCAGTCAGACTGGCTTCACTCAACATTTTCCTTCCCAATCAGAAACCCATCTCACATTGGACAAACAAAGAGCACAGAAATAATGCTGTTGTTATACAAACAGCAAACAGCATGCTTATGGTAACATGCATAGTAAGTAAGTGCTTGAGTGACAAACATTATGCTGCTGGCTGTTGTCTGATGGATCTGTTTGTGGCCTACATGTTCTGCTGGCTGCTATTTATTTTTTTTTTTTTTGCTGTCCTCTACTATATACTGTGTTTGCATAATGAATAATTGTGTTTTAATTTGTTTGTTGCTGAGATTTATTTATTTTTTGTTGATACTGGCCATTTGAATTATGATGATTTTTGTTGTTGTGCAAAGAGTTGATGTTAGAGTATTCTAAGTGTTAAGTGGCTGAATTGGTTTTGCTGCAGGCTAGGCTATTTCCCTCCAGGTTGTTGCCATTGTTTTGAGGGGTTGTCTACAGGCTCAGTGGGTAATGTTATTTATTGGCTTGAGGGATGTAAACATGATTGTTTTGCTCACACAGCCCATTCTGATCATTATTTCCCAGTAATAATGCCTTCTTAATGGAAACTCAGCAACAAACGCATCAGTCACATTCACATTTTCTCCACACACTTCTTGTCCAGCCACAAATCAGAGAAATATTTTAGTGTTCAGCTTACTCTTCTTTACATCATATATCTTCTTATCTTCTTATGCTAATATTTCATCAGAAGACAATGAAGGTTTGTCTGTAAGATTCAAATGTGTAATATGTGTAGAGGTTTAGATCTATACATAGTTAAACCTACTACACAGAGTTTTTAGCTGGTTAAACAGTCTCTATTGAATACCGATGCCTCTATATGACCTACATAAGCACATGAGACCATCAGCAAGAAGATTGTATGTATAGTTAATGCCTGCCACAGGGTTGGATTCACCTTGAAGTCATTGAAATAGGTGGTAGAAACTCCCTTTTGTCCACAGGGCCTGACAGAATCATCAGAAAATAAAAGTTCCTTGTTGCTGCTTTAAATGAATAGCTTGACATTTTAAGAAATAAAATTATTTGCATTCTTGTTGCGAGTTAGATGAGAAGACTGATCCCACTCCCATATTTGTATGCTTTATAGTAAGCTACACCCAGCACAGCACATAGTTAGCTTAGCATAGCACAAAGACTGAAAACAGGGCGACACACCTAGCCTAGGTCTGCCAGATGGTAAATAAATCCACCAACTAGCACCTCTAAAGCTCACTAATATCACTTTATATCTCATTTGCTTAATCCGTTCAAAAACCTGAGTGTAAAAATATCAAACTTTGATTTTATGGGAGGTTATTTGCTGGGCTATTTCTTGGCTCTGGAGCCTTTTCATCACTGTGCAGAGTCTATAGCTTTCATCATAGACTTGCTATATACCAAACAAATGTGATATACTGTATGTGAGTAACAGAAGCACATAAGATTATCTTTCAAATTGGCGTTCAATCATCATGGCAGCTCTCATGTTATTAGCAATTTTACGTCTGTTTGTTTGTTGCTTGAAACAAAGTCAAGGTGATGCTGATTCAACAGTCACACAAATAAGTGAAAACACTTGTTTGAGTTGCGAGTCCATGTATTGTGACATCATTTTAATTAATTCGGAATAAAGTATGAAACTAGGCTCGCTCTCAAAATCTATTCAGCAGCAGTTCAAGAACAAACCCTTTCCAGTTTTTTTTTTCCTGCAGGCACTTTTGTTTATACATCTTGTTGACATGCCCCTCATATTTCCCCGAGTGTGTGTGTTCTTTTTCAAATGTTCAGAATCAGAATTACTTCGTTCACCAATGGCAATAAAAGGAAACAGGCTTTCCTAATTTATGTTGACACATTACCAGACAGATACACAATACAAACCTAGCACACACAAGTGACATTAAATGCAGGAAAAACATGACTGTGAACCAGTCATATTAATATAATCATGCCACAAGTGTTGTCAAAGAATCATTCCAGAAGTAGCAAGTAGGTGATAACAAACAGTTCATGCAGAAATAACAGATGTGGAAAACATCTGTAGACAGTTTATTAGTGTCCTCATCAATCATCAACTGTTCAGCTCTTCAGACTGGTTCTAAGCATGTGGTGCTGGATTACATTTCTATCTTTTTAAAGTAATTTAAGACCACAAGAGAACCGTGTTCTGTATAATTATTACACCCTTAATTACGACTGTAAATTAAAATCTATATCTTTTGATTAACATCAACAAGTTCCTTGTTGGTTTGCCTGTGTCCTAGAAGACTACATCAATGCTCGTCTGCACTGACGAAAAAGCACCACCACTAATTAGTCAGATGTCGCTTAAAAAAATCATAATTTCAAGTAATAATTATTCTTACAGATTTCACTCTTTGGTGTGTGCTGTCCCCATATCTGGACTGAGTGGGTTTCTCTTAAATATGGAGCAATAGGACTCAGGGATTACCAGCTAATTAGTGTAACTGTGTCATGGGATTAATTAATTCAAAGCATTTACATATATTCTAATTGTTTTACCAAGCTAATTGGCATCACTGTGCCACATATGTAATGCCGAGGATTGCTGAAGTTTGTTTGCTTCCAGCGAAAGCAAATATGTCAGCCTTCCTGCATGTTGTTGTTGCCCTGTCAGCTTTTTTGAAATGCACACACCATGTTAAACACTTTGAATACCAATCGAAATGTATTTATTCAACTCTTGTTCATCACAGTATTGCTTTAAGTCCTAGATATACAGTAGCTGCTATAATGAAATGGTGCACAGACTGTATTGTTACTTGCATTGTGCTAGTGTTATATTGAAAGTTGACTCCTGAAACCACAATACTGCTGAGAAAGTTAAAATGAGATATCTGAATGCATATTTTGTGACTAGTTTGTTTAATAATGAAACTCTCTTGAGTGAGTGGATTAAGTTAATCTGTTACTTTTGAAGGAAACCAGTCATATAAACCAAAAAAGATTTTCATCATTTCTGGTTGCAGGTCAGATTTCAAAATAGTTTGATCCTTTTAATAGTTTACTTTTTTTTGCTTTATGAACAAATCCTGCAGATGGGGGCATTTTTGTATTGTTTTCAACAAATATGCTTGATATCCCCTCCAAAAGAACATAAAACAACTTCCTTCCTCATAAAATGCAATAGATTGAACTAAAGAAAATAAAGAATGGTTTATTCTAATTACAAACGATTGGTATTGCCTTAGAACAAATATGAATACATTTGAATAGTATTTCAGCTGTAAGTCAATAAATCATTATTTTAAAAGGCCTTTTTAATTAAACAGTCCTTCAGTGCAGCCAATGAAGCATAATTGTGCTCTGGGAGACTTTGAACATAACCAGATCTCATGGAAGAGCATAGTGAAATTTACTCAAACATAAAGGCCAGTACAAGGCTGTAATTGGGTCATAAGGTCCTGGTTATGCATTTAGTTACTACATTAAAACATTCTACTTGTATTCTTCTTGTATTGATTTCTACCAACTCATTGTTTGTTGATTCCAAAAGGCTGAAGACCACTCATTAAAATGTCAGAGATAATTGGTGCTCGTCTGTGTAGCCGAGCATGCTTCAATATTCCAAGCTAATTTAGCTGTACCCTGCAGATTGAGGGGACTTAAGTGGGAGGACAACTTGGCAATAGGTAAGACTTCTTTTTAACCCAATATCTTTTCTCTGCATAATTATATGAATTAAATTAATTGGGAATGCAAATTTGCATATCTAGGTTATTTCTCTTATGGGGAAAAAGGTCTTTGGGGAGTATAGAAACAATTACAATCCCGCCAGACAGTAAAACACCTCCATTTCCTCCTTCACGTCTGCCTTTCCCCCCCAGTGTTTTACTTCAGGGAGGATTTGGCCTCAGAGGGAAAATGTGATAACACACCACAGAGCAATATGTGCCGGAGTCACATCCATGAAGCAATTTAATGGACTTTGCAGCCACCTTTAATACACTATCACCTGACATCTTTAAATGACTTTGAACACTTGTTGGTATTTATAAAAACTGTTTTGCCAGGGAGGGAATAGTTGAAATTAAGTTCTAAAGGAAATTTGATTGGACTTATTTAATCTGTTACTGGAGGGCGAATGGTATGTGGGGAATCTAATTTTCTGCTCTTGCCAAATATTTTTCACGGCTGCATTGTGGTATAGCTATTGTTTAATCATCTAAGCTGATGCATTATGTTGTCAGGAGCGAAAATACTACGAGGCTATCCTACTCAAATGGAATTTATTTACTACTGGAAGTAGTAAATTCTTTTCAAGTTTACTCTGAATAAAGGTTATTATAATTCACTACAGAAATGCCAATGCAGACTAATAATTTGAGGGCACGCTTCCAGCTCATCCCTCTCCCCTTTTAATGCAGTAACACTATCCTGTCGTGACAATCATTTCTTAAAAGTTCAATAAAAAGCTAGAAAATGACAAAAAGTGCTGCTTGTAATTTCCCAGAACACCGAGGTGACATCTTAAAACATTTTGGGTTAAAAGACTTAAATGATTAATTCATTATCAACAACTGCAGATTCAGTTTTCATTTTCTGTTGATCAACAAATCAATTAATCAACTAACCGTTTCAATTGTACTTAAAACAAGAGGTTTATATCAAACATAAATGGAAAATCCTCCTGATTGAGTCACAATATCATCACTGCAGGCAGCTCTTTGTAGTTCCTACAGTGTTATACTCCATCCAAATCAATGTTTCTGGAAGCAGAGTTGCTTACTCAACAAACACAAAAATAACTTTTTAGTGATGTGATTTGTAATTAGTGATTTTCCACTCCTGCGTGCTCTAACTCTTCCTGTTTTAGCGACGACCCTGAAAGCAAATCAGTTCTGCATTATGAAGCCAGAGATAGCAGAGAATAGCATTCAGCAGGGTTTTCTCCAAATGAGGCAGTAAAATAAATTGCCAACATGAGTTTATGATCAGGGTCACAGACATCCACCCACAACAGAAGGCACTTTTGCAATCTAATATCTGTCTGTAAATACCAAAATAACACTTCACCAACAGCAAGGAAAAGCAACAATAGGATTAGCAATCCAAATAATATATTTTTTTTAGATGCATCTTAATCAGAACTGATGTAGTATATATGTGGAAAAAAAGAGCACGTGATGGAGACCAATTTGCTTGGCTGTGTGGTCAGCATGTCCATCCATGGACACATTCATTGTATCCCTATTGTCTTTTTTTCCCCGCTGCTTTCATCTGACATTCGGTTTCATTCAGCCCAGCGTCCTCATCAAAGGTCGTGCTGCTCTTCCCCACAGCCAACGGGCATGTTTGATATTCCATCCTTTAAGCCGCATCAAGAAAGAGGGCACTTATAAACTTGAGCGTGTGTGATTATCTCTGGAGTATCACGTCACAGACACAGTAAGAGACGCAGAGAGGGGGTAAGAGAGGGTACAGAGGTTTTTAATGAACTTTGTTTGTTCACCAATCTGGAAAATTCATAAAAAACAAGCTATTGTGTTTTTTTCCCTTTAACCTCGCCTTGGTTCCTCTTATATTGAGAGTTATGTGTGCATTAGGATAATAAAGACGGATAAAATTTGACCCCATAAGCACAAAAATTGTAAGAGCCACAATGGATAATCGTTTTATTTTTTTTGGGCTGCTATAGACTTTTTGTATTCAATTTTGAATCACATGCTCAACACAGAGATAAATTCCCTGTAAAAGCTTGAATTACTGTGCCATCTTCTGGTACAACAGAGCTTTTGTTTGTCATGGCACATTCTCAGTGTGAAGTGAGCATATGCTGCCCCCTTTTGGTGATTAATATAAAGTGCACCCTTGCAAATGTTCACTGTTGCATAATACACAAGTTGTTATATTTAATTGTTTTATAATTTTATTGTTAGATTTTGCAGAAGGCTTTCTTCATGTCATCACTTCTGAGGTTTGTGTTTGATGGTGCCCTCAGGTCGGCACACCGTCTCACAGCCCTCAAAAGACAGATAAGGCTCCGTGGCAAGAGGCTTGCTTGACTCATCCGTGTGCAAACATTCAGAGATTAAATGGACCAAGCTCATGGTGGTCATCAGGAGCATAAGGAACCCTAGGATAAGAGAGGACAGGGTAAACTTTCACAATGAATTTGATGAACAATTCTTTGCTAAATGTGCACAAGGTGGCATCTTACCACAATAGACTGTGTTTGCAGCCAGGTCATTGACACAATAGCTTCGGGTAAACATTGCACCCAGGCCCAGAATTAGAATGGGGTAAACGCTGAATGTGTAGCGCAAGTACTTGTTTAACAGGAATCTCTGTAGGATGAACCTGAGGGTAGCAAAATGTTCAATCACTTCTTTAAAATAAAATCTTTCCATAAATTTGCTTTACAAACAAAAGCCAAAAGCAAATATTAGGCATTCCTTTAAATCTCCAGTATTTTTGTCCTTACCAGGTTACAGTGCACAAGAAGACTATGGTGAGGACAATGGTGCTGATTAGTGGGTCCGGCACACCAACTTTGTACTTGAAGACAATGCCTAGACCCACCACAGCATTCAAAAGAGCCCACCAGGCAAACACTGCCAAGCCATTCTGGGTCTGCCACAAATGACAAAGCATATACATATACATGGAGTTGAAATTCACACAACTCATGGTGGCAAAATGTTAAATTTGACCAAGCGGCCTCACCAGGTAACGTGTCCACGAGATCACACTAGAGTTGTTAATGGCTAACCATGCTTTGTGCTTGTTGAGATTGGAGTAGGACATGTAGAGCATGTAGAAGCTGAGGACTGGTAGAATCCAACTCAGTGCGACGGCTGCAAGTATATCACTGTAGAGAGCAACAGCAGCTTTGATTGCTTGTGCACACATATTCCTTTGTGAGTGTAAATGTTACTGTAGTTGTGTCTACCCTTGTATGAGAAAATTGACTTACTGTCTGTCCCACAGAGACATGCTGCACATTCTTGCAATGTTAATCATGGTCCACATCAGATAAAATACTGGAGGGTGGATTTCCGGATTGCAAGACACAGGACCAAGGACATTTCTACAGATGGATCAATAACAGTCTTCAAGTTATAAACCATGAGAATTTTATTAAATCAAGCTCAATTGTTGATACTATTTATGGTTCAGCATATGCCATTCAATGTATTTACATTCTGTTATTACCTTTCCATAAAGTAGTTTTAATCATTAGTGGCGGAGTCCGCCATTCCTGCCCCTGCTGGAATTAATATTGCCTACCTGCGCATACTTACTATAAGTTTTTTTCGATTGCACTGTAAACAGATTTCTGACAAAGTAGTAGCTAAAGAAGTGTTTTCTGGGATTAGTATTAAACCGCATTTGTAAAAAAATCAAACAGGACTGAAATCTTAAGGATTGTAACTTTAAAGGTCCAGTGTGTAACACTTAGAAGGTTCTATCGGCACAAATGGAAAATAATATTCATAAGTGTGTTATCATTAATGTATTATCACCTGAATATATGAATTGTTGTTTTGTTACCCTACCGTTTTTCACTAGATGCCACTAAATCCTACACACTGGTCCTTCAATTACCCCAGAAGCTATGCTAAACCGCATTTTATTCTAGCATTGTATAAAGCCTTAAAGACACCATCCCCCCTACCTTTTGAAAAGGTTGACCACTGCATGTAGGAGCCAAGCCTTAGACCAAAAGTCTATCATAATGCAGTAACTTCCTGACCACCAGTCCATAGTCACCTCCAGGGGGAAGGTCTCAGACACATCCCTGGATGAAGTCTGAAACAGAGCTGAATGACAAGAAAAAATATCACTGATTCTTGGTTAGGATATATGAGAAATTTCCAGACAGGTAGCTGGGACATTAATAAGATCCCCTTCAAATATATACTCTCCTAAAGACACTGTAATAAAACATCCAATTTTTATAGAATTATAGATTATCAGTCTAGATTGCAAGGTATGTGTGTGTGTGTGTGTGTGTGTGTGTGTGTGTGTGTGTGTGTGTGTGTGTGTGTGTGTGTGTGTGTGTGTGTGTGTGTGTGTGTGTGTGTGTGTGTGTGTGTGTGTGAGTGTTTTTATATGGCAAGTTGGTTTCATTGGCCTCCATCCAGGTCAATAGCTAGCAAAAATGACATCAAAGGACTGTCAGGGCAAAGGTCTTTCAGTAAGAAGTACACAGTAAAACGTTAAGCCCCTGAAGATATGGCTTCCAATATTAAGCATTCCTCTGTCACATTAAATATCCATAGCTAAATATGCTACAAGTTCTTAATCATCATAAGTTAAACACTAAAATACAGTATATCATCATCCTGACTGCTGACTGAAGTATGTGACACCGCCATTTACTAATAACACATCACTATGGGCACAAGACCATCTTATTTAAAACATCAAATTCTCCAAATTTCAAGCTCTGAATGCTACCCTCTGGTTTCGATTACATGGCTGAAATATACAGTAGATGTAAAGTCACTCACCATTGGGCACGCAGCTGTCCTTTGCCAGAATGAAGAAGATTTCTGAGATCATCTGGGTAATGACAGCCAGGCCAATGCTCCCAGCATGTACCACTATATGGTCACTGTTTTTCTCTAAGAGGGAAGACATCCGGAACCTCACCATAGTGCCTAACTACAGCTCAGAACACTGTTAGGCACAATATTTGTCACCACAATGTGATATTTTGGACTTTGGATCGCTGCATGCACTGTACAGTTTTATGGTATCACTTTGATTGGAGCTGTTAATCCCTGTAATTATGATACTGTAAGGGGCGTGTGTGTGTGTGTGTGTGTGTGTGTGTCAGAAAGATAAAGAGACAAAGCACTGGTACTATGTCTTCTTTTCTGTCCAACAGGCAGATGCTGACATTAGGGCACTCAACTGATACAGTTATACACATCAGTTTTCACTTGGTATAGTTACTTATCACAGGGATATGTTTGTGTGACTTATTGATTAGTTAACTTATTATTCAAGCAAAGTTTCCAGTTTCTCTAATATGAGGATTTTCTGTTCTCTCTGTTTTTTTATATTACTGCAAACTGAATATCTTTGGATTTTGTACTTTTGGTTGAAAAAAAAAAACAAGCTATTTGAAAAGGTCACCTTCTCTACTGAGAAACTGTAATGGCCATTTTTCACTATTTTTTGACATTCATTGTATGGACAAACAGATTGGTTATATTAAGAATATACCGTTAGTTTCAGCCTTGAATAAGACTTCTCAAAGGTCCAATTGTCTTAACGCGTACTTTCTTAATAAAATGTTTATCATGTAGATTTACAAATGTTTAGGTAAATCACACAAGAGGAAATGTTGTTGTGCTGGGAAATGCCCGAAGGTTGATTACATTTTTTTATTATTGTTCTGTAATCTTTGTTGTCTTTCCTTGTTTTTCATCTTTTCTTAGTATTCTTATTTTATTAGCCCATAATTAATTCTATGTATTGTTATTTCATTTGACTGTGAATGATTAAAAAAACTGAATTCAAAAAATAATCATGACTTCCTTTTTACTTCCATTTTTTCTTTTATTTGTTAAACAACTGTAGAGTAATTTTTATGTGAGCTGCGTAATGCACAATTGTTTTAGTTTTCACATTTTAGCATTATTTACACTTTGATTGTAGTGTTTAAATCGACTGTAAATTTCATATCGATTGACTGAGATTGCCATCCAGAAGAACACTACTGGGAAAGAAAAAACAAAAAAAGAATGAGTAAAAAAATAATAATAATAATAATTATAGAAAGAGTTTTCTTTGTGTCAAGGATATTTCTACTGGTGACATAGTGGGTGCACTGGTGTTGTAAAGCTGTCGTTTGTGATGCCTCCATGTGACCAGGGCAATTCGTGCCACAAACATGGCGCAGGAAATAGCTAGGATCCAAGCTGAATAGGGAAAATATAGAGAGAATATAGAATAAATAACTATATAATTCAATGATCAATGTACAGAGAAATGAGAAAGGTACATTGGGAGTGTGTGGTATCAAGCAGTACCTGCAAAGATGTAAATGGGACTATCAAGAGAGGTAGAATTGCTCAGGGTGCCTGTCAACCACAGGATTACCACAGGGTAAATGGTCACAATATAACGCACATGCTCATCAAGGTAGAAGTTCTCTAACAGAAACCTTGGAGCAAAGGGAGACAAAGACAGAAGACTTGAGTTATATCGTCTCTCAGGGGAAGAAAAAACACCCACAGCTAAATGACAGAACACAGCAGGGAGTCAGACTCACCAGGCTAACAGCTTCATCAGAAGCAGCAGCAGTGACAATATTGCACAATCACATCTCGATTTATCTGTCTGATATTGTAAGTATATCGTCAAGTTCAGTAGAGTGTAGAGAGTCCCCCAGGTTGCATATACTGCTACTCCATTTTGCACCTGATTTAACACAATGAAATAAGCTTGAATGATTAGTAATGCAGATGTCTATTTAGGCAACATATAAGCATCCTTAATTTAATGTTGGAGTCCAGACAGTACAAACAATTATTTTTTTAGCTCGGCAGCTAGGCCTGAAATGACCAGTCATTGTTATTTTTCTATTGATCAACTACCAGTTTTAGCACTACAAGCAGGCCACACAGCTTAATCTTTGCCATACAGGTATTAAAATGGTATTGATTTTCTCATCTAACTCTAGCAAATGGACAAACAATTCCATTAAAGGACCACTGTGTAGGATTTAGTGGCATCTAGCAGTGAAGTTGCAGATAGCACCTAATGAAAACATACATATGAATATTAGATTGCATTTCTGTCAATAGATCCTCCAACTTACACACTGGACCTTTAAGTCTACTGTAGATGAACAGCTCTATAGGGCAGGAATAGAAGAAACGTAGACTGTGACACCACCATAGTCAGAATGGAATAAGGAAATATTTTGAAGAAGCTTTTCAATAATAAATCTTCACTGTCCTGTGAGAACACTGTGTCTCTTTTTTCATGTATTCTTCTTCCTTGTCAAATCCTGGTGCTTATATAACCCACAATACAACTTGCCCACCGACTGTTTGGTCAGAGATTTGGGTGTGTTACACTAGTAGCAGCAGCTAATATAGCCTCGTGCCACTAGCATCAAGCAGAGATGAGAAGCGGGCTACAGAGGTCTGGTAAGCTCATTCCTTTCTACCTCCATACACCAAGATTTTTTCATTTTCAAACTTGTAGTCTTCAGCCCCCAACCAATGTTGCCTAAAGTGACATCACTTGAGGAAATGTATTAGATTTCACGCACCTCCCTACAAGAAAAGGCTTTATACAACTTTTTTCACATGTGCAACATTACTTCCGAAGACCTGTAAACAGACTGTATTGTGTGAAATTATCTTTTAATTTCCATTTCTCAGACAATTCCATGAGTTTTTAGATACTTATTTAGCTTAAGAAATAGGTGCCTTTTCTCCACCTATAAATATATAATACATAACTGTCTGTGTTTAAGTGAAAAGTTCAGTATCACCAAATTTGGGGAGACATGGTTTTCACTGGACAGTGACAGCATTTGGCTGTTAAAGTTCACAGTTACAACTTTATAAGAAAGTTGCTTATAAGGATACAGCACACTATTTTTTTGTTTTTGTTTTTAATTTTGAGTTTTTCATGCAAATATGGGTTATGTTTTCCAAGGCAATGATGAGATTAGAGTGTTGTTTCTGAAAGAGGGAAATGAAAGGCAGTAAAGGTTAAAATGTATCTTGATGAAGGCCACTACTAAAACGTGTAAGTGTAACAGTCCTATACAAAATTGCTTTTAAATCTTTACTATAGGCTACTATGCATGTTTAATGCTTCGCTCCAAAGAGCACCTTTGTTTGGTGAATGTGCAAATTTATTACTGTTTTTTACAAGCTTTTTCCTGAGACTTTACACTGTCTGTAAACCAAACACACTCTACTTCCTTCTTTTTTTACTCGTTATTCCCTTTGAAGCCAAGTGGAGATCTAAGAAAATCACCTATTTCAAAGTCCAAAAAGGAGAAAGAATGCCTATTTTACCAATATTCTGATGAGCCAAAGGTCTGCGTTTCGATATTTGTTCAACCAGGCTCCATAGATCTTCAGTCCATGACAGGAGAAGAATAGGATCATGTAATCGGTGACTGTCATAAGTGCTGAGGTTATCAGCCCTGGCAGCAACAACCTATACACACACAGAGAAAAGCAGACATTTAAACTGTCAGGAGTGCCAACAAAAAATACAGCCGTTAATCATATTCTCAGAAATAGACGACCATGTTTGTTTGGCCAACATGGACTCACACTCACTCTCTGTCAAACAGAAACAACCATGTAATATTCAAGGAAAAATTGATGATAATAGAGACATGAAACCCGTAGGGTAACACTGCAGGCGTGGTGTACATCCAGTCATGAGCAGTCCTGCGGGGAGCAAGAATAATATTGTTTGATTCGGGAGAGAAAATACACCACAGCAAACAAATAGTGCCTGTGGGGAAATAATCATACTATGTCAGAGCAATCTGCAACATGTAACGAGAAAATGACTGCACAGAGGAAGACTAAATTGCCTCTGGAGTAGGTGGAGTGATTTGGTGCGTGCAATAATGCAAGAGGATGAGATAAAAGCATTAAGAAATAGACACATTTATGCAGTGGCATGCAGCTATTAAGCATTATCCCTTTTGTAAATTATGTATGAAAATATGACAAATGGTGTAGAAGCCTACCGTCTACAGAGTCCTACTAAAAAGTATATAAACATAGCAAGAATCCAAATATATATGAAATCCCAGACAAACAGAGCCCACTGAGCAGGAGTTATGGGTGTTGTATACTTGAGTGTCACATCCTCTGTACTCTGCTTGAAAACACCTGTATTGAGAGAAACACAATTGGTTATTCATTCCATAACATACTTTACAAAATTAAACTGATTTGATTAATCTGACAAATAATCACCTGATTTAGCACCAAATCCTGATAGAGAGTTGAAGGTGATAGCAGCCAAAAAGGTAAGCAATCCAACAAACATGAGCACAACACGGGCTGGGCTCTTGGTTGCCATGATGATGGTCTGAGGAGTCAAAGTCCACAAAAGGAAATAACTTACATTTTAGACAAAATAACATCCAGAGCAAAAACACATTATGTATTTTCTCGATACATAAAAGTCTGAATTTAGAGTTAAATCCACTCTAATATGTTCTCAGTCTTTATGGTTCTTCCGCAACAAATGTAGTCCAGCATTTGCAGGTCTCGTATAGGGAATGACAGTACCTCTACCAATTACCTGGCATGATATACAATATATTGTGTCATCGGTTTTTATATTCCTTCACTGAGCATCTGTTATCTTCCCCTGTCATAAACACTCTGCTGTTTAGTTGTTAAATGCAGGGTAAAGAGTAAAGACCGTGGGGTGTGAAAAGAAAATCAGGACATATTTGGAAAGTGTGAGATTTTAGAATAGAATAGAAATAGAAAGTATACTGAACCAGCAGCCAAAACTTGAACCTCCTTACTGGAATTTACTTTGAACTAATGGATTGGGCTTGAGGATGGCAAGAATTCAGATCAGCCAGGCCACATCTCTCTACAAATGTATTTTACTGACATGATTTAATACGATCATTGTTTAATAAATGTAGCACCAAATTAAATCAAGAATAATGAGGTTACAGTATTAGCTGACCTGGAAGTCATTACTTAAATTATCAGTATTAAGTTATGCAATTTGTCATCAGTATGATTTTTTAAAAATTAAATTGATCTGAATTCCAGTAAAAGTGTTTTTTCTTATTTTATTTCTTGTTTTTTTTCCTCAAAAAATGTTGATGTATTGCTACAGTGCTGCCAGTATTTCATTATAGTAAAGCTCTAATCTGGCCTATTGTTTACCTTCTATGTTTGTATTGTAGGGAAGAACTGAAAGCGTAGGGCTGAAACCTTGTTGATTTTGTGCTGATTTATACTGTATGTAATCCATTTGTCATTATGTAGTCACTGCAGGTTGTGCGTGCAGCTTTCTTCCACACAGTGGCACCATTGCATGATGGTGTGGTAGTTGTGGAAGGTGGTGTTGTCTTGTGAGAGTGTGTGGTATCAGGTACTTTTCATTTACATATAAATTCAGCATGGATTCTAAGGAAAGTACTGAATCACAGAGCTTTTTATCTATTCTGATCCGACTCTGCTTGGAGACACTTTTCACACCTACTTGTGGTGGTGTACATTTATTGAACTACTGTATTCTATTTAACTACATTTAGTTGCTTTGCATGTTCAGATTAATTTGATCAAATATAATAAGTCTTTATTGAACCCCTGGGGCATTTCACAAGTGACCCAGAAGTATATAAAGTAATCAAAATTGGTTCCACCTTTACACATTAATGCATCAGTATTTATATTCTAATAATATAAAATACAATATAGTGCATAATAAGTACTTTTACTTTTGCTACTTAAGTATATAAGTATAGCATGAATTGTACATAAAACAGAGTATTTCTATACTGTGGTATAGCTACTTTTACTCAAGTCAAATATCTGAGTACTCCTTCCGTTGCTGCCTACTACTGTAACTTTATGAGGCAGAGACTTCAGTATTTATATTTGAGTGATTTCATTTTACTTTTCCACTTCCAGTATGACAACATATTTCTGAGCAATGATGAAAAGTCAAATCTAGTCAGTTTTATTTCTTCTTTCTTGTTAACATCAAAGAATTTCATTACAGAATGTAAATACTTTTTGCAGAAAAAATGCAGATCATGAATAAAATGGAAAATCGTAAAGATTATAACTTTAAGGGAGTCTTAGCATTTTAGCATAGTACAAAAACAAATATTGGTATTCAAAATCTCATATTACATTAATTTTCATGAACACTGGAACAAAATTATAACATTCACATTCTAAGCTTGTGGGCAGGAAGGCCTTGACACGGCAGCCCAGCTGAGGTTCAACCTTTCTAAAGGGAGCACTCGACCCAGGAAACTTCCCCTGCCATTTTCCTTACCTGGCAGCAGATGTTGCCTTGTGGTGTATTGTACTTAATGCTCGGCAATAATTAATGCAGAGCTCCTCTAGGGGAGCTTGCATTAAAGGTTTTATGGACTGGCACACAAATGTGCAGTAATACACAGGTATGCACTCACTTACACACTCAAACAGCCCAAGCACACACATACTAGAGTTGAGTCATAATACCTGATACATGTGGGAGAAAACGAAAGCTCTGTATTGATGCTTATGAGCACTAGAAGGTCTTCATGACCATCGAGTCAACAAGCTCTTCCTCAGTGTACGAGGCTAAATTTACCAAGAGAACACTTAACATGACTGTTGACTTTACGGAGACTTCCAGAACAGCATTTGGCTTTATTTCTGATGTTGTAATCCCACATTGTGTCTGGACGACTCTTTCAAGTTGACTGACTGATTGCTGTGACCCATACTGCTGGCAGAGGACAAGGCCCAATTTGTCGGCTGCTCATCATATAATGAATGAAATCATATCCAATTACATGCCCGCCATCTTTGATCACTTACATTATGAGAGATATGCGCATGATGGGTATTATAAAGGATCACTGTCACTTTGGTAATAAATTATGATTCACTTTATGACTCATGTAGGTCTTGGCAACGATGAGTTCTCATAGGCTTTCTGCATCACACAGCGATTACAGCCAAGCAGTGATAAATATTAAAATACTGACAACTTTTTTTTTGTCAGGATGCCGGCAAAGAAAAGCAATTACCTTGAACTGACAGGGATCCAGATAAACAGAAAGCTGTTTGTGGCTAGAAATCTTGATCAGTCACAGAAAAAAAATAAAAAATTTGAAAAGATCTTAAATTCAAATAGTTATGCAAGCCAACAGCTTCCCTGGCACTGCTTCTGTGCAGGCTAGATTGGACAATTGGGACATTCCTACATGAACCGTTTGGTAATTAGGGACCATGACTAACAAGCTCTGTGTATTTGGAGTGTTTATCTCCTCACAGCCCAGGCTATGTGACTTTCACGCTGTATTTGTAGACGACATTTGTGGATCCCTCTAGAACCAAGTTGCTTCCTAATGTCACAATTAAACTGCCGTGACCAATAGTGGTGGCTGTGCCAACTAGATTACAAATGAGGATGGCAAAGGACAACAAAGGTGAGAGTGGAGGATATTATCCTCTAAATGCAATCAAGACTTACTCTGTCCCAGAACTATAATTAAGACATTATTAGGGAAGTGTTGAAACTGTTCAGTCTGAAGAATCCAGCATTTAAAAATACCACATATCAATTTCACAAGATAAATTATTTTTTAAGCTCCAAAAACATTCATGTGCAAGCATTACTGAACAAAAACAGTGAGTTACACCACAGCAACAGGGTTTGTTAAGAAAATAAAAATAAATCACCTCTTTTGACCAGCAGTAGACATCAGCTTTGATGGAAGTTTCACAAGGATCACATCCAATCTTACTTCCTTATATCCCCACCTCCTTGCCTCAGACAAGCCATCACAAGAGATAAATCTCCACATATGAAACCACTTTGGTCTGTAAGAGGCTGTCAAAATAATATTTTCATTCCTCCAAAGGACCCTGGTAACCACTGCTGTCTACTGCTGTGCTGTATTATCACTGAACACCAAGTTTGGACACAACACATAGGATTTTTTTTCACAACTCAAGATCTGTACGGCATGGACTGTTCAACCTTTCTCGTTGCCACTACTTTTCTGTCACTCAAACCCTGGATGCTGCTAGTGGAGTGTGAAGGCTGGAGGTGGGGGATCACAGGACCCTTCAGACAAGCCAGGTGTTGTTGGACTAAATCAGATTTGGAGGATTTGGTGGCCCAAAGTCACATCTTGTCAACTAGACCTAAAATTGCTTTTAGCATTCCTGCTCAAACTCACTGCTGTGACAACAGATCACTCTTAGACAAATCTGTTATGAAATATGGAAGGCCTTTTTTACTGTTTTGACAGTTCAGTGGCATGCTTGGTACTATTTCTTTATTTTCTTAAAAAGCCTTTGATGGTTCAAGGAAACATATATTTACCTCTGGTATAATCAGAGTCGAGTGTTGAATGAGGCGTGCTTATTGTTAACTGATCATATTTATATATGATAATTATTTATTGTAGTCACTTGTTCTCTGGCAATGTGAAAATGTGTATGTAAAAAAATAAACACTAGAAAGGTTAGAAATTTAAGGAAAAAAACAGTGAAAGCAGATGTTTCCATAAGGTGTCACTGAATTGTTTGATGAGAATGAAAATTATGTGAATTAGATACTACAGGTATGTTACCGTTCCAGGAAAGAAGAAAAAAAGTCAGTTAGTTAATTAATTAGTATTTAGTATTAGGGTTATTAGTGTTAATATGCTAACACGCTAACCAAAGATGGTGAACATGGTAAATCTTTTTTGAATTTTGCATGTCTAAGCCTTTTTAGTGTGTTAGCATGCTGATGTTACCATTTTCATTCATCTGTAAACATCTGTGTCTTCCAGTTCAGATGGAACCACTGTGTAGACAGCATTCTATAATATTTACCATCATCAAAACACCAAATGAGGGAATATCTTTGGTGTTCATCACTCAAATAGATTTTCAGATTCTAGTAAAGATTCTGCAAAGCATGCTTGAAGCTTCTGGTGGCCTGTCACCTTACTAAGACACTTTATGTTGCGTACACCTTTAATTTGTCACCATTCTGTATGTATGCAGTCATATGTACTTTTGTTCACATACACAGCGATGCCCGAGCTGATTTTAAAATTGCATTCCTGTCATGCAGTTCCACACTTAGTTCTCATATGTTGTCAATTTTATACTTATACGGCATCATCCATCATGTTCAGCTTGGTATGGAGAGCACAAACTGTATCTCCTCAAATTACCCAGCCTGTACTACAAATGATGCAAAATTGAACCAAACAAAAAAGTTAAAGGTAAATTGAATGTTTAATATGCAGGAGACAAAATGGCGGCCTCACAAATGTGACAAGCGTATGTCAAGCAGTGGCTGCAGAGAGACTGATGTCAAGAGAAATAAGACTATGTGCCTTGCAGTAACTTGGCCCCTCTGCTGTGAAATGATTCATTATACTATTATAAAAGGATGTATCTCATTAAGGTACACAAACCGTGGTTACTGTTGGTGGTGGGTTTAGAGTAATGATCCCTCCCTGATATCCCAGCCACAAAGCTTTCCTTCAGCAAACTAACATTTAACAGCATATGTCTGCCTGCAGCAGCATGTCTCTCATTCACCAGCGTTCTTTCTTTTCCTTCCTCCATGATTTACTTTCATATCCCCCACCCCCGCTCTTTCATCTCTGAATCCAGTCGTGTCAAAGCTATACTAACTCCCAGCAGCACAATACACGGTGGTTTAGTGGCATTGTGCGAGTGTCTCAAATGTGGAATTGCTTGATTCCAGGGAAGGCATGTATGGTTTTGTTTCTCTTCTTTTTCCTGAAATCACCTTTAAGGAAATTCCATTCTCAGGTGTTCCTATACTGTATCATCAATTTGTGCTATTTTGTCATGACATGTTGTGATAACCATGCCATTTCTAATTCTACTACAGTTAGTGAATCAACAGCATTCATTGTGACATCCAGCAGAAAAATGGCTGCATTTGATTGCTGTAAAGAACACTAACAATTGTTAAGGGAAAAAAATGTCTAGAAGAAAAATAGAGAGTTAATGGCCTTTAAACACATATCATGTGGGCACTCACATGATAAGTGCATTATGGTCTGTTGCAGCCACTGTCACTAAAGCTAATTTTTTCCTCTTACACAATGGTTTTCATTGGTTATTCAGCTTGATTGAAAAACAATTGACATTGGCTCACTACTAGAACAGTTTGACAGCCCTTTGTAACTGAATTACTTTAAACCTTTGTTATAAGAGGGAGAGCTACACTTGCAGTCAAATCGCAATAACTCCCATTTCTGCTTTTAATTAATTAATTTATTTATTTATATATTTTTACTGGTTTGGAAAGTACAGATACTGTATGTCATGATGAATGTGACACAGGTTGACTCTTTTCCAAGGGGACAGTCTTTTGTCAATATGAGAGGAGCCCTTCTGACACCTGTCACTTCAGTTGGGGCATAGAGTTAAGAGTCCAGAGGAAAGGATAGTCAAAGAAAACGAGAGAGAGAGGCAGAGGGCAAAGAGCAAAAAAAAAAAAGCCAAGAGAAAGCAGTGCAGTGAAGCAAAGATAATGTAGTCACTGTTTGGTTCTCTCAGCACCTTCTACCTGTCAGTGAACAGTTCAAGCAGGAATTGCTCCTGCCTGTCTCTACCAAAAGGACATGGCAGCTACAGAATGACAACACAGTGGCAGAAAGTAACAACACAATGCTACAGTGCCAATATAAACAGCTCTTTCCCAGGGCCGGGCATTCTTTTACAGAAATGCAAGCCCCTGTGTAATGAAAGCCTACTGGAATGTATAAAGCATGATGTGTCAAGGTTGCACGTTGGTTATTAGAGAGACCATCCCCCAAGTCTCCCCCACAACTGGAGGGTCAACGCTTCAATTTGTGCAGCAGCTATGTGTCCATCTGCAGTTGTGTGACCTGCCAGTGTTTCTGAGCTGCTTTACCTCTTGCTTCTGTTAATTTACTCACTGCTAAGAATAGAAATGTTGAATGCTAGCTAAGCAGAAAATCAAAAGAATTGTTTGACTTTTGGGGAAATATTTAGTGTGCTTTCTTTTTTACAGTTATATTTGAATATCGATACTAATGCCGTACCTGTAAGGTAATAAAGCTACAGTCAGGAGGCTATTTGCTTGGATTTGCATAAAGACTGGAAGCAGGGGGAAACAGCTAGCCTGGCTCTCTACAAAGATAGGAAGTTCTCACTACCAATACCTCTAAAGCTCCCTAATTAACACATAATATAGTCCAACACATAACCAAATAGAGCTGTTTCTCCCCTTCTACCAGTTTTTACGCAAAACTAAGCTAAGCCGTGGCTTTATACTTTGCATTTAAACGAGGTATACATTTTTTCATCTAACTCTGGACAACAAAGCAAATAAGCTTTCCCAAAATGTCCAACTATTCCTTCAATCAACAGAAAATGTAGCTACAGCAAATTGTATTATTGAGTAGGCCTATTGTTAAAATCATTTTTCAAGCAAAAGTGCCAAAAATTTGCTTGTTCCAGCTTCTCAAATGTGAAAATTGGAGTAGACTAATATCTATCTCTACTGAAAGGTGTTGCCAATCATTTAAAATATGGAAAGTCAGATGATCTGAAGAACATTTTAACATCATGTAGCGCTGATGTAGGCAATGTACAGATCCTTACGTTACTGCTGCTTTAGGATTCTGACTTTTGCCTTAATCCACAAATCTCGTTCCATCTTGCTCAGCCACAATACTGGCTTTAACATTCTCACTTGTGGTGTTCAATATTTAATACTCTATGAATTTCTTCTCTAAAGTTTAGGGAAGTGTGAAAAGCACGTCCCATAGAGGGAAATGGGGGGCTAAGGAGAAAGGGGCAGAGGGCCATATGAATGTGGGAGTGCTACCTGTTCTGTTCGGGAAAATGAAGAGTTAGATTTTCAAAACCCCAATGGGTGAACAGAGCTGCTTCCACCCATTCCAGTCTGCATGGTCCACATGGATCACATTAAAACAAAGACTTTTATATCCTGTATTATCTGTAAAGCAAATGGAAAGTGGACCTTATAGACTGGATGAGCTTTGTAGGTAAGTATTTAACTGATATGTGACGACTCTTTCTGAGTAATTCTTTAACAACAGTTATCAGTTACAAAGACACAAACACATTCTTCAGTGAGGGGCAATATGTTGTTGTGATATCATCATTTCTAAGGCTTTTTTTGGGGGGGGTTGTTTTGATTTTTTCATGCAAAAACGTCCAGTACTCCATTCCCTCCATCTGAATTATTCAGCTTCAATGCCATTTCTATTCTTAGTACTTCTTTTAGTGTTTGGATGGCTGCAGAAGTATCCCAAGTGTACAGTAAACACAATATATGTTTTATAGTCCCTCTTCAGATATAGCACAAATGTAAGTTTTCTTGGGCTAGGGATATTTAACAGTAATTCAGCAATTAGAAAATGCAACATGTTCCTTCACATGCTCACACCATCTGCTCTTTATATTAAAAAAAATGAAATGTGCATAGATACAGCAAGGTTGAAATTAGATGGTGTTTACATGTCATTTTAAGGCTGGAATTAATTTGCTTCAAGACAAAGAGGCCTGAATTAAATCAAGTCGAAAAGCGATAGAGTCTTCAAGGGAACATCAAAGGTTTGCTGACGTCCCTCTGGGCCGTTTCATGAGCATCGATCGAAAATGCTGGGTGGGAACGTGCTCACAGTCTCCCATCCAGTGAAACTGATTTCATCCAGCCACGCCTCGTAGCTGAGATCTGCTAATCTCTCAAGTCTGAAATTGTTCTGATAGAAGAAGCAGAAGGGTGAGTGGCAGTAGAGAAAAAGATGGGACGGTGAAGCTGAAACTATAGGTGACATCTGCTGCATACTGCTGCAATCAAATGCTGCCACAGATTAAAACAAGATGTTGTTTTTACTTTAGATCTTATGCAATTCACCTTCTACATGCTACATACAACAGTCAAAAAGTGTTATTCAGTATTTTGGTATAATTTTTAAACATACTCGATTTTCATTGTCACAAGACTACCATTGCTATGGCAGCATTAGCAGAATTTTTTATGATGTAGATTGATTAATAATTCACATTAATAGGGCTTGTGCTTCATCTGCCAGCATCATAATGTTGATTACTTAATAACGCTGCAGTGTAATTATAAACCACAAGATTACTTTGTTGACCTACAATACATGTAAACCACATTGCAAAATGTGTCAGTGCTGAGATGTATTTGTAGAAATGCATATTATAACAATGTAATACAGTAAAGGCTTCTTCTTGGAGTTCTTCGAAAGAGGGCTGAGCAGTTTGAGTCTCTGACAAACTGTCAAAGTATGATTTAATGGTAATTGTGACAATAAGGTAATCTAACAGTTACATGGCACTCTCTGTGTCATCTTTCATATGTTTGCAACTACCTCCTTTGGTATGAATTATTGATAAATAGCTGGCTGTTGCATGTTGAGCCAGAGAGAGAGGTAAAACATGCACTGGATTCTGCCACAGACTGGATCTTTTGTCTGACAAATGCAGACAGGAACAGTCACACACATTTAATCTGAAATGTAAAGTGTGTTCAAACACTGCTGTTCTCATGGATTTGAAATATAGAGTATATCCTTTTTTTCAGCTACATTAAAAAAAAACATGAATTAAATTTCAATCTTGCTGAATTGCATTTATGGCAAGTCTCAGCGAGCACAGGTTCATAGGATTTTATTTATTTTCAACGAGTGTATCTGTGTATATTTATATATTATTTTTCTGTTTCTCAGCCTCAAGACAATATCTGAGAGAGCCAACATATTTAACACACTTTGATGTGTAGGCTTGCATGTGTGTATTGTACTTGCAAGAAGCCATGACGCAAATAAAATCACACATGCCTCCTGAGGGATTCACTGCAACAACACATGTTCCCTTAAAGACACCAACACACAGGAAACAATCTTCAATTTGAATGCAACTAACCTTAAAGACACTGTACAAACACACCTTCCTTGTTTAAGCCTAAGGATTGCATTGCTTGTTCTTTAAGGACAGCTTTTGAAAGGATTTACTGCAGTCAGCCTTGGTTGACAATTCAGTTTCTCCCACCCCAAAAAGTCACACTGGGATCTGATGTGATTAAACCATTGCATTGAAAGTCAGAGAGTGAAAGGGAGAAATCTTGCTAATTCGGTCAAAATTAGTAGAGTTTACTATGTGCGGTCACCTCAGTTCATTCATAATGCTGCGTTAGCAACACAGAAAATCTTATTTGCATATAGTGCGGCCACTGATTATACCTCTGCTTGTTCTCTCTCTCTCTCCCTCTCCCTCTCTCTCTGGGCTGTGTGTTGTGTCACGGGGGATATTGATTTCACTGACACTTTCAGGGAATGCCTTTATTGACTGCCTGCCACCAATAAATTGTTGATTGCTGGTTGATGAAAAGGCTTCAGGCTACAGTAAATCCCCTGATAATGTCTCAATGTAGACATTTTCTTATGTGGTGTCCCATTCAAATCACAGCCATGTATTATTCTAAATGCATATATGATTTGTTTAAAGCCTGATCATCCGAAGTCCAGACTAACACACACAATAGCTGATAGCACGTTAAATCTTTTCTACCGCTTCTGTTGCCAGGGTTATGCCATTGAAGTATGCAACCTTGTTATTAGATCTAGGCTGCCTGGCAGGCACAGAGCAGAGGCCCGGCTGGTTTGCTAGTTCCTGCTCTCTCCCAGCAGAGTAGCCTCCAGTCATTCATCAGTATCACTGCCACAGAGAGACAGAGAGTGATGTGAGAAGTCTGTGTGATGTGCCTGTGTGCACTGTGTAGCACAACTGTCTCTGTCTGTCTTTGTGTGTGTGGTGTGCGTGACTGAGTACAAAAATTGAAGTCATACTCCATAACACAAATGTCCCAATGTTCCCTTTAACGTATTATTTTGCAGCTCACTGTGGGTATGAATGCAAGCCATGATCATTAAATCTGGACATTAACCCTAACTTGAAGACAAATTAAGATTACAAAAGTGAAAACATTAAACAATGCTTAATAGGAACAGGCTGCTGGGAAAAAATAAAATTTTTCATTTGACAAAACAAACAAATCTTGAAAACATCTACTGACAAAACAATAGCTCCCTTATGTGCTGTATTTGAGCTCAAAAGCTTATGACAGGATCTACCCTAAGCAGATGGATTTGTTCTATTGTTATGTTATTTATATTTCATGAGCCCTTTAAGGTCTTCTCTTCTAATGTTGGCTTAAAAATTGAGAATAATTTTGATAAAGGAAAAAATATTAAACAAATAAATACAATTTTTAACAGTTAAGAGTAAAGACAGGTAAATATTTTGAAATGTATATTATTTTATAATATTATTATTTACTATGTATATTTATCATTATTAACTAGCTTTTTCCAGAGCTATCTTCCTCAGCGGAGGGATTTTAGTTGACATGGTTATGAGGTGTGGCTGAAATCTCCGAAAAATGTAAGTGGATGTATTTTTAATATGGCGTCAAATATTTTAATCATTTAATGTCACTCATACACAGATAAAGAAAGAAAATATCCCTTTTATAACTCATGTCAGTGATTTAGGAGCTGAATTGTAGCTAGGCTAGTAAATAACCTAACCAAAGATTATCCTTTAACCTTTAACCTCAACTTCAAGCTAGGAGATGAGTTAATTATTGATAAATTAAATGCACCTGGGGGTCCTCACTTTCCCTTTTCTGTGATAATTGCAACAAACGATAAAGATACGTATTATTATTACTACTATTAATTTTAACTTTCGTAGCAATGTAAAATCTCTAACATGCTTTTGTAGAATTGTGTAAAGTATCGAACTTGGACTGAGTGGACCGCGGAGGGATCCAGCCATCGGACTCCATGTCGGACTTTTCCTCTCTCCATTCATGTGAAGCGCTGTTTCATACGTTCAGTGATGCCTCTGCAGCCCAAAGACGGAGCGATACAGGAAGATACTACAGTGTGTGGGACCTTACCATCCAAGTGACGTCCTATATGATCAATCCCGACTTGTTATCTTCTGAAGGCAAGGACGCAATTCCAGCGAAATTCAGAGGATTACTCTCAAGGCGATTCTTGGACGGCCAGTCTACTGTGTTGACAAGGTAGGGGGCAAATGCGCAAATTGTTTTCCCTTTCATTCATTCTGCAGTGAGAATTTGTTTGCACCTGTCATCACTTACAATAGACGCATCTCTTTCTATCAAAACATGTTTCGGCAGCCACTTTTTCCTTGAATGTGCAGCCCCTGGACGTCACGCTGTCAGATTGTGCATGATGGACTGTATTGATTACACATTACCATAACTTTCTTTTAAACCCCGGACACTTAAGGGAAAATGGTAATTCGTTTTGGCAAAGTTGTTAGACTGCATCTTTCCCTTGTGGCACGTTGACAGCCGTCCCTACCACTTGCCGTAAGTGATAATGAGGCAAGGGTAAAATATCCAATCATCCTATCCGTGCGCCTTGACGGAATAACCGCGTCTGCAATTGCGTCTTTGGCATTTTAATATGAGGATAAGATGCTGAATTTTTCTCCTTTTGGAACATTAATATAGCTTGCTTTTTTGTTTTTTTTAACTCTGAAGGGAAAAGAAAAACCTTAACTGACTGACTGACCACTTGTGGGACTAAGATACAGAAATGGGCAGTAGAACATGTGCCATTATATCACTCTTTGGCTTTGAGGTGTTAATCTGACCACATCTTCCTTCTATTATAGACTCTGCAGGCTATATACACTCCACTGATGGGTACTGGTGCACAATGCCTTATTCTTACAGCCATGTCAATCAGCTCAACGGGTTCATTCAAGCTCTTTGGTTAACCCAGTCTCCTTGGAAATTGGCTTGCTGTAGCATGTGGTCTGCACAGACAGCACTGCTCCACACTGAATCTGTTATTCCAGCCATTAAAACGAGTAGCCGAACAACATTACATCTGTAAATTACTCTCTAGACTAACTCCAGCTGCGATATGAATGAATCACTTGTCTGATGTAAACCAGTTAGCCTACCAGAATAAAGCCGTGTTAATGGCTCCTGGTGTAGATGAAAATTATATGCCATTAGAATAGACTCTGTAATTACGGTTGTGTGTGTGAAGGGGCACTGAGCCAACTGAAACAAAATGCAATTGTTATTCTGATTCCAGCTGAGGTAGAGCAAGATTCAAGGACGATTTGAAGAGATCAAGGCAACGAGGTCAACCAAGTATAAAGAAGCCATTAGTAACCTACCAAAATGAATTAAGCATTTAAATAATACAGGAATGAGATATTGACTACGCTGGCTGACCCTCCAGATTTGAGGTAATATGCTACAGATTAAGAAGCATATTTAATGATTTCCCCAACTCTTCTCTTTATCTTTTCCTTGCCTACTCCAAGTGAAAGGCACTGCAAGGCAGACATTTTTTTGCAGGCACATTCTCTTATCTCAAAGAAGCAGCGAACAGTCCCACAATCTGTTTATCTTCCTTCGGTGCCTGTGTCACTTCCTTAAACCATAAACGTGCATGCTTTTCCTTGTTACACACAAGGCCCTGGCGTCTGCTCCCCTTCCCATCCCCCCCATTAGAGATCCTCTGCATTTCATTCATATGACTGACTGCAGTGGCTTCATATGACTCTGGAGATGGAGTGTTGGTGTGATCATTAGCTGCCTTTCCTCTTTGCCTGTCAGATAATGATGGACTCTGTGTTGAACTTTCAACCTTGTGCCTGTGCTTCATTAGCTTCCTTTTTGTCTTGATACCGTTATCAGCTGTAGCAGCTTCCTCCTGTATCATTTTCATATATCTCAGCCACCACAGAAGATGAGAATATAAGAATCCACAGACTTGAGGTTCTTTTGTGACCGCCTCTTTGAATTCCTGTGTCAATTAGCAGAGGGCTTATCCTGGTCCTGCCTGTGTTGTGCTATTGTTAAACTAAGGAGCACCACTTTAGTTAAAACACGAAGATCTGCCCTGCTACAAAATACCTGTAAACACTGCCTCAGCTGCTTGCTTTCCACAAGCTGCCTGTGGAATATTAAGGATGCTTTCGAGGGCAGATAAGGGTTGTTGAATATTTAAAATCACTGTATATTTTTCACACTTCTTCCATACACAGCAAGTCTCACTTGCCATGTAATTATGCAGATAATGCTGTCCGGATGTGAATGTGTCATCGCAGACAGTCCAAATGGCCTTGTTTGTGTGTTTGCTGTTCTGTTTTGAGCTTGTCTTTGAAGCCATGGAACCCTGAAATTAAAATGAAATTATAAAAGAGCCATCGGATTTGAGCAGCCCAAAGTGCAGAGGGGGGCTAAGACTAGTAGTGGCACAAATATTGCTTTCTAACACCCCAAGGGTTTACAATAAAAATAAGGGATGATGACAGCAAAGAAGATTTTGCAATGCACAGTGATGACATAGCTGTTACTCATAACTTGTCCCCCTCAGGTTTTATTAGTGAAGGCCAGAAGTCACAATCGTGTCGTAATGATGGTTGTGTATGACAGCAATGATGAGTCAGCTATAGCTGTATTCTCTGATGTGCAGTAGTTCCAGGCTGTGTTCTTTTCTTTGTTGAATTTTAATTACACTGCACTGTTCTACTGAGCAGATCCCCGTCCGGACCCACTATGTCTTGTTGCATTTCAGTGGTTCACTTATGAGAACAGGACATCTCCTGCTTCTGAGGCGTCTCTCTCTCGCACCAATAAGACTTACTAGTTTGACTTGAGGTGACTCTTCAAGCACTCCTGCACTAGTCCTGTAATCTTAGCCTGCACACTTTCTGGCACACTTAGCTGCCTTGACTGGTTGTATGGGAGCCGTCAGCAGGCCAATTTAATTTCTCCTGTGGATTTGTTTTTCAAAAAGCAAGGAGAAGAAGCTGTGTTCTACCTCGGGGAAACCGGTGGAGAACCTTATATTTTTGTACTCCAAACTGTGAGGTTTAGGGAGAGCTGAACTTCTTTTATAAAGCCTGTATTCACCAAAGACTACAGGCCCTCGTGAGGAGTGTGTGTGTGCCACTGCCTTTGAAACAGGCCTCACTGTACCCGGGCAGATTGTTGCTCGCACTGAATGAACATAGACTCTGTGCTCGAATAAATTTACTAATCCCGCTCCTCCGAGATTATCTGCCGTTTGAGGAGTTTTAGGCTGAAAAAAAAAATCACTTTCTGCTCCGTAGGATTTATTCTTAATAACTTGTCTGGTTTTTAAAATGTTTCCCACCCTTGAATGTCAGCAGTTGCCATAACATGTTCATTTAGCCGGTCTATTTACTTAATTGACAAATATAATTCATTTGGAGATGATTTTGTGCTGCAACTGAAGCATGAGGCAAATGACATTACACTTACTGATGATGTCACTTTGCTGTACATACAGTGTTCTGCTGAGGGATTTCTGTGTGAGCAGCAGCTTTTAAGCAACAGCTATTGAATGTCTGATGAAGATCGTTTACCATTACAGCTTACCTTCATGCCTGCTCATGCCTGCAGGACTTACTACAGTGTTTGCCTCAGGCTTTTTCTCTGTTGATTGTGTGTGTTTCTCTACACACATTATAAACACAGAGTGTCTTACAGTACGTCTTATAACATCATTATCTCTCCATAGTTCTGTCAAGCCTTCTGTCTTGTCCATCTTTCATTAGTGAGGAGGTGTTAACAGCCATAGCTGTCTCACCTTTTTTGTCTTCACATGCAGTGACACTGGGTACCATTCCATGTGTGACGCCATTCATGCCACAGCTGAAATGCTTTGGTGTGATAGCCTGCTTTTTATTTGCCTTTCACCAGAAACTAGGGCACTCATTTGTAAATATAAAGACATACTGTAGACCTGCATTTGCCAGGGGACAATGTCAATTCTGGTGGGAGAGCGAGGGAAAGGGGAAGAGAGACATGTTTGTATGCCTTCCAGCTATTGGAGCATGCTCCGACTGTGAAAGGCCACTGCCATTGTTGGGTAACATAATCCACCAGGGAGGCCTTCAGCCAGACACTGGGGAGGACTGCCTGTACACACTCTCACTCTCTCTCCCTACAGATGCATATCCCTTTCTGTGCTGGAATCAGCCGCTGAATGCTAAGCAATTTTCAAGTGTTACTGAACTTGTGTGTGTGGGGTGGCATCCCACAATTGTTGTCATTCTAAACACAAACTCTCTGATAGCTGACTGGTTTGTTTAAACAGTCTTATTGATAGGAGTATATTCTGATATTCTCCACAGATGGTGAGGGACTGTTAGAGAAATACAGACAAACAGATACCTCCTCTGGGAAGAAGTCATCCCAGAGATAACTCTCTCTGGATGGTTTTAATGAAGTATGTGGTGTGTATGGTCACCTGCAGAACTGATACCAACAATAATGCGTCTGTGAGCAGATTTGTGGTTGAAAAGTGGAATCAGATGCTCACCCTGAGTTACACGGACTCATGCTTCAATATCAGATTGCTTGCAATCTAATGGACATTATTTCCCATCATGGAGACAGATATATTGTTGTAGGTTTTGCATGTAGCTGCAAATAAACACACTGATTAGGCTATGTGTTGTGCAAACTGAATACTGTATGTACTTTTTTGTAAAGTTTGTAAAGCCTGTGGTTAATTATATGGAAAACATTATTTAATACATACATTAATATGTCTATTGAAAATTGTTGCTTCATCTCATTCTGAGGTAATTACAGGACCCATAATCTAGTCTATTGACCTAATATGCACATACAGCCCAGTAGATTAACTACCTCTCAGTGTGCCAAATCAAATGTACTTAAAGATTAACAAGCATGCAGTTATTATGTGGAAGGCAAACTGATAGCAAAACATTTTTTATTTATTATGTATTAATTCATTTCATTGTTGGGTAGGGTACTGGTCTGATTGATTACTATATATGTAATAGACTTTTTGTGCTTCTATTAATTTATTTAAAAAAATATATATTATAAATAAAGGATCATGAAGTAGACATTACTAAAATACATGGAAACTAACTAGAAATGAATGTAAAGTAACATAGACAAAAGTGAGAGACCCAGCTAACAATGGAATTAAGCGAAAACAATGCCATATACAGGAACCTTTTAGCCATAAATGAAATCTACATTGAATACAATATATATTTGATATTTATATAGAAGTTCAAAAACCTGTGGATATCAATGTCTACCATTACATGTACTGAGTCTTTAAATAATCTGGAGCTTAAACTATTTTCTGATGCCTTAAAATAACTCTGGTAGCTATAATCTTATCTGCCTTAAAAATGTAATGCATATTTTTATTTATTTAGTATTTGAGATCAAGAGTCAATGGCATTGCTGAACTTAAATCATCCACCCAGGATGACCAAACATTGACCCAGAATAATAACCTGAATAAGGGTACATTACATATGAAATCTAGTGAAGTTCCTCCAATTTCCTACCTGCCAAATAGCAGTCACGCTGTTACAATAATTTTCATAAAAGAATCACATGTTCACTTTTTTCACCTACAATTTCTTATTCTTTGTGTGTGAGCAGCTTTTTGCAGCTAAAGGAAGCCCCGCATTGCCCCAATTGTGAGGGCTGTGCATGGGAGTGGGTAGTAGACATACAGTATTTCTTGTTTAAATTGCTTTTTTGTGAACCATTATGCTAGCATATATGAAAGGCACATATCCATTATAAAGCAATCATGCCTCTGTACAAACATCATGCATATTTCTAAACAGGGTTTTCTTATATAATTCCAAACATCATTTATAGACTAAGATCTGGAAAGCCAGTGGCGTAGTTGATGCTAATTTCTTGATACCACAGTCTGTTAGCATGTGTACACAGTAAAGCCAAAGACTCTCATTTGCATGCAGACTGAAGCTTTAGGAAAGTCTAGTACACTGACAGTGATGAGAAAGCCTCTTTTGAGAAGATTTTGACAAGATTGTACAGTTTTGGCAGGAGGCACTAAAGATTATGGTATCCATGGAACAGTGGAAGGTAATGCTGAGTAGTGTGTATGCTAGTGTGTATAGGCACTGTGTACTGCTCGTATGTATGGGTTTTTTTACAAAATAATGGACTATTTGTTTTTATCTAAACACCGCCAGATGAAAGCATTTCGTTACATAAATTGCTTGAAACTGAACAGAGATGCATTTGTGACTTTTATAGTCCGACAATTGTCTAGACAGGATAATAGCTTCTGTTATCATCCCAACATTTTAAAAAGGTGTCATAATCCTCAGGCGTGAGTGTCTAGATAAATTATTTAATCGGGGATAATATTTTCACTGCAATCATCAAACCTTAGCCGACTAGATTGGATGATCGTTGGAACAGGAATGGGCCACAATCAGTGCCATGTCAACCTATTTAACCTCCGCACAGCACAGGTGTCACATCCTGTAAGAACAAATTAATGTGACATTTTCACCGTTCGTTGACACTGATGAGGAATTCTGCAATCCAACCCAGATGCAAGAGGACTCCCATTTTGGCATTTATGAAACCGAATAATCATTTTGAGTGAGATAACGAGACATTCAAAGCAACATAGATGTGTTTTTTCCACTAGCTTTGAAATCCTTTATTATATGGGAAAGAGTAGGATGGGGTGTCCTTGAGAGTTAAACGAGATGTGTGCATTTAGGAGGCAGGGAAGAGCTAATGAAAGGTGCTATCGAGTAGCATTATGGGAAATATAGGATCCTGTGTTTGCCTTATCCATATTAGGACCTTAAAGTGAGGCTATCTTGGCATCTGCTACTTTGATTTTTACCATTATTTTGTAAAATCTTTCTCTCACAAGCCCCCCAACCTTATGGAAGCAAAAATAATAATAATGATAATAATACTCAATTGCTGGGTAGCCCCTTAACCTGGTTTAATTAAATTTCCACATTTGTGGCTGACACTGTGGCTGGTCCATCTTGTTCCATTACTTCCTGCAATATTTAAAACTGATCGCAGCATGAGCCTTGGTGCCAAATACATTACGTTTGCTGTGACTGCTTCACGCTAATAGCCACCCCCCATGTTTCACTCTGCTTTTAATGTGTAGCAGCAGCAGTATGCAATGTTGGGTTTGCATTAGCAGCAACAGCTCACATGACGTTAGGTAAGTAAACTGATATCAATCAGACAAAATTGCAAACTGGAATGCTGGATTCGCACCCTGTGAATCCCTTGTGCATAGACAAACAATGTGAATCTCGCATGGGAATGGTTGACAATGAAAAATACTGAGCGAGATAATAACAGAATGGCTATTGCAGAAAAATGCAGGCCATAAAGAATATCAAAAATCATATTACATTATATATTTCGATCAAGGTTTTCCTCACTCCATATTTTTCCCCTGGATTGTGAAGCAGCTTGTTGCTCACAGTGTCAGTTTGGTGAGGATTGGCTTGGTGGAGAAGTGAGGGAGCATCTCTTGACCTGCCAGCATCCCTCCATGCCACAGCTTTCTGCAGTGCCCTCTAGCAGCTGGCCTGGCTGCCTCTCAGTGGCTGTGACAGGAGAAGGAGGATGACAATGAATCAGGGGCATGACGAAGATCTCTCCAGCACTGACTCCTCTCTGAGTCGCTGGGCACCGTCACGCAGTGAGAGAGCGTGTGATAACAGCTACATCCAGCCATTTTAAAGCTCATAGGCAAGTGTGGTTCCACAAAGCTGGCAAACATTACCACAGGGCCAGCTTTTATATGTCTCTTATAAGGTTTTAGAGCATGGTTAAATATTTTGCAATCTACTAATAATGTTGTTATATTACACATCAGAATTCCATTGACTCCCTATTTATTAGTCTCTTAAATTAAGTAAAGATTTTAAAACAGCCTCTCCCTTCACATAGAATCCACAGTTGTTGGTGTTAGCATGTCATGCGCTTGACAGTCTCCATGGGAGGTCCCCACTGTCATGTGACCCAACATCAAGGAAAGCCTTTGTGAGCACAGCTCCTGTTTATTTAAAGCAAAGAGATTTATTTAAGAGCTTGTTACACAAGATAAGCTGCAAAAGGTACTGCTCTAAATGGAATGGAAGAGCCTATTTGTAAATGTCCGCAAGTGCCAGGCTTTAAGTGTCTGGCTGAGAGATGAATAGAGGCGATAAGCAAGAGAGGGTAATTTCAACAATGGGTATTTTAAAGGGTAGATATTTTGTGATGACAGCCTTTAATTGATCTCATCAGTTTTGAATAGAGTATAATATGGGTTTTTTATTGGGTTCATCTAAATGCTGACAGCACTCTGTCAGTTCAGAGAAAGTAATAGTTAGACGGATAGCCTGTGTGACCTGAATGTCAGAGCTGGAATTCTAATGAACTGACGGCAGAATTTTCTCCCTGCTCAAACCTTACATGCTCTGTACATGGGCTTACTTTTATCTCCTTTTTGACAATAAGAGCCCACAGAGATGGTCTGAGGCAATGCTGACTGAGTAGGAAAGTTTGACACAGTTGTTTTGGATCCAAAATGGCGTCAGCGCAGGCTGAAAGCCCCCTTGTGTTCTTGACTTTAATTGAGAGAGAGCCCCTCAAGCGTACTGCCAATCTTCCCAGTAGCAGAAACCCTACAGGGAACTTTTCCTGCAGTGAAATATTGAACTACTCATCGTCCTTCTGTGCCAGCGTACAGTGCTCGCAGCTCATCTGTCTCCTCCTGTTGTGAGAGAGTATCAGCAATTATTCTTTTAAAAACATAAAGGATGTGATTGACATTTGAGTGGTCAGATGTATGTGCAGTGTACTCGTCCTATTGTGTATGTGTATATAGTACATGCATATAACGTGCAGTAATCTTGATTTGGTTGCATGGTCCATAGGATTAGTTTGGATTATGAAAGCTATCCAATTTCCCATGACAGCAATAATAATCTGTTTTTGAACTAATAACATTAATCGTGTTGGGAAAATAGTTATACCTACATGCAAGTGACTGCAACACTTTTGACCTGACACATAAGTAATTGATAAAGGAAAGAGATGGGGGGTCCAGATGTAATCATAACATATGCTGGAGTTTTATATAGGGCCCATGTACTGTGGAATGCCCATATGAGGAAAGGCAGGGCCCTAAAACTCTGCCAGATTTCATTTCACGCTCTACAGAGCACAGCCTCTGAGACGGTGACATTTACATGGCCCTCTATACCACCGCCAGTTGCTGCAGGCCCAAGGCACTGGCTAAATCAGGCACAAGGGCCAATGAATGAGGAGGCAATGCGAGCGGGAGAACAAGGAGGAGTTGGCTAATGTGCTGTGCAGAAGAAGCACACAGAGCACATGGGTTTACGTTAAAAGGATTGTATCACATCACCATCATCTTTAGTATAAAGACCTTTCTCTGGAGGAACATGCATTATGTGAAATATATGAATTATGCAGTGATAATTTATCATCTTCATCCCTGTTTCTTCACTAAGATGTCATATGATATGTAGTGTCTATACTGACATTTGTAAGTGATCATGACTGCTTTGTGCAAGGAATGAACTAGCAACATATTAAAACAGTTAATTTAGGTCAAATAGTACTGTGTGTGCAGCTGTAGTGTTGACTGTTGTGTATGTGTGTGTGTGTGTGGGGGGGAGACCATTGTTTAGTCAGTAAGACCAGCTTTTCCAGGGATAATCTGCTCCAAAGACCAACTGGTCATCTCCTAACCAAAAGGTCATCGAGCTAGTTTGAATGCTAGTTAACCCCTCCTGCCTGACTTCACCATACTCACTCTATCCCCCACTAATCTGATTGGGTCTCGTCCTCTAGTAGCTTACTGCTTAACCCAGCCAGTATGAGTAGTTTAGTCTTTACTGAGCTCCATATTGGCTCTTTTCTCGTTGATGGTGCTTCCCGTGAGAGGTTTCCCTGTAGGTTGAAATAAACATGCAGAACAGCTGCATACGCTGAAATGTTTCTGGCAGCATTCAAAGGAAACCCTTTGGCAATAGGAGAATATTTCTTCCTCTGAAACCATTACAGACTGCTTTCACAGGTCTTCCAGTAAGCTCCTGAAATTGTATAAAGACAATGCACATTTGCCTTATATAATAACTGCACAGAGCAACTTGGGCATCATCTCCTCATGCTGTATCATCTGAGAGTATTCTGCTGCGGAGCCAGTTTGGCGCAAATTCCCTGCTCCTTTCAGCCTTCAAATCCTGGCTTTTTCTTTTGTTTTTGTTCCCTGGCAAGTCACTTTGCTATGATATTTTTTCCCAGGTGCTATGAAACTATAGAAGCGTGTGTGTGTGTGTGTGTGTGTGTGTGTGTGTGTGTGTGTGTGTGTGTGTGTGTGTGTGTGTAAACACATCAGTCAGTGTGTACTGGGAGCTGGGTTCAGCTCAGAAAGCAGTGGAGTTGTACATGACAGCCTTTCATTGTCTGCAGAAATGTTTTATTTAAGTTGCAACATATTTCACTAAAATGTCGAGCCATAACTGTTTTCGCAACATGATCAGAAGTAAAAGGGGAAGAGGCAGATGGACATAATGACAGCAATAGCTGGAGAGCAGGCGGAGGTCAGCATTGCTACCACGTAGTCTGAACTGGTCTGTTCGTCATGGTGTGGTGAATCAATACAGCCGTCAAGCAGATGAGTCCCCACTGCTAGTCCATTACAAAGTGGTAAATCTAACTATATCGCTTACTAACCGCTATAATAAGGTGGTAACAAAGTTAGAGAATCATTAGTGAGCATGTGTCCCGGCAGGACGGCGATGGAAAGCGAGCTTGGGGAGGTTACAGCATGACAGATGGTGACTGTATGTGTGTGTCAGTGTGTGAATGAGTGAATGTTTGGTGTTGGTGCTCAGGGTTGTTTTTGCATTAAAACAAGTGAAATAAGAACCAAATATGGTATTAAACTTGGTATCCTGAAGATAACAGGACCTTGTTTTGGTTTCATTTGAGTTTTAATTCATGAGGGTGGTTAGTTTTGACAGCGACATGATTTCAATATTGTTTACAGTTTAGGGAGGATTATTGAAGAATATCCCTTTTGCCATCTTGGTGCAATATTGTTAATGTTTTTGTACCACAAAAGTAATAGTTATATTTAGCATCCTATTTGGAAAAGTGGTTTTATTCATGTCAAATATCCTTTCATTATTTTCCAGAATCTGTGTTTGTATGGTCCACCTACTTTCAATATATTTGGATTCAAGGCTCCCTAATCAGTCACATTTTATGAGTAATAATCCATCAGAAACGATAATTGAAATGGAATTAAACCAAATGTCATGTTTGCATTAATTCCTGGATTATCTCTTGGTTTATAGAGACAATCATTTGTCAAATTAAGTCTATACGGATTACAGAAGCCAGTTAACAAACTGACTGTTATCAGCATTGTTTTCATGATTTCACGACTCAGTCTATAAAACATGTCGGTGAAGTGTTGTATAAAATGAACGTGCCTCCTCGTGTGGTGTTTTTAAGTTCAGCCATAAATCACCATGTTGCGTGTTGGCTGCAGGGAGAGAAAAAGGGGAGAGTGGAGGCAGAGGAGGGAGGGGCTAAAACTGTGGTACAAAGCCAAAACACGACCAATGCCAAGGTGGCAGGCATGGACGAGGTGGGAGGGAGAGAAAAGATGAGAGGGAAGAACCTTCTTCTCAATCTAATAACCTGCATGGATGGACAGTGATGGACAGAGCCCTATTTATGGCCAATCATCTAGATTGCCCCTCCATTTAATTTTTTTTTCTTACAGCTAGCATAGTCAGATGTATTAGGGCTTATTCTTCCAGTTTGAGAGGCCATTTTCTTCCATTTATTTTTGTACAGTATGAAAAACAACTTTCATACAGCCAAAAAATAGCTCAAACTACAGTACATAACAGTCCGCAATAAGTACATAAGTCACAGTAATTACGGTGTACATGTATCATGCACAGTAGGTCAGTGTTAGTCATTTGACACCCACAGAAAAAAGACTAAATTGGTCACATTCATATTTTGCCTTTGTTTCCATAACTGAAAAAGGAGCAACTGTTAGAGTAACTGGGGGATCTAAACTAGATTGAATATGATTTTGAATTACTATTAAAAAATAGCCCATCTTGTACTTTGTTTCTGCTGACTGGCCTTGGCAAAGCTTACCATGTGGTCTTTTCTCTCCAAAGATAGACTTTTGAAAATAATAGGAACCTCAAAGTGTGAAACTTTCACTAAAGTAGCTTCTTTAAGAATTTCTCTAGTGACTCTTTATAAGCTCAAATTGTCCTGGCAACTGAGTAACAGTGAATATCGCCCTGCTCCCAATTTTCCACCTGCAGAGGAGCAAGGAGGGAAATGAATCAGCAGACCCCTCCGTCGATGTCACGTTCATTCTGGCTCTCTTCCTCTCTTGACCTGCACTCCCACTCTTTTGTGACAGAAGAATTTAGCGTCTAGAATTATTAGTAATTTAATTAGAGAGGAAGAGAAAGGTCACAAGCGCAGAGATCTTTGCACATGTGCGATAGAGAGAGTTCTTTGCTAATTGAGCACAAAATGGACAGACAGCTGGAGGTCAGGCATCAGTCTGGCCCTGTGGGCTGAGTGATGGGGCTGCTGTGGAATTAGCTGGCTTCTCCTCCTGTTATTGGTCGACACTTTTTCAGGTCAACACTTACGCCCACATTCTGGCTGAGCCTTTTCAGGGACATGCCATTTTTAGTATAGATAATCTAGATATACATAATAAAAGTGGTTTGGATTGAATTCAGGACAGCAGATTTGCAGAGAGATCAAAATATGTTTTTGGCTGAAACTAAGTGATGGCGTGTGTGTGTGCATGTGTGTGCATGTGTGTGTATGTGTGAGACAGAGAGAGAAAGATGAATGAATATCCCTGAGAGCAAGCTAGTGCAGCTAGCAGGATGACTTCAGCACCACGGACAGCGTCTCATTCTTCATGCATATCACAATGCTCTTTTATCTGTATCGCTACACTCCATCTGTTCCCACACGCTCACATACACACACACACACACACACACACACACACGCACACACGCACACACACACACACACACACACACACACAAACACAGATTCAAAGGCGAACAAAACGTTTATAGATTAATGAATGTGGCAGTGCAGCAAAGATCTGAGGAGCAAGTTTCCTTGATAAGCTCAGCAAACACAAGTTCGCAGCCTGCAAAACGAACCAAGCTTAATTTAGCATTACCTGTTATTTTATCTGCTTATTTCCATAGCTGGCTTTGACACCCCACAAATTTATAGAATAGTATTTGGAGCAAACACTCACACAAGCCCTCTGTATAAAGGTTCTGTTTGATTCTTGTTATTGGATTATTTGTGCAAAAATATAATGCCAAAATAGAGACTATATTTAGATTATTTCGTTAATAATGTTTCCAGCAGTATATAGATATTATCTGAAGCATCAGGTTGAAACATTCAACCTCTATGGTTTCATAACCCTCAATGTGAAAGGATGTTTGTCTCATTTAAACCTCTAGTGTGTCTTGACTGGCAGTTTTTGTGCACGTGTAGTTCAAAAGGATGCCTGCTTTAGTGACTGTGATGTTCATCACCGCTATATAGGTACTGTCCAACATGAGCTAAGAAGTAAATGATCAAACCTCTCACCCACCTGACAACACTGAAAGGATACAGGGACTTCCCCACTGTAACTGAATATTCATTTGCATCGCACTTACTTCCCTGTCTCCATTCAGACGGGCATCTCATTGAACGTTAAAGTGTGGATAAAATGGTTCTCGTCCGGATTATACTTTGAAAGATTCTGGTCTCTTTCTCCCAAATACTTGTTTTGTTTTCGTATTTGCCACATCAAAAAGAAGAACGAGTGGAAAATGCAAACAGACACCTATTTTACTCACCAATTTGAGATCAGAGAGCAAATCAATTAATGGCATTGTCCCTTTTTGGAATGAGATGTATCTAATGCATCATGGACAGCAAGCAAGCCTTTGTAGCGTAATTAGCAAGTTGTCGAGAAGAGGATGCTGGGGTTTTTTCTTTCTCCCAAAATGCTTTCCACACTGCCAGGCAGACAGACAGTGAAAGCCTGCGTGTCGAAAGCATGAAATACTGGCATCTGTGAGGACACCCAAATCTCCTTGGCGGTTCTGGCAGAGAGAGAGTGGGGAGTGCACAGGCAGCAGAAAATGGCTTAGTCAGGGTCATCACTAGCCAATAGCTTTGGATAGCTGTGACAAGCCAGGGCATTTTCTCAGGCTCCAATAAGCTAAGTGAGAAAAGATCTTCTTGACGCCATGTTGCCAACAAACACTTTTCTCACGGTCTTTATCAGCCATAATTATCATACATTTTATGGAGTGGTTCAGATTGTAGTGTTTATATGACACCTACAGAAGCTTTCAGAGGCACAGCAGCAGGAAAGTTGAAGTCCAACTGAAATGAAATTGATTTTTTATTTTTTTTTGCTGCCACAGCAGCTGCTTACAGATATGCTTTGTAAATGGCATCTCCTGTGCTCTCTTCTGGGAAAAAATCTAAACCTGAAAAGAGAGAAATTTATTTTATATTTTTTGTTTTGATGACAATGCCCTGTCTGTGCATTTACAGATAAAATGTCTACGTAGATAGAGAAATGCTTTGAAACCAATCATTCTTTTATACAGCCAGACAGCAGACTGCAACATGACACAAAAAGAGCCACAGACTTTGTATTGCAGCCCATATTAACTTTCCAGGTAATGCATCCTTCATGTGTACAAACATAGACAGAAATTGTTGCCCCTGAGCTACTAAATGAGCATCAGCATTTAAAAGCACACTGCTAATGTAATTTTGGCTACTAATTAGCTAGTTAGCAGTTGCACATCAATTAGCTTTAAAACTTGACACTAAACGTCAGGATCTTTCAGTTTAGATCCTAAATGATGTGATCCTTACTCTTCAAAACACTGTTTGTCCTTGCTTTGTAAGCCACAGCTACCAGCAGAAGTTTGTTTAGGTTGTCAATCAAACACTTACACCAGGATGCAAAGATTTATGATGTGGACCTTCTTCTCATTTCAATAATAGATTGCCATTATAGATATTAACAATAAACTTGACAAATCACAGTGGCATGATATTGGAATGTAATGTCCGTGATTTCAGTTGGACTAAAACATTTCTGCCAAACAGAATTACCCTTGATTAAGTGTACCGTGTTCCACAGAGGCACTGTTATCTAATCTGTATTCCATATGGCTGCAACCCCCTAACAGTACTAATAAATCCTGATCAAATGTTGTTTTCCATTGTACGTGAATAGCCACAGCGGGAGAGAATTACCTCAGTATGGCTGAAATCAATTGGAGACACGCTATCTCTGTTAGTTACTGCGCAGTGGGATTATTCTTTGCATGTCAAAGTGCCTGTATGCTCTCTTCTAGATGACTCTTTTCACTACAGATGCATGTATGCATATACGGCTGTTGAAGTTCAGTGGCCCGCAGAACAACAGATGTACTTCCTTCAGACACGCGAGCTGTGTCTCTAAAGCCACTTTGCATTTTTTTAGTGTGATGAAACCCAGTCGGACCCTCTTTGTTCAACCATGCTGAAGGTTTGTTAAGTTCAAGACTCTTCTGTTGCTTGTTATATGATGATGCTGTTACAATATATTTTTTTTGAGAGCTTTGAAATGTTCATGTAAGAATACACATACGGTACACAGAGCAATACATACTGTGCTGACAAAATACAATCATGTATGCGTACAAAAACACACACTTGATGATGTCATTTGTATAATCTGATGGAATCTGGGCCAGTGTTGACAAGGAGGCAGCCGGCGGGATGAGCAGTCACTGTCATAATGATTTGGTGTGTAGGAGGGGAGGTATGGGGAAACGAGGAGTGTGTGTTTGTGTGTTCCTGTGCACTGGGCAGGGGTGTCACGTAAGTGACGCAATTCTAATGCTCTTATGATGGTTGCGACAAACAAAATGTACTGAGGTGTGAGTCATTGTACCTTGAATTGTTGTAATTGATGCAGTCACTTAAATTAAAACGAAGTGGTTCCGCTCCATGTGCACCATTAAACCATTAGTCATTTATGTTTGGCTGATCTAAAGTAAAGTGAGGAAATGTGTCATAGGAGGGATAAGAAAAGGGAAGATGATTCTTATTTCACATAATATTTTGCACTATAAGCACTGTCCATGTGCAGATGAGTTTGGTAAACTTGTTGCATTTACACCTAACTGTGATATATGGCAGATTCCCTTCAGGCCACATTCTGTAATTTTGACTCTACTCGCCCTTTAAATGTTGGCATTTCTTTTGGAGCCTCTCATGTTTCCAAATGCCAGACAATTTTAAGGCATCATCACTACACAGTTTGATGAAAAACATGTTGCATTTGGTCTCGAGCCACACAATAAATTCTTGGAGCAAATCCTGTAAAAAATTACACAGGGCATTTAGACATCTAATTAAGCTTCTGCTCATTGCCAAACATTAATTATGATAGTTTTATACTCACGCTAGACAAAAAATTATTAAAGCAGTTGAATATTTACACAGGAAATGAAAACACTGATGTCTTAAAATGATTAATTAATAATTAATACACTACAACAGCATAATCATTGTACTCATCAAAAAATTAACCATATCTAACGTTTTTTTAAAACGACCTGTGAAAACCCTGCCTACAGCAATACAGCTAGAGTAATAGGATATCTCACAATCAATGTGTCTCTATTGATTTATATCCAGGCCCAATACAAACTAGACCACACCGTAGTGAAGCGTCAACATCCTCTGATTGCCCCAAAGCAAACGTCAATAAAAATGATTAACTGACTGCTGTGTGTGAGTATAGGAAAGAGGGTAGATGTGTTATAGTTTGAGCCACAAAAGCTTTGTTGTTTCTACATCTAGTTACCTCTCAGGATAACATTAATACTGTTCTGTGACGTCTTCAAGCTCTGAAGTCATTCGCTATTTCAGAAAGCAGAACAGTAGATTAATATCTTACATATGTTTAATGTTATTTGTGCCATTTCATTCTCATAAAGGTAGCAGTTCCAAGACTGTCATTTTGCTAGGTTGACTCACATACTGTAGCTAACTGATGATCTGTGTTTGATCTGCAGAGAAATGGGTCTTCCATCTTACAGTCTTACTCAGCAGCTTCTTTATTTTTTGTGTCCTTCATGGCTCAGTGAACCAACAGTTCAGTCCAGTATTTGTCCCGCTTCTTGTCTGTTAAGGAAGCATGAATTGTTGAAGGTCATATTTCATTTCATGTTTTTTTTTTGTACATTTAGTCTGCCTTTATGTGCATGTTTAATCGATTACAAGTGTTTGCATGGTTCTGTGTTTCTGTACATGCATGAATGTGTATTAAGCCGGTGTTTATAGTAATCCTATACACATATGCTGGCATGGCTGTATGTTTATGTGGATTTATGGTGCTGGATGCATATGAGTGGGCGTACAAGCATGTTTTGTGTCTGATTTAGATCAACGTGCCATTACACGAGACAGTCGTAGTGGGTGGAGTGACTCCTGGCTGTCACTATGGCGCTGCTGGCCGCTGGCCTCCCGACACCAGATTCTCTTCAGGTGATGGCACCTACTGTTGGTCCTGGCCAATGATGTAACCACTGCGCTTGCTGCCAACTATAATCTACACTCGACTCATCTTGACTAAACTCTCAGCTCCTCTGGCGCAGCTGGGCATGCGCAGAGAGGATAGTATAGAGAGGACACAGACATTGAGTCATAACAATTTAATGCAGTCAAAGGGAGCTAAGTTGGGATATTATTAAAACATACTTCAGTCCTGCACAATTACAGTCTTCAAAATGTCACTAGTGGGCTTTTGTGCATACAATGAGGATTTGATTATTTTCTTGATGAATCGGTTAATTGTGTGTGGTTGGTGCGCCCATCACAATTTCCAATAGCCCAGGGTAATGTCATGAAATGTACTGTTTTGTTTGACCATCAGTACAAAACCCAAAAATATTTAGTTTACGCTAATGCCAAGACAAGGAAAGAAGATAAAGTTTGGGTATTTAACTTACAGCAGATGATTATTTAACAACTATAACTTATTAACAGCAACAATTAATCTATTATCAAAATAGTTGTTTTCTGTCTCCTGCCTAATAGATTAATTGACTTATCATTGCAGCTCACACACACAACCCAAATGAAACATGCCCAGTTTTGAATTAAATTGGGGGTCCTTGTCACTTTCTTATCCTTATCTCCTTCTTCTCTTTGATAAAAGGTTTGACATCAGAGTTACAAATTTAGATGTTAAATTACAGGTTCATTAAGTCAAAAACTACCCCATCATCGTCAACACAGATTTTTTTCAAATAGAGACAGAAACATTAACGACCCTCCATGGACTCTATTGCAGTAACATTGCATGTGTGTGTTTGTGCACACAGTACGTTTATGTGTGCACGCACCGGGTTGTGTAGTATTCCGTCTAAGCCTTATTTTGTTCAGCATGTGTAATCCCCTTAAATTCCCCACTGATAGCCTGAATACCTTCACTTCAGATTAGCTGAGGTAGAGATCAAGAAGTGCTCCTCTTAACAGTATGTAGGACGATTCAGACGGGACACATGGCTTGTGATAATAAAACCAGTTTCATGAAATGCTGCTATGGATTTGGTTGTTGACGAGATAAGCACAAAATCTGTACTGAAAATAAAAATAACATACAGTGTGTGACGTAATGTTTACATTACATACACGCTTGTATTCACTGCCTACGATTCTAACATAATATACTGTAGGCACCAGTTTTACTTTCTTGCAAGCACTCATAATTATATCGTTATATAATATTATATAATATAATACATGTTATTTGTTGTCTCATACAGATATAATCTTCATATCACAGAAATATATGAATGTCATATAGGGTTCATAAACAGTAATCAATCTCTTTAAGAGGCCAAGGCACCATTCTTTTAGATGAGTCGTGCTTTTTTTCAATAGTCACTCTTCTTATGTACGTGCGATCCCACACTACATTAAATGTATAACCCACAGACTGCTGTGAACAATTACACACTAGGTAACAAGTTAATGCGAGACAGCATATAGTGTGTACACACAGATTTAATGACTTTATATGCTCCTTATGGGAATTACTCAGAGAGCTAGCTAGTGTCAGACAGATGGAGGGGTGAGTGTTTAGTCTGCAGGTCCACTTTTCAGTCTCTGCACCCAAATGAATGTTTATATTGTTTCTTTCATGTTTGTGTGGATAACATATTTTATTTATTTGGTTAAGTCTTCAGATGCAACAAATGTTCAGGAGCTGTCAACGCAGTGATATCCTATGTGGATTTCAAAAGGAGGCGGGGGGTTAGAGTAATGAGGCTGTGCAAGAGCGAAACGTTAGAATTACACAAGCACCATGCTTTCTGAGGTCTCTGTAGAATTAGCACAACCCTGCATTATGTGAATTAAATGTACAATTTGGTGGATTTGTGCAGAGGCAAAATAAAAACAAACATTTCAAACTGAGTTGAAAAAGATACCTGAAGTGAGGATATCAGCTGTTTCACACAATAAATAATCTGATTAAATATCTAAACTGCATTATTTAGAGAATAGTCTGACATTTTGGAAAAATGTGGTTATTCGCTTTCTTGCTGAGCAGTAGATACCAGTCTCATGTCTGTATGTTAACTGTGGAACTAGAACCTGGAGGTGATTAGCTTAGTTTAGCCATAGGACCGATAGCAGAGGGAACAGCTTGCTTGGCTCTCTCAAACCCAACCTAAAACCACAATTTTTATATTTGTGTTTGTATTAAACAAACTTGATGCAATGTGTTGATTCCCGAACTTGAGAGGTGCATGTAGAGGCATATTTTTTACTTCAAAGACAGCAAGGTTAGATTTTTTTTCCCTCTGCTAAGCTAAGGTTTACAGTTTTACTGTAGTTCAAACATTAATACAAATACTTGTGGGTATAAAGGAAGTGTATTTTTTCAAAATGTTTACAATTTTTCTGTAATATAAACAAACCTGCAACAATGAACAGTAGAATTCGAATAAACACAATGTTAGTGTCCTTCATCATCCAGTATAAGGGAACAGTAGAAAAACATTTAATATTGACTCTGAATGTGTATTCAAGCAAGTATGGTACAGTACACAGTACAGTTGCAGCTAGGATGGTGAGTGTCCAATGGTGCATTGGAGCAGAATAACATTAAGGTTCAAGTGAGTTGAATGAAATGCAAGAAGTGAGCTATATGTGTACAATGGAGCAGGAGCATGAACATGGTGCCTGAGGCCAAAAGAGCTACTGTACAAGGACGTGTGCAGAGTAGTGCAATATTATGCAAACAATGTTGCATGACAGTTTACCACATTGAGAGAAGAAGATCATAATGTTTTATTAATCTACTTACTTGACAATGGTGGTTTTAAACCTTTTTTCTCCCAGGCCGGATTGTTGTTCCGATATCCTACTATCAAATCATTGTTCTCCATGTTTGTGTTTAGCTATTAGACTATTACGGCGACACACCTCTCCCGCTCAGCTCGCTCACTATTCACAACACAATGTCTTCATAAGTAACATCATTACGACATCCAGATTAATCTCATATCATCAGCAACTGACTTCACTTTGCTCTGTAATTGCCAGAGATGCTGCACAAGCTCTGTGCATTTCACTCTGTTTTACTGCATATTGGATTTGATTATTATTGTCTTTATGAGAAGATTAAACAAGTTCATAAATATAATGGACTTTACTATTACTAAAAAATAATAATCAATCCACTGGAGAAAGTTTGCCTGCATGTGTGTGTGTAGAGGTCAAGTCTTGTGTGTGTTCAGAATCAATTCCTTTATAACTTTTAAATATTTTTTTATTTTAAATTTGTTTTTAGGTCAAGGTCAGCCAGATTGGGCAGTTTTCCACCCAGTTGGGCTATTTTTGATTTAACTTGACTGGTAAAAATTGTTTTTCACGGATAATTTGGACTTCTTTTTGTAATTAGTATGATTTAGATTGAGCCTACTACCACTCTACTAAATAAATCATATGACTGTTGGACAAAAAAACACTCTCCTCAATAAACTTTTAAAATTTGGTAGAGCAAGATGGTATGACCAAAACTTTGTATCACTGTATTTGTTCTGTATTTTTTATTTAGTACATAGAATATAACAACATTGCCATAATGTATGTACTGAAGATTTTGATTACTATAGGGTTTTCTGGGCCCCACAAAATAATACAATATATGAAGGAATCAGAGTGTAAAAAAATGTTATTGTGCAAACTGCAATGTAGTAAAAACAGAACTTATAACTTAATAAAACGGATATCCCAACAACTATAACATTGCGTACTTTTCAACTATAAACACTACAAACTGGCATGAAATACTCAAAGTATTTAAGTGTTTAAAGATATTTCTCAATTGTTCTATTGCACAAAGAGTTGAACATAACAGTTGTTTCAGCTATGCAATGTGGTAAAAATTAAAATTTCATATTATACAGGAAATTACGGATATACGAGTTAATCCGGTATATTACTCAGGACTAGTATAAAGTAGGATTTCCATAAAATATGTTATGAAACTGGTAAATTATAAACCAAACCACCAAACCTGTCCAAGACCCATTTCACAGCAGATAGTTTGGCATGTTATTGCATGAAAAGCAAAGGTAATCTATACAGTATCTTAACAGGCCAGACAATGAATACATATATTGTTGAGGCCAGCTCTCTAAATAATGATGTATTTATTATAACAGCATGGACATTGAAGGCATGTGTCAGTTCTATAATACTATTATTTTGTCCTTACAGCAGATGATTCAAGTATGTCTGAGTTGTAAAGATTCATTCTGTGTGATGAGGCAAAGACAGACTTCACAACCAATGGGTCCATGAGAAACAAAAGTGTAGCACCGGGAGTCTCTCTGCTTTATTAGACTGCATTCAGGTAGCTAGTGATAGGGAAGCTGTCCCAGAGAAATGTGATTACATGCTACCACGGACTTGAGCCAAATTGTAGGTATAGCGTAAGAGCTTTAGATCAGGTAGTTCTCCACCTTCTAGTCTCATGACACTCAAAAACGAAGCAGCGCTTACTTGCATGTTGTATTCCCTGGGCTCATCATTATCCTCTCTCATTTGTCTTTCAATTTTGTTAAAGATTATAGACAGTCTGGCTCTCTAAAAATCTGGACTACATCTCTCCTGTGAATTTCACACAATCCTCATTTTGTCTCCAACATGTTCTCTTTTTTTCCGCTTTTACCTAATCTGTTTGTTCCTTTGTTTGTCCTCTAAGCTGTACGATGCATCTGTCTCTCAGCTGTAACTCATCCAAGCGGCGGTCTAGATGCTCATTCAGTCCCACTTTACTTGCTGTAGATGACATGAGGGTTGTTCTCTCTTCCCCTCTTCACTCCATGTGAGGGTTTAACGGTGTGTGTTATGATGGTTCTGCTTGCTGCCCTACTGTAGATAGAGCTTAGCACACTTACACTTACTGGCTCAGTAATGGGATATCTGCTTCCTTCAGATTGGTAAATATGCTGTATGGGTCCTGTCTGTCTTATTTCTTCCTCTATCCCTCACATGTGTTTTATTCTACAAATCTGTTAATTTATTCAAACCCACTGAAACCTTAAGTTACATAACCCTAAAACCATTTCTAGTCAAGAAAATATCAATGAATTATTCTTCCCAAGAGGATGTTGGAGTTATGCAAGCAGTTTTATAAATTCAAAGGATTTAGTGTTTTCCAAATAACCACTCTATCTCAATTTAAGTTTGGAGTTTAAAGGAAAAAATACAGCATAGAACACTTTGACACAGTTACATAAACAGCTTCTGGCAATGAGGCACATTTGGTTGTTTGATGGTGTGTTGCTGTTATTCCTGTGGATAACCCAGCCTGGCAAAGACATCCAACAATTAACTTTCACTTTGCTCTTTGTGGTCTGGCAAGGCCACAAATGCATTAGCTTGAGACACACATTCTGTTAAGTAGGCTGTACAATAGATGATTGACAGATCTCTCCTTCACTCGGACAGCAACATATCCGACTGATGAACGTAGCACTCACAGGGCTTACATGGGCTAGTTTTAGGTGTTAACATTAGAGAGGTGTTTATATTCTACATTTTGTGATCTTGTCAACAAATCCCATGAAAATATTGGTGGTTTTCTCTCAACACTTTCCCAGTCTGTTGTTGCACTCAACTCCAACCCCATTTGTTCCCATTTTAAAAAAGGTTAATTCATTTTATAAAACACCATGACACTGTTGCTCAAACAGCAGTAAATAGTGCTTTATTGGGGACTGTTTCCATCTGCAAATTTGGGGTGCTAGTAAGTATTTAGCAGTAAGGTGTATAAGGGACCGACTCAAAACAATCCATGAATGAAGGGAAATGTCATCCACTACAACAGTCTGGATTATGGATGTGTCTTGGATAAATTTTGATTCATTCAAGTTTTCATAAATAAAACAATGAATGTTTATAGCACAGAGGAATGAGATGTATCAGGCTTAGGCTACGCAGACAATACCTGTCAGTATTTGTTAACAATAACAAAAATATAGTATCAGAGCCTTATCCATTAAATCTCACCATGAAAGCCAAGCGCACAATCTAATTTGTGAATCGTAAATGTCAGGTTTTGATTACATTTGTCTTGTCCACTCTGAATGTTAGAAGCCACTATTATCATACTTATTCTTATTGTCTTCTGCTTACAACCAACTATTGCAGCACTGTGATATCCAACTCCTCATCTCACAGTGCCGACAACTACCTTTAACCACCCCCAATTGTTAAAGGGAGATTCAAAAAGAAAGAGTTTATATTTTGGAAAAATGTTGTATTACACACTCATCTCTTTCTCACCTCTTCCTCCAAAACCATCAGCCTCTTGCTCTGGGCAAAACAGCTGCCCTGAGCTTTGTGTGTGTTTTTGCATCAGGAATATAATGTTCACTGTATTTGGTGGTTTGCCTGTTGACACAGGAGCAGAAAACATGTTAGTGCATACAATGCACATTTTTCAATATGCAGTATTAGTCATTATAACAATGAAAAATGAGAAGGGACAAAGAGGGAGGCTAGCACAGATAGATAATAGAAAAGACAAAGACAGGCTAATCAGGGTGAAGAAAAAGTATCATCAACACGACCAACATCTCACTCATCATCATCTTTTCCGTTTCTTCTTCCCAGCCGGATCTCATTTATCACCTCTTCAAAGTACCATAGAGCATTGAGATATGAGGCCCGATGCATTGAAACACTTTAGGTCGGACCCACAATCAATGTAGTCTTTAATGCCAAGAGCTGTTTCTGTTAAAAGAAAAAAAATCTCTCATAACTGCATTCTCTTCTGGCGTCTGTCCAGGACTCTCAATCAATCCTTTCACAGCAAGAACTCCGAAAGAAATTGAATTAGGTCCTGAGCATTGAACCACGGTTTCTTAATTGGCACAGGATTAGTTCACATTGATTTGGCCTGATTGGAGTCCCTAGCTTGTATGTCCACTTAATCACTGAGCACACCATTTTTTTTAAACCACTATTTACATGCACCCTTCCCCTCAGCCGATGTCAGTTATTCACGGCCCGTGGCAACCTTGTGAATTTGCATGAAATCACTGGCTTGCACAGTTGCTGCTTTACTATAGCTGCTTCTGCTGCAGCAGCATACACACTACGCTGTGTTAATCAGATTTCTTGGTGTTATTATTACAGCAGTGTCTTGGTACAGTATAGCAAAAGGCTGATGCTCTGCCAGGTCTAGAAAATTGCCCTCTGGTTACAGAAAATGTTCTGATAGATCGCCGCTGTTATTCTGACAGAGCAGTCGAGAGCGATGGAGTGAGGGAAGAAGCCAGGGAAAGATAGAGAGAGATTGTCTCCAGGGGGAAATAAAGTGAGGACAGGAAAAAAACACAGATTATGCATGAGAGAGAAGAAAAGAGAGAAAGAGAGTAAAAAAAAATCACAAATAAAGGTTGTGGGAGCAATATGCTTAGAAAGGGAGCAGCAGAGAGAAGATAAGGGAGACAGATATGAATGGAGAGTGGAGATGGACTAGAGCTGTGACAAGACTGTCTATTAACAGTGTATTCTCTGCTTCCGCCTCTCAAAGCTCAGACCCATAGAATTCAATTTATTAGACTATATTGTATTGTCTGTGGAACTGAGAAATGTTTTGGTGTCTTGATTTTCAGGTTAGTGTATACCTTGATTTGAACTGCCAGGTTATGATTAAAACGTAGCCCATTATTTCTCAGCATATGTGGATAAGTGTTGATGGTGTGCATGCATTCAAGAGGCTTCTTCTAGTCACTGACATGATTGGATTTTCTGTCATTATTATACAGCTTGTTAGCTAGGTCAACTATTTGTCAGAGTTAGTTAACACTGAAAATGGCAACGGATACCCCGAGGGTGAGTGAAAGGAAGCAGAATGCAATAGTCAGTCAGTAGGAGGGTTTAACTGAGCCTTCAACATCTATTGACTCAGACTGAAAGATAAGAAACTGCAGAGTGATTGTTACCATTCTTAATATGATTCTATAAATATAATATTGGTATTCATTTCACTTTCAGACTCTGTAACATTCACACAGTCAGACATAATGTTCCATATGTCTCTTTTACTCTTCCACTACATTCACACCACATGCCTTCATGCTCTGTGCCAAATTTGCTGCTCATATCTGATTGTTTTGGCTGCTGTTCATATGTATTCTAGGATATAACCCATATCCTGTTCTAATATAAACTGACAATGATGTCAAAAACACAAATGTGCATAGAGAGACAATGACAAAAGGTATCATGTCTCTTTTTGTACCTTCAATATGATTTTGCTGCTCTCTGCTGAGTCCAGTACAGGTTCTATGGCTGTAAAATCCTGTATACTATGTTTCTTTCTTTCTGTTGCTGTGCTCACTGTTCCCCAGAGAGTAGGTCAAGTCAAGTGTATTTACAGTATATAGCCAAAATAGTGTGAGTTCAATATCTGTAACCACAAAAGACACATTTTCAGATAACTTAATGATTTTTTACATTAAAAATATTGCATCATAACACATTGTTTCTTCTGGAGCCTATAATTGAAGTCGCTAACGGGTGAGACATCCTGTTTCTTTCTCACCTCAGTTGAAAGTTGTGCATGAACTTTACAGATCTTGCAGGAGATACGGATCGGATACTGACTCTGGGGTTGGCCGGCAGGCTGTGGCTTGGTTGCTTCGTAGTGTTGGCTGATGGAGTGATTTGTAAATGGCAAGCTGGTTAGTATCACGGAGCCAGTGGTCCAAATAAAATATAGGAACACTGGAAAAAGTAGTGTTATTTTATGATTGTAATTTGTTTTCCAGCAGTGTTCATTTCAGCATTGTATGTATGTACTGTATGTCACATTTGGCTGATGCTCAGGATGATGCTCGCTCATGCCAATGGACTGTATGGAGTGCAAGTACGAGCAACAGGATGCTGACTGCAGTTATTTTACCAGCCACCGGTGTCATTACTAATGAGTTACATATAGAACCTTTAAGAAATAAACACTAAAGACAATACCACATACAAAAATAGGCTCAGAACTTAGGTGTTATAGACACTTTCTTCTTATAAATAAGTGTTCTGACATGTCACATTAGGGGTGTTGTGATATACTGATTATTTTGATAATTAAAAATGACATATTGATATTGTCCAGGGCCTCTTGAATCTTTTGTGTTTCTTTCTATTTCTGCTTTGTGTTCAGACATAGTAGGTGGCAGAAAAGGACCTTAACACTGGTTGCCAGTTGAGAGTAATTAAATTGCTTACTTTTTCAAAATTTCTATAGATATTGTGATAATAATGTTTTCGTGAATTCCTTTTTCTTCTTTGCAGCGCTCCCATATTCCAGCAAATCGGTGTTGCTTCAGATCTGTTATTTACATTTTATTGTCACTATGTTACTCTCTGACTGTACATCCATGTGCTTGTTTGTGTCCCCTGAATTCTTAACAGTACCAGCAACTCTCTCTGGCCTGCATTTGTTACCTCTGCAGATGCATGTATGTATGTTATATATATATATATATATATATATATATATATATATACACACACATATACACACACATACACAAAACACCAGCTTTTTAATAAATGACTGCCTGTCATCAGTGTGTGGTTCTCACATTACAGCACTGTGAATTCATTAAGTGTGCCCTTTGGAAGTCTAACCAGCCAGGTGGGGTGCCGTCAACCCCCTCTGCCTCTGACTCACGCCATGCATTTCAATTGCAAATACTGTACACATCTCAGTGCCCTTGTAAAAACGACCAAAACACACACAACAGAACTTCTATTTTTTTATTTTTTTATTTTTGAGCAGTGCAAAAAGTTTAACGTACCTATGTCTGGCTAGACAGTAGTGTTAAAACATGTTTTTCTGTCTAACCCTCAGTCCTGGAGATTTTTGTACACTCTGTCTCCTTCTTAAGATACTCTTTGAGTAGTTCTCTGCTTCCTTCACCCTCATGAGCAGTTTCAGGTTTTTTTGTGCAGCAGGAAAAAACATAAGACTGAGATTGCAGCCTGAGATGTGGATCCTGGTTAGTTTAATCACCCACGATTTATTCAAAATCTGGAATTATTTTAATCGCACAGAGATTTGGGTGCATTTTGAATCGGATTAGTGTGTGTTTTTCTGAGGATAGATGAGATTCTACAAGTTGACGTCTGACTCTGTGTCCATGCATTCCTTCATCCATTATGTATCACACTGGTCTGGCCCTCAGGTTTTCTAGGGATGCTACTGTACAGTAGCTGACTGGGTTTGCAGTGATGGGATTAGGCCTAATAGAAAGTCAGGTCAGAGTAGGCCACAGTTTGCATTAATTGTTTACCTGAGCAATGACAGTCCAAAGTGACCAGAGACAGTCTTACTGAGTCATCACTAGTTTATGTGTAAGTGTGTAGAGGGGAGAGGGGAGGGGTTAGAGGCTGTTGTGGACTGGCAGGGCTAAATCTAAATCCTCCTCTTTTCCGTCAATAATTCTCTGCTTTTTCACAGCCCCTCTAATCCTCTTTCTGACGTGACTCACCTCTGTTTATCACCAGAGTGCGCACATGCCTCAAACAATAAGGCAATAGTTGTCTTACAGTCTGTTTCTGTATGCGTATGTTGTGCATGTGAAAGTGTGCCTCTCAATCTGTACTGATCTTGATCTTCAGCTTGATAAACATTCTTGCCTGTGTGCGTGTTTTTTGTGCTGTCTTCGCATGACAACTTCTAAGTTATGATATTATGAGCTCCAAATTCAATCTTTGTCCAAAATAAGCATCAGCATCAGATCCGCAGCCGACTAGTGTGAAGTCGTGCTGCTGTGAAAATGTAATAAAGCATAGAGATAATCACTGCTTAAGTTTGAATAATGGCTCCGTATAATGGATCTGTGCTACACCACTGTGAGATTATGCATGATGCTGGCCAGGCAGGCAGCCCCGCTGGTGCTGCTGCTGACTCAGTGCAAGCATAGCTGAGGCTTGGGGGGTTAATGCAGCAGGGCCACGGGCTGATCCACAGCCCATCCTCATCTGCCAAAACTTCAAAGGATGCTCTGACAGAGTCTAAATCGCCATCTCCTCCGGTCCAGGCTCTGCAGAACACTTCCCCTCCCCCTCAGTGCACAGGTCAAACTCGACCTCATCTTTTATGTATCGTTACCTCATTGATTGTGCTCTAAGAGATTCATGAATACAGAGGGACCTATTTCCGTATCACTCCCCATCATATGGAGGCTTTTTTTTTACAAGGGGGGAAATTTGGTCTTGTTTGTACAGCTCTCATTTTTTTTCCCTCCCATTCTTTCCTCTGTTTTCTGTTTCTGTTTCCCGTCATTTTTCATTCTCGTCTTATACCTATCTTTCACTGCGACTTTCGACTTCCACTTATTTTGCATAGAAGGTCACAATCATTTCCCATTTAGACAGACCTTTATTTTCTTTTTTTGGTATTTATTGTTCACTCATGAATTATTCAGTTTGCAGATAGTGAATACAGTGAATTTGAGAACTGCAGTTACTTACAGGAAGCTGAAGACAAACAACTTCCTCAAGTGAAATCTGGACACATGTAGCTGCTCTAGTCTGCTTAGACTGAACTAAATAAAAGGCTACTGGTCCATGCATGCTAGCTGTTACACCACAATGAAGACCCTTCCTAATCCCTGGCTCTGATTGGATAGACTCAAAAAATGAATTAAAGATTATAATAAAGGTTTAATCTCATTTTTGATTTGTGTGTGTATGTGCCTGCTGTTTGAAAGTTGACACAGCTAGGAAATTGACATTGGGCCTGCTTTACTTATGCATCTTATAGTACTCTCACTGAGAGAAGTTACATTGTTACTCTGAAAGCTGTATTAGCATGCCAGCGGCATGTCTCATGTATTCATTTATGTTCATCCATGGTTGTTTACTCATTCATGAATACATATGTTGATCCATTTTTTAACACCCCCCTCCCCCTTTTTTCTGTACCTGTTTTTAAGTGATGTGTGTGTTATGCACCCCAGCAGAGTGTGAAATTGAAATTCCACCCTGCTGAGGTGACGTGATTGACAGAGAGGAGAGGACATATGAGATGTGAAATCATATCTTTTACTGAAGCTGTTTTAAATTTTTTTCACTTGTAACTATGAATCAGCTCATTTAAAAACAGTTTTACCACTCTTGCTAATGTTTATATCACCTAAGTATCATGTGTTCACAGTAAAGTATTAAATAATGGTATGAAAAAATGATTTGCTTCCTAAATATTCGTCAGACTGTGAGTGACCTTGGGATTATAAGGTTTTATCTGTAATCTGAGATGCACACCCTAGTTGGTAAAACTGCATGCAGTGTAGACCTATATTATTCTTCAAAATAACAGGCATCATAGAGGTAAAGTTCAGTATAAAAAATGTCGAAGGACATTTTTAAATGAGGTTTATAGATCAGGTGAGTTGCAGATAGAACCTTCTAATACTGAGAACTCATTTAGCACCAGCTCTCAGAGGTAGCATCAGGTCACCAAAATGTTCAATAATTCAACAGCTAGAAACCTGAGTTTATCCCAGATTCCTACATATTAAAAGTTTGAAACGTTTTTATTTCACATTAAAGGATAATGTGTTCAGAAAACTAAAACCACAAAATGTTAAGAAATTGTCAAAACTAGTTTAATGTAATTAGATAATTTTCTCTTTTCTCCACTAGCTTTGCATGAACTTTACATTGCAAGACTTTTTGGTTTTATTGGTATCCCTGCCTGCATCCTTGACATTTGAAAAGGACCTGAAGCCCCCCTGGAGTATCAGTGCCCTCCCTCTGACCTTGTGTGTGTGTGTGTGTGTGTGTGTGTGTGTGTGTGTGTGTGTGTGTGTGTGTGTGTGTGTGTGTGTGCGCACGCGCAACCTGTCCCAACTAAGTCCCACCTGGCGCGCGTTGGATAGACCACCATCTGTTCCGTGCCCCCACATTGAACTACCTGCCACCTCCTCTTCATCACCTTCATGGGATATCAGGAAATTGATGCTTTCTAGAAAACTAATTTGCAAACTCTCAAAAGCACAATGATGAATCTCGTTTGATAGGTTATTACGCGGGATAATTATATAAGATGTGTCTCAGAGCTAAATGTTTCTTACATAAGCCTTTTCTTGTGAGAAAAATCTTTAATAAAATGACAGGCCACTACCATGTGCTTTAAGAAATGGGAGCAGAGTGCTGGTGATCTGCTTTATTGTAAAGCGGAGTGAGTCATTGCCCTGAGACAAAAGACTGGTTTCACCCTCCCTCAAAAAACCTCAAGGACTTAACATGCTAGATTTAAAGATGCTCAAACAGGCTTAAAATGAATTTCCTCCTGTTATCTCTTATTTTTTCTTGCCGGCAATGCATTCTCCACGTCCCCTCCCTCCTTTTCGTGCTGTTTTCCTGAGATGTTGCTTCCCAAAAGACAGGGTTTAGGATCTAAACCAACATGTTGGTGCTGTGATTTTACAGCCAAACAAAACTGGGCTTAGCTGATTATGCATACAGCCATTTTAATGTCTTTTAATCCACCCTCTCTGGTCAATGAAGATCAAAGTTTTCTATTTTCTTCTGGGGTCTAAAAGCAGGAAGAGTTTGTATATTTCTTTTTTTCTTTTCCTTCCAAAGTATAATTGCGCTGTCCAACATCCCCCAGCATTTCAGCGGTAATTGCAACACTGAAGTGAGTCTGGAAAAAAAGCACAGGGAGCAACAGCACAGCATGTGCACATGGCACATGGGCCAGCACACTTAGCCACCAGGGCACCAGGAGTGTTTTGATATGTTTTGATGAATTCTCAACCATGGTCTTTGTCTTGTTATTCACTTCAAGGTGGAGAAATGTGCATGCACGGAGGACGAGGAGCCTGGAATTAAGCACAGGAGAGAAAAGATGCCGAAGATGAGACGATAAAGAACGTGAGTAACACTTTACACTGGATCATTATACTGCCTACAGTGCTGCTTTAAGTAGCTTTGGATGCAACTTTTATTGATGCACAGGTCACTGAGTGCTTGTAAAGTGAGTTTCACAGAGGTAAAGCAGTACATAAAGTAAAACCTTAAAATATATTATCAACTATGTTTAGACTGCCTCTGAATGCTGTCCATTTTCACACCTGCACACAATTCACCTTTGACCTTTTGAATACAGCCCTCTATGAGCCAGCTATAACCTTTTAGTGCACATCTGTAAACATATCTGTCAGGGCTGATAGCCTATCCTCGATAGCAGCAAAAATGAGACAGAAATAGACACACAATGAGCAGACAGTGACAGAGGGTTGAATGGCAGGAAAAAAGGGGGATAGCAGAAAGATGCAGACAAACAGACAAAATGAAAGTGGTTTCACAGAGGCTGTTTGGATAAAATGTTTTTTTTCCTGTTGGTGTAATATTAAGTGGTGACGGAACAGATGGCGTTGGTGAGATAAACAGTTTAAAAAGTGTGTAAAAGTGCTTAATAGCAAGTAAAAGTGCTGAACATGTTCACATTACTGTGCAAAGCATAAGTCAAAGCACTCTAGCTATGTTGTGCAGACGGTGAACAAGATGAAGGGCAAAGGATTTTTTAATTTTTTCTGTCATAGAACACAATCTGACATCATAATCATCGTTTTACTATTTTCACTTGCTGATGGATGCTGCGTGGTACACTAGTGATATACCATGTTCATCTAAACAGAAATATAAAGGCACTTTACCTAGCTCCAGTTTGTGTCTGCCATGTATTATCATTCCAATCCAAATAGACACAGACTATAAAGTGTTAATATTTTGTTTCTATTTTACAAAAAGAACAAAGACGTGTCAATTATGGCTACCTGAATTAGGAAATAAAGTAATTAGTGTGTGTGTGTGTGTGTGTGTGTGTGTGTGTGTGTGTGTGTGTGTGTCTGTGTTTGTGTGTGTGTGTGCAGTAGATGGAATATTTTTTTCTTCCAGATGGTTGAAGAGTCTTTAATGATTCTAGAAATGTGTTTCGCTGTTCGACAGTATTCTGGGTTTTTCAAAGATTGCTGGGTATTTATCGCCTTTCCTAACTCTGTTACTCACATGTAATGATAATACATGAGAGGCACAGAGGGCTCAGGCCTGACCATGCTGTTTGCACTGTAACTGGAGCAAATACGTTATTATTATGATCAACAGAGTACTTGCTTTGTGATTGGAGTCTCTTACACATTTCTTATACATGCAACCATTTTTTTAAGTACTTTTTAATTCATTTAGTAATAAAAAATGATCTAATCTAAGGTAAACCTATTAAAATACAATATGTTGGAGATGTAATCTTATGGTCACTTGTTTGTTTGTCATTTGTTTGTTCGTCAGACATCTCAAAAAGTGTGTCAGTCTGCTTGGACAATGAACTGATTTGTGTACATACTTATTGTGAACTATAATGCAATATACTTGCAGGAAATAATTCAGAAACAGCAACTGCAGTTGAATTAGGATGGAAATAGTGCATCGTCATTTGGTTAATATATAATCACACACAGGATCCCATCTCAGGCTCAGCACTTGTAGACGAGCCAACCCTGAACCCTAAGGCCTGGGGCCACTGCCAAAAAGCTGGATTTACAGCGAGCACAGCTTACCGTTTGAAAACGTATCATTGCACTGAGTCATGTCATCATCGAAGGCTATTTAAAAATAAGTAATGTGGTTTACAAACAGACTGTGTTCTGTATCCCAGGGAAGCTCGGAGAGAGGGGGAAGGCTTCAGCAGGCAGTGGGATAAACAGGTTGATCGCTGAGGCTGTATCACAAAATTCCCGCTGTGCAGCCACACTCTGCAATTTAACAATTTTTTTCAAATACCGAAATCTTGATGTTATCCTGTGCAAACAACATTTTGGATTTTCAACATCAAGCGGTTTTCTGTGGAGTGTGTTTATTGAGATTAGGTAGGAAATGAGTGTGTAATTAGAGACGATCAGATGAGGTAAGTCTTGGCCAGTGGGGAGAGAGCCATGGCGCTGATACTGGCGATCACAGCAGAACAGAACGGACACAAGGCAAGGGAAAAGATAGAAAAGGAACAATCAAAGAATGGAGAAGGGTTGTAGGTCAGTTAGAGAGGGAAAAGAGGAGAGTGTTTTTGGATGGTACAGAGAGGAGAAAAAGGAAAGGTAATTGTGATACCACTCTGAACTGACTGGATATCCAGCTGGACATTACATACACTACTGATAGTGTGGAAATGTGTGAGAGCTTCTCCTCATACCACACTCACTCAAAGGTGCTTGTCACCAATACTCAAAGATTAACAATAAACTGCCTGGACTGAGCTAATCTACTGTAGTCAGCGTGCAAGTAACACAGTTGTTCGGAGCTTTGAGGCAAGGTGTTATTCATTTCTTCATTTCTTCCACTGCCGGAAATCAAAGAAGAGGTTCATTGAAAACATACATTGGCATAAGTACAGTGCAGTAGATTATACATAATCAATTTTAAGCCTAATAATTATAAAAGTTTAAGTTTAAGGAATAGTAATCACAAACATTTATTAATCCATCCAAGCTTTCAGCAACTGTATAAATGGTTCAGTGTTTTAAAATGCTTTTCTGATTAAGGTATTAATGAGGTCTTAATATATTTTAATGTAGAGCACTGGGAAACACTCAGCTAGAACTTCTTTATCTTTGAGCCTCCCCAGTTCATTAATTCATAATAACACATTTGCAAACTAAATTTAAAGTCCTTTTTCTATCTTTCAAAGACTAATTTCAGATTATATCTCTTTGTTGCAGAAATGAGATTCCTCAACCGTAGTTCACATCTTGAGTGTTTCCCATGATAACATCTTAAATTCAAAACGTTAATGTTATTTAACATTGTGTGTCACCTCAGTATACTAGTAAGTTGAAAGCTCTTATCTGTGTGTACCTGAGCAAATTATGAAATGGGAAGCTAATTTAAACTTGCTCAATGAGCGGCACATTTCACAGTTCATTTGGCCGTTCATGAAACACTCAACAGCAATCACCTTTACACCCTCAGTGCTTGCAATGATTCTTATTCCAACACTTAACAGTGCTGGGGCAGCCAATGAAAGACATTTATTGGATGTACTTTTTAGCACACTGTAAGAAACTGCAACTTCCTGATCAAATTATCATGAATAAGTTATTATTTCCATGAAAATGCTAAATATTCAACCTTGCACTTGAGACAAACCTACTTTATTCCCTCTCAGCTGAATACTAGATAAGCTTTCAAAATTAGCAAGTCATTTAGTGCTTTAAATACTGAAAATATGACTAACATTCACTTTTACTTGACCTGTGTAATCTTTAGTCTCCATGGAAAGCCTGCCTATAATATCCCCCTCTATAATAGCCTGTAAAGTGTTGCTTTTAATTTTCTGTTTCCACGCACATTCAGTGTTGACCTTTAAAACAAAAGAACAGAACATTCTTCTTTCAAGAATATTGTTGAAACAGTGGGAAATCACTGATTTATGAAATCATGTTTCTCTATGTTTTTATATATGTAAATATTGATTTAATTGACCATGGATGCACAAATAACACGTAATATCTTAAAATGAGAATTATTTTGCTTTTAGGATATTGGCTCATACAATTCTGGCCAGCCGGAGTGAATCATAAGCAAAGGAGAGTTAATTAGAGGCAGACATGATGCATCTAAAAACAACTTGTATGTTGCACTAGCTTTGTGGTGCATTACTCAAATTCTAATCTCATGTCTGTCTCTTTCTTGATGTCTTTCTCTTTCATTCTGTGCTCTTACATTTTAATGCAGTGTTATTTATTATGGATGTTGCTGAACGTCGGCCCCTGAATGACATAACATGTTGACCCGTTCTGTGAACGGAAAACAGCCAATGAATTCCTGCTGAAGGGAGACAGTCTCAGTAATCTGAGTTTTGCAACAAGGCCCGAGTCTTGAGTCTTTGATAGATGCTGGCTAAACCTGGGTTGACAGGCGACATAATTGAGTCCATTTTGATGACATAAGCCTTGCTGATTTCATTTAGTTGGGAATTTTCATGTCCTTTCCGTGTCGCTGAGTTTTGATGTGAGGTCAGCTGGGAGCTAGCCGCTAACCGTCAGCACACAGCGCTCACCTGGTCTGACACCTGCTCTCTGTGCAGGCAGCATGTTTGGTTGAGGCTCAAATCTCCACAGTGTACAGGGAGAGCTGGAATTATGCCTCCTAGCCTCTCTGCGTGTGTGTTTGTATGCATCTGTATTTGTGATTGCTTTCCTTGTGTATGTGTGTGTCGCATTGAATATGCGTCCACCAGCACTCATGCGAGAAGACAGCGGGTTAGACCCCCCATCCCCATCCCCCACCCCTCTTGCTCAGTTGGATCTCACTCCGAGATCTGTCAGGCGTCTGTTGACGTGTCCTCAATGTGACATGCCACCCACAGTGAAGGAGAGGCACAAATCATCCAGCTTTTTCTCGTCACTTTACCCGAGTACCTCCCATAACCAGCCTGTGACCCTTGCCCGCAGAAGTTAAGCAGATAGCCTCGTATTAGTCTTAGAGAAGGAGTCGAGGTAATCTCATCAAAATGTTTCAGTTGGTCGTCAGCCCATTGCATAAAGTGTTTCCCCAAAAGAAATAGATGGCTAAATCTGCTTTTGCTTTTTTTCCCCCAGTTGTGTTGACTTTTTTTTCAGCAAGCTTAATTATATTTTGAGCTGTAGGGAGTTATTTCATTACAGCATTGTATCCAAATCACAAATGATTGTTTAGCATTTTGTTAATACAATATTTAATCTTTATTTAGCACATATGTTTAATAAAAGTTAATAAATAGTTTGTTAAAGGATAGTAGTAGGTATTTAGACCACATCAGCTAAACGCATATTAACACATTAGCTGTGTGCACTTAAGGTCAGCTCTGTTTCCTGACATGTAATTAACTGTAGAATCAGTTGAAATCACCTGACACTCTGAACGCCCCTGGCAGCAGCTTGATGTTAATGCTGTCTGACAGTGGCAAGTGACTGTACTGTGTTTACTGTACAATCAAAGTACATGCGCACAGCCACACTGCTTATTCCAGCAGTAAATGTGGATCCTTACTTTTTTTTTTTCATAAAATGATATGAATGCTTTGCAAGTCACGTGCAATGATGCATCACATATTTAGTGAGCCTGCAGAGGGTTAAAAAACTATCATCATGTGAAACACATAGCGAGGCAGCTGAATATATGCAGTTTGTTTTGTTAAGTTTAATTGTCCATGTTCAGTTCATTTGTGTTGCTCACAAGCAACTGCAGGACTGGAAATAGCAGCTATAATGAAGAAGCAGCAGCACTCTTATTATCCGCTACAAGTGTACGAACACAGAAAAAATGCCAAAAGGAGGGAACAGTTGCGAGCCTTACGCTGACATTAGCAGCATTAGCAACTTTTTCACATGTGGGTCATGGCCGTGGCTGATGGATGAGGCTGCAGTGTGTTACGTAGAACAGCACAGAGATGCACACATACAGCCTGAACTCTACAGGGTTCGATTTAGTTATCACCGTCACAGCTCTATGCCACTTCCACGTAGTCCAGGATTAGGTGGCACAGATTTCACAGCACTTAAGAGAGAATATAAACATGAAGGTTATTATTCTGTGTGAGTACAGATAAAAATGTGCATATCCAAACAGAGGCAGATGCTTTTTACCTGATGTTTTATTAGTTTGTGTTGGCAGGCTCAGAATAGCTTTCTGAATGTTACAGTGTCCCACTTTGAGAGGAATTGTGATAAAATGCTTTAAGCAAAGGGACTGAAGCACTTCATTTTCATACCATATAAATTCATGATTAAAATATAGTATTTGTCATTTTAGTGCAACACCATAAACAATACAGGAATGATTTGGACATTTTGAGGTCTATCCTTGATTTTATACTCACCACTCATGTTCGGATGGGTGACAAAAAAAAAAAAAAAAATAGACAATGGGCCCCAAGTAGATACCAAAATAGCTTCAGTATACCATGGCATAAATTCTACTCGAACATGACCTCCGTGATCGACGGTGAAGCGAGCGATGGAAAAACAGGGAGGTGACAGTACTTGTAAACTTTGAATTTAAACGGTTTCTGCACAATGTATGAGTTGAAAACACATGTTGTTGTCACATAAGGGCCCTGATCATGTTGCACAGACATTTTAATTGCATTTTGTGTCTGTTAAGAGGACCAAAAGGCACTCTTTAGGATATGCCCCCAAGAAGTGTATTATAACTAACTGGGAGCTCTGGCCATTAGCTGCAGGAACTCCAGTTTGCAAGCACCGGTTTTGGTCGTTTTGGTCGGTTTCCTATCGACAGTACTCGGTGACATCTAGCAATCAAGACTCGGGTAAAAATCTGCCGAAGTTCCCCTTTAAGGTACAGGACAATGTCACAGCAAATCAGTGATCACAAAATATTGATTTAAATAGAGAGTTGGGTTTACTGAAATAATTTAATGAGCAAAGAACCAGGACAGTACTTCCATTTAACTTTTTTAATTTTAATTATGTTTAGGGCAAGATGCCCTTCTTCAGTGTGTATTGGCAAGTTCACAATGGATCTATTTGAGTGATTTTGTTCATTTAATCACGTAGCTAATTGTCAGTTTAGCAGAGTGAAATATTTCCACTAGCCATTACCATTACTCCCAATTTTATTTTATTTATCACAGTTTTATTGTGCCACTTATGTGCCCGTGATAAGTGCACTTGTCGCCACTGCTGAATCTTAGATTGTTTAAAACTTGATTTAGGCCGTTACAGCATTCCCTTGTTATGGACAAATCAGCTCTAGCTGAACAATACAATGAAATGGTACTGAAAAGTGTTAAAAGATAAACTAATTGTTATTCCTTAGAAAGTGAAGAAGCAGCACTTACCCCTCTCTGCCTGTAACCCCAACTGCTGTGGTTGTACTGGGCAGCTTCCAGGTATGAATGTGTAACTGTAAAAGAGTCCGTCTATATCTTTCCAATGGGTACATTTTTGTACCAGGACATAAAGGTACATTTTTCTCACTAGGGATACAGAAATATTCTTTTAGAGGTACAGAAAAGAAGGTACAAAAATGTACCATGTTCAAAGGTACAGTGCTTGTACCCTGGTGCTTGTACAGCTGGAGGTCCATTCCTGTAGCCTACCTTGATTTCTTAGTGTGTAGGTGTTTATTTGGGTTTCGATCTTGTGGTCTGTGAATGCCATTGCATATATTTACATAATTTTAATACTCATCAAATTATTCAATGACCCCCTGTGCCCTGTAAATCGGAGCATTGTCATCCTGGATAAGACTTACATCAGGATAGAAATTTCTCATCATAGGATTAAGGTAATTACAACAGAGCCACTAGACCCCATCTTTTATTGTTTCCTCACTCATTTATTCAGATTTTTCCTTTTGTCACTTTTCTTTAGTACTGTACTGTACCGTACTTTTTAGTCCATCCCACAGTTCAGTGTGAGAGGAATACTACAGAATTTGTAAAGTCACCCATATGTCTAAGTGCTTTAATATTTTTTACATGACATTTATCAGTGATAACACGTCTATTAGCCTACTATATATTTTTATGTTACTGATCAAAAATTATATTTATATCCCAAAAAAATAGATGATAAGACTGCGGTTTGATCATTTTTCACAATTTCCTTGCATGCCCTGTGGATACATAAAGATATAAAGCACAAGCAGTGGCTACTTCTGTTGCTGTCCACACATATGATCCCTGAGTGGTTGGTACATATGAGTTCTCATTAGCTAGGGTGAAAACACATCATCTTCCACAAGAAAATCCATTTGTTTCCATGGTGATCCTGTCCTCCCATGTCCAATTTCCTTGCCTGCTTTTTATGGATGGCTTTATTGAACTTTTTTCCCTCCAAAACTGTATTGGCTTTTTGTTTATTTTAAATAAACAGAACACATTTTTATAAAAAAAAAAACCTTATAAGCATAATATTAAATATAAAGAAGTAAGCAATTGCACAGGGAAAAATATATGTATATAAAAATCAGAATTCACTGACAGTCATTTATAAAATGTAAGAAAAGCATCCTTATAAAAATCCTCAACTTAAGCTCTTACTATGTAAGACAGTTTTTCTAATGCCAAACCGCAAGACATCTCCTCAATCCAATGTAACAGACAGTAAATAATTAGTTTGCATTTCATTACATTTACTGGAAGATCTTCAGGGAATATATTTGATAAATGTATATATTTCACCAAACCGTTTTTTGCTTCTGAACATTAAAAGAGGATAGAGAACATAGTAATTTTTATTGAGGTTTGTGTAGTTGATCATTTTTACTCATACAGCATTATTATCACTTACTTTTGTTTGGCTCCTGGCCAATAAACTAAACATCCATAATCAGTTATCCCTGATATGTTTATCGCTCTTGTTGCTTTTAATCCAGTTTGTTTTAATGGGAAAATTAAATTTGTGAAAAAAAGTAAATCCTTAATCATCATATTTAATGTTGTAGTCCTCCAGAAAATACATTGTAAGCTTAACGTTGTTCTGTTAAGCTAACATTAGCATAAGCAAGGTGCACACTAAGAAATCAAAGTACAGGAATGGAGCTAAAAGGGTACAAATGCTTTGTTACTCCAACTGTACCTTAGCAGGGTACAAGCACTGTACCTTTCAACATGGTACATATTTGTACCTTCTTTTCTGTATCTCTAAAATAACATTTCTGTACCCCTAGTGACAAAAATGTACCTTTATGTCCAGGTACAAAAATGTACCCATTGGAAAGGTACAGAATTGGTACCTAATGAGGTACAGCTGGAGCAACTTGCTATTTTTTACCTTTTATGTGGCAAAAACATACCCCTTAAAAGAGACATATATAGAAGAGAAATATATTTATATATATATTAACCTTTATTTATTGAGGGAAGGTGGAGGAAGCCTCTCTTTTGCAGGAACACCATGCTCACATTAACTAAAAACACAGCTTTCGGATTAAGGGCCTTGCCAAAGGGTATCTCAGTGGGGGTAATGGGGGAGGGCAACTGCTGCTTCTTTACTTTCTGCCTATTTAGAATTATTCACCAAAATTAATTTAAAGAACTAACAATTGGTTATTTCTTTCAACAGGTTACATCTTTTAAGGCTTTTCAGTACCGTTTCATTGCATATTCAGCTAGAACTGATTTGTCCATAACAAGTAAATGCTGTAACAGCCTAAATCAAGTTTTTTACTCTGTAAGCTTCAGCCAGGCACTTGCCACAGGCACATGCCACAGCAGACTGCAGGGGGGAAAAAAAGGTTGCACAACCCAACTCCATAAGAGAGGGCCATGGCATAAAATAAAGTTCAATAAATATAGAAAAATGAGTCCCCATGGAGGAATGCAAAGAAAATGGCTAGTGAAAGACACTGACAATTAGCTACTTGATTAAATGAACACATTACTTATGTTTGTATGTCATTATTATTTTCGTTTAGCACACCTTGCTTGATTTTATTTATTTTTTCAATTTTGTGTTAGCAAGAGAACAACAATAGCCTAGTTTACTGATATGGCTCACTAATTGAGTACAATGCACTGTCGCAGTTATATACTTTTTTGTAATTTTAAATTCAAATAGATGATCATCGATTGAGTATTACATTTTCTCCCACATTTGAATGATGGAATGAATTTCAAATGAACAGTAACACCCCTAGCGCATATGATGAACACCTAGTGCTGTAGGGTATATATAAGAATATTGTACAAACATCAAAATGAAGTGAATATTGCTTTACTTTGACAGGGTTCTGGTATCACACATCAGTAAGATAAAGCTCAGAATTTAGCCAAATCCCCTGAGAGATCACGACTGCCTTATACAGAATTTTATATCTAACTGTAAATGGTACCCTTTAAACTCTTTATCCTTGATCCCCACTGTATGCCCGTGATGGATTCAACCTTAAGTCAGACAATAGCAATCTCAGTAGTGTCATGGCCTTTTGTTATGAGTCAAAGCAGAGTTTCTGATCCACGCAGTTCAATCTTTTTCCTTTTAAGATCAAGGGATTCATGAATGAGAGCATTCATCTTTATAGAAAAGGGGAAGAAGGCTTTTCAGCACAGCAATCCTATAGTCAGAACTTTTCTAATATATTATTGTAGGAGATGTTAGCATTGCTTAGAAATATGTACATGTACAATTCCAGTGAATTAAATCTTTTTATCCATGTCTTTCATGAAAATATAAATAAGTAGATCAGATATGACCCATAAAATAATTTTAATTTTGAAATGCTTTTGCTGAGCCTCACATAGAAATCCACTTTCAAAACTTCCTGATAATTTTTAAATTACCTTCAATACCCATGCTTGGTTGCCTCCATTGCTGCATTTTCACCAAGTCCGTACACTTTAATGTGTTGAAGTTCTGCAAACAAGTAGCGTGAGCCTCAGTGACAGCTCTGCCTGAGACAAACAAAACCCAGATTTCTCTAGACTTAATACCTTTGTTAATTTGTTTACCTTGATCCAATAGACCTCATCACTAGAGGAATTTGTCTTCAGAATGTGTTTGGTGGGTCCTGAGCTATAACTCAACACATTCACTCCATTTGTCAAAGAGAGCCCTGACAGTCAGCCTAATTAGTTTGGTTGTGACAAAGGAGCTGTCTTGTGGAAACCAGGAACATCAATCCATCCATGAAGCCATGTGTTTTCATAATGCAGCCAATACAGCAAGTAGAAACATGCCTATTAGTTGTCGGGGGAGACTGCATCTAAAGACAAGTTCTAATGATCTGTTTTGATGAAAAAGAAAGAAATAATCTAAAGATGTCAGGTTATTTTGCATCTTTTGATGAGATGCCAAGCAGTTATTTAATTCCTGGGGGTTTTGAATAAAGCCTGCATACAAATTACACTTGGAACATGTTGTATAAGCGGTTATTTATTGATGCAGTCAAGATATACTGCCTGGCCTCTTATCTTCCTTGGTGTGTAAAATTTTAAACACCTTTGAAAAACCTATAAAAATAGGAAATTGATAGAAATAAAATAGTTTCAGGAGAGACATATTCACTCTCCAACACAGGCAGGACTTTTATCATATATTCCTTTTGTAGACATTCACTTTATGAAGCACATCATATAAACCAGAAGCAATAATTTGCTGTTTTTCTTCAAAATGCTGCAGCCAGACAGGACAGTCAACGGAGACCGTCATCTATCATTTAAGAGTCATTTTAACAGTAAGACATTAAAGTTAGTGCTTCTCAGCCTCTCCTGACATCCCTAAAAGCCATTTTACATAATCCAGAGACACAAAAATTACCAGTTCCCTCAACGGCTTTTTGCCCCCTGGCTGTCTTTAAAATGTTCTACGACATCATTCTCTGGGGGATATTTTTTTTTTTAAAGGCACTGTTCACACATTCACAATGAGAACATCCCCGGTCTGTGTTACTACTTCTCTGCCAGCTGCAGGTCTCCGTGTGTGTGTGTGTGTGTGTGTGTGTGTGTGTGTGTGTGTGTGTGTGTGTGTGTGTGTGTGTGTGTGTGTTTGTGTGTTTCATTTTAACATATTAAACCGTCAAATATTCATGTAATGAAATATTAATAAATACGGGGGAGTTTTGTTTAAGTTGCTGTGAGTGGGTCTGTTAAAGTGGCTTCACAGAATGACTGAATATATGTGTGTATGTGTATTTATCTCTGTCTGCAGCAAGGTAGAGCATTTACAAATTATTTTATGTCACAAAAAATCTGCTATATCGACTAATCTTGTTTGTTTTTTTTAAATACCAAGAGCATAAAACATGTTGGCGGGTATTTCATCATGCAGATACTTCTGGGTTTATTTGAGATAGTTTTGAGATATCTATCATTGAGACTTCTGCTGTAACCCCATTAAAGCAGACATAAATTGAATTTAGTTTAGTTTCATTAGTTTCTTTTTAAAAAAAAAAACTTACTTCAGCAAGGTCTGTGAAACTATTTTGGACAAATAACTGGCACGTTGTTGAGAAAATAAAACCAACTACATGGTTACATACCACCAAGAGATTAAGTAAATGAGTAAATGGACATCCCAGTTCAAGTTTTCAGTTCTTATTAACCCAGAAAGAGGGAAATAGACTCCTAAAATAAGATTTTTGCATGCATATATCCCGTGAAAAATATGAGAACACAGTGTACAGTATAACCTTTACCATTCAGCATGTTAAAGTGGAAAGTAGGCCACATCAATCAAGTATGCAAGAAATGCAGCCTGCCTTTAGTGCAGGTCAAGACATTTGCCTTTTTGTGTTTTCACAGTGAAACATTCAATTCTGAATAATAGTTGAGCATGCAGGAGTACACTGTTTTCCACACTTTTGTTTTCCAGGCACCCTACTTGGTCACTCTATCCAAGTGCAGGTACAATGCAGTAAACAATCACATGGGCAAAGGCCTATTGCCATCCTCTTTCTATCTCACACATAGAAACCCATGGAGAAATACACATATTTGTGTGTTCACAAAATCTTCACCCTTATTCATATCCAGCCTGTGCAGTAATATCATGCAGTAGGCAGGGACTGCAAACATTTACAGGATCAAAGGCAAAACTTCACTTGACCTGAAAAATAGAGGTAAAGTGCTATACTCTTTCTTCTTCTTCCACACAAACATACAGACACATGCACACACATAAGATGAGCCACATCCACTGAGGTGATTTGATCCCCTGTGGAGAGGAGACTGGTAATGTTTTCAACCTTTGGAGAAATCATTGCCAGGTTCGAGAGAGAAGAAGAGACCTTTTGTAGCCTTGTGGCCTCAAAGAAACTGTGTAAGCCCTGAGCTCCATCTTGCAACCAATGTTTGATGTCGATTTGAGGAAGATACACTAACTGCAATCTGTACAGCAGCCTTTTATTTTGCCAGCAAGAGAAGCCGCAGCATTCTTCTCACACTAAGGCATATTGATTTCACTGCTTCCTACAAAGATGGTAGCTATGCAGTCAGTCGATGTTACTTTGCATTTTCATACCACCTTTGTTTATTTGCTTTGGTGTGTCTCAGATCTTAGGGTGACATAAAGAAAATTGTGTGGTGAGTGGATTTGACCAGTGTGAGGCTGTATCCAAGATTAGCTACTGTGTTAGATGATCGAGAAGGAAAAATCTATTTTCCATTTATCTCATCTGAGCCCAAAGAAGCATGGCATCTAACTAGAATTTAGCCCACTGTGCTCATGCAGTGCGGGTGCTAATGGGCATTAACATTCATAGCCTGACTTGGTTTATCTACTAATGCATTTTGTTTGCACACCTTGCTGTTCAGCACACAATCCCTTTAAATGTAATGAAGTCTCCTTGGTTTTAAGGGCCAATTCAGACAAAGTAAAAGGAGCAAGTTGTTTGTTTGCTTGTTGGTTTTGTGTTGTAGAAACAGGGTTTTTAATCGCCATAGTTCATGGCAATGCTGGTGTGCCTCAAGACAAATCTCCATGGTGACAATTGACCGTTAGCTAAATCCCTACCACAAACTGCAATTGTCCAACAGGGTTACATTTTCCACCATTTTAAATAGTTGTTGTTCAAAGGTAGCTCACCTGGTAGAACTGGTGTCCCATCTACCAAGGCCTATTCCTTGCTGCAGCAGCCATGGGTTTGATATTGGTGTGAGTTTGACCTGTGGCCCTTTGCTGGGAGTCAGCCCGCCACCTTTCCTGTCAATCTTCTGCTGCTCCTGTCAAATAAAGGCAAACAATTCAAACTAAATGGTCTGATTTTATAGTTTTCCTTATAGAAGTTCCAACTGCTTTTTCACAGCCAATACCAGCATGATTGACAGTTACCAGATCAAAATGAGAAGCATGCTTTTGTCTACAACAGTCTGAAATCGGGGATCCATTGTTTCAACTAAAGAGAGCTGTTGCTTAGCGAACAGCCAAATTAGCAACATACATGGAAAGACTAATTACAACCCCGAAATCATTACTTCGGTATCTTGAATGAAATATTTTATTACTATTTCAGAGTGTTGGTGTGCTATATTGAGGTTAGATTGACCAGACAGGTAGAGACACAACTGGGTCAGTCAGCTACAATAGACACACAGCATAATACATAATTACAACTGTCTATGAGCTTTCTCATGTCACTGTAAGCCATACCTGACTGACAGAACTATCGGAACCTCTTCCTCTTCAATATAAACTGCACTTTACAAGCTAGCAGCATCAAAATTCAGCATGGATATGCAGCCTGTCAGATACACTATGTATTTGTGTGTGTGTGTGTGTGTGTGTGTGTGTGTGTGTGTGTGTGTGTGTGTGTTTATGTGTTTATGCGTGGCTAGCAGGCAGAAAGCCAGGATGACCCAACTTCAGCTTTTCAGCTTTAGTGCAGTGCTGCAGACAGCTGTGCCACAAACACGCTGCTGTGGATCACCGCGAGGGCCTTTTATTTAGGTCACATTCTGTGCTTCAGCGGCCAACAGAAGGGATCTCTGTCAACTGCAATGAATACCTTTAGTTGGACACAGCCCACTTTTTAAGTGCCCTGCAAGAAGCGGACACTGTGCGTGTCTGTGTCATATGTAGTGCACGCTTTGTGTGAGTTTACTCTTGTGAGTATTGCAGATGGCTGTGGGGATTGACCACTCTGTTTTTTCATTTTCACTCTAACAATACAAGGGTAATATATTGGCTTAATTCTCTCTCAGAGTGATTTGAGCCCCTGGTTTAGTACAGAAAGGAAACTACATGAATAATTTACCCCAATTTTTCAATTAATCCAGCACCCGGTTTACAGCCATGTCAAAGAAAATAATAAATCTGACTCAGTCTATATGCACATAAATACATCCTGCCTGTGCCCTACACAGTGTCCTCCAGTTAAGAAAAGAACTGACATGATGTTTCATTCTGCTGCTCTGTCTCCCTCGTTTCCTCCCTTTGTTTCCTCTCCCCAGTAATCATTTTTTAATTTTTCTTATTTACTGTGGCCTTTGGTAGTGCATTATAAATCGTAGTAATGAATTCCACGCGCAGACTCGGCCACAGTGCTACACAAGGGTGCGTGGGCTCTTATTATTGTGTCGTTAGCTTCACCTCCAGTCCATTGGAAACAGTGTGGGTTCAGTGGCTAGCCAGCCGCAACCCCAGATGGGTAAGGAAGGCAGTTTAAGGGCGCTGATGGATGCCATTGTTTTCATGTCACCATGTAAGGGAAAGGTCGTTTATTGCAGCATGCCTCAACCAGCCCAGAAGCTGTCAGCTGGATTTTACTGGCCAATTAGTTTGCCTGTAGAGGAGAACTAGAGGTATAGAGGGAAAGTGTAGGATCAGGCTCTTATCATTTGTTGTGTTTGTGGGTGGGGCGGGTGCATGCTTGCACACTAAAAAGGTGTACTGTAAAGCAAATGCACTTTTTGAGTACTACCCAATCTGTTATATGATCTGTTAAATCATAGGGGGGGTTAACACTCTTTGCGGAGGATGCCTATGTCTTTGCATTCCAATCACATCCCATTTCCTACACTGATACTTCATTTCTAACAGCACCCTTGAACAAATATAGCACACACTTGAGCTGGAAATAGATTTGAACTCATCTTGATACCTCTTCTACCTTTGTTTTTTCTTTGTTTCCTCGATCCCCTGTCACTTTTTCACTGAAATCTACCAGAGCGAACAGAGAAATGGAAGAGGAAGCTTGAGGACAGATTTCGATGTCAGGGACCACATGCCAAATGGCTGCTATATTTAGAGATTGTCCTTCTGAAGTTATGAAGGACAAAAATAAAAGAATAGGTCCAAGTCCTGTCAACATCATCAAGTTTTCTCATCTGTGAAGGAATGCCAAAAAGCATCTTCTTCAAATCAAAGCACATGCAGACACTACACTGTGCTTTGGGTGTATGCAAAAATGAGATATTTATAATTCTCTTTTCTGTCTCTCTCTTCTTGTTTGTTTGTTTGTTCTTCCTTATGGCTGTGTGTTTCTTTATAGAGCTAGTTTTGGGGCCTGTGCAAACTTCCTGTGGCAGCAGTTGGATGTGCACTTCAACCCAGCCACGATGACAATGAAAGGTCTGTCCAGCAGTCGTAGTCACCACCACACGGTGACCTGCGACCCCTCTTATGACTCTATGACCCTTGGGCACTCGGATCGTCGGTCCTACTTCCTCAACCCTGGGGAGTCTCATCCTGCTGACCACCCCTGCTACACACAGCGCAACTCCTTCCAGTCTGAGTGTAGTGCCTACCCTGATCTGGCCAGCTGCACCTTCCCGCGCAGACATTACAGCTCTCACCATGAGCTGAAGGAGGAGTGTGGTGCTGTGGTGCCTTATACAGGTCCAACAGGGAGCAGTAAGGGAAGTGGAGGAGGTGGTGGAAACAATAATCGCATCCCTTCTAACCTGCTAGAGCAGTTTGAGCGCCAGGCACCGGTACGACGTGAAGGCTACCACACACTGCAGTACAAGCGCGCTGCGGTAGAACACCAACGTAGTGACAGCCCTGGTCGAATCCGCCACCTTGTTCACTCTGTCCAGAAGCTTTTCACAAAGTCCCATTCCCTGGAGGGGCCCTCGGGGTCTGCTGGAGGAGGTAGTGGGAGGATGAATGGCAGCAAATCCAGTCCTGATGACCCACCCTCCTCTTCTGGCACTTTGAAGCATAGTAAGCGCAGTAAGAGTAAAGACCGTTCCAAGTCAGAGCCTAAGATGCGCACTGCCATCTCAGGCTACTGGAGCTCAGACGATACACTCGACCGGGAGGTGTGCCTCTATCACCATCACCACGGGGGTAGCAGTGGAGGCCTACCCTCTGGGGTCATGACCATGGGTCGCCACCCGGACAAATCCCAGTCCCAGTACTTCATGGAGTCCTACAACACCATCAGCGCCCACTCTCTCAAGACGTCACGCAGCAACAACGATGTGAAGTGTTCGACGTGTTCTGGGGGCAGCAGTGGAGTTATGCCACTGGGGGGTGCCCTGGATGGCCAAGTGCAGCTGAAGAAGAGCTCATGGTCTTCTACTCTGACGGTGAGCAGAGCAAGAGAGGTTTACCAGAAGGCCTCAGTCAACCTAGATAAAGCTCTAGTGAAAGCCGAGCAGGGACGCACCTGCCACTTCCTACAGGTAGGACTGTTACAACAGCCCCACCTCTCGCATGTCATACTTCATGCATCCTGCGGTGCCAGCTGCTCCTCCATGCTTCTGAATTTCTGCATGTATATGTGTTTGTTTGTTTGTGTGTGCACTGTAGAGTGGATGACTGGGGAAGCAGTGGCCCAGACCCCATCCTTCATCATTCTGTGTCTCAAATAATTATTGGTCTTGTGTTGACTTTATCCGAGGTATCATCTTAATCAAAATCATCACGTCATCTGCTCCTCTGTGTTTGTTTGTGAGCATGTGGATGTTTATGACGTCACCTCTGTACTGTATAGTATGTCATATATCATCAGATAGTGTACTTAGCCTTCACATTTACTCTACTAGAGAAATGAGGTTCATGTACCCTGAAACCTTTTTTACATTGTACAAGCACAGGAAATAAGTCCAGAATCAAAAATCATCTGTGATCAATCGGTTTTCAGAGCACAAAGGGCAAATTGTCACATGAAACTACATTTATGAAGCTGCTGAGAGTGTACGTGGTCATAGCAGTGTTGGCGTGTGTGAGTGAGAGTGTGTATGTCTTATTCACGGTGTGACAGTAGGGTACTACTATGAGATCATAGAGAACCAGAGGTGAGCAGACAAAGAAATGAAAGGAAAAAAATGCTCTAGTCCCTAAAATAAGTGGTCAAACACACATGCAGACACATCAGTGGGTGCTCAGTCACTGTTTTGCAAAAGATAAAAGTGTTTCATATTGCATACATTACATCGGGGTGAGCTGCAAATATAAGCCTGAGGAGAGACATGGAGAGACAAGGCAGTGAGAATAGAGGGGAGGGTGTGTATATGTGTGTGTACTGTAGGAAAAGGATCAAACGACAGCAACTAAGGCCAAAAGAGGAGGGTGTGAATGAGAAAGTAAAAGGCAGAAAGTGAGAGTGAGGGAGCATAAAAGACATAGAAAGTTCTGTGTGGCCATGCATTTTAACAGCCTGAAAAACAGAGTGAGCAGATCAAGGAAGGATGTTGTCGCTGCAGTACGGCAACATTTTTCCCAGCATAAAAGAACCATTGTTTTTTTCTAGGAAGAGAGACAGGGAAAAACACATCTTAAAGGAGAGCAGCCGGACAAGTTAGTCTGCACATAATTGTTTAAATCTTTATAACAAGAAGTTCACGTGATTCACCTACTGGGATGAGATCCTGTAACCTGTTATTGTTTAATGTACACGCATGCACACACTTAAATTAGTACCTAACCTTTTCATGCACAGGTTAGAATATATTAAATACGCTGCGCTACATTGTGAGGGTAATAGGATTAAAAAGCATTACTTCATTTAGGTTTTTTTATGGCTCTCTCTCTATAACAATCAATTCTTTTGACGTCATTCCAGTCCCGGTCTTTCCCAAAATGTTAGCACAGTCTGTAGTTGCCCCTGACATCAAAGTGAGTTTGGTTTCCTAGTTACGCACAAGTCTGTTGAATGATTCTCGTGCACTTTTTTCTCGCTCTGTATCTCATTTCTTTCACTTCAGCGCTGGTGCCCTAACAGCCACTCACATTGGGACTCTAGTGGTTCTGCTGAACAAAACCCCCTTTGTTTTCCCTCTCTCTCCATGTCTGCTGCCTTTGACTCTCTCTCTTTTAGATTAGGGCTGGGAGATAGCTTTACCTTCTTTTATTTTTACCTTTATTAGAGTGTGAAAAGTCAGGAGAGCAGGCACAGGCCAGGATACTGCAGCGTTGTGTCAAAACAATTAATTCCCTGCATTTATTATGCCGCATGCAACACAGGACAGACAACACAAGCATATGGTATGATCAAGGCTGACCCTGCATTGATACTGTTACCATTGATTTATTTTTTTTTTTTAAGGCATGAAGTACACTATGTGATACATGTATTTATATCAAGCCAGGGTAGAAAATGTTGCACCCTTGCTTTTGAATGTGTATGAGCTCTCATGTCTGGAGGGTGACCTGTGTTTGCTCCCTCTTTTACCTTATTTCATCGCATGTCTACAGGTGCCTCAGGATGACTGGAGTGGTTTCTCTCCGCTGGGGAAGGATGATGAGATCCCGTGCCGGCGGATGCGGAGTGGCAGCTACATCAAGGCCATGGCAGAAGAAGACAGCGGCGACTCAGACTGCAGCCCCAAACCCTCGCCCAAGGTCCAGGCACGACGAGCCAGCTACCTGAAGGCCACACAACCGTCCCTCACAGAGATGACCACACTCAAGTAAGCGTGTGTTAGGGCTGAAACAATTATTTGCACTATCAATTATTCTGTTAAATATTTTTTTTTAAATCGATTCGTTAGAAACCCAAAAAACCCTTTCACAATTTCCCAGAGCCCAAGTTAATCAGATCAGAATCAGAATCAGATTCAGAAATACTTTAATAATTATTTTTATTACAAAGCTCCAGATATACAAACAATATATTATACAAACAACATCTATATGTCCATTAATGTCCTAAAATTACTTTTTCCCCCAACGAATCAACCATCTACCTAATTGCTTAATTGACTAATCACATCAGTTTTGATGTATTGATTGTGTTCATGTGTGGTGTAACTATATGCCTGCCTGTATATTATGTTTATGAATGTGTATACGGTACATGTTTTGAACAGAATGTTCAAGTGTTCACATACTCTGCAGTTTCAGAGATAAGGCAGTCAGTTGTTACTCAAGTGCCTGCCCGGTAGCAGTCTGGCTTATGTGCGAGTCCCTGACTCTCAGTGGCCACAGCTTAATTACCTGTTCTGTGTTTACAGCTCAGACACACACTTCTGTCTTCATAGCTGGCCTCTGTATCTCCACAATCTCACACACACACACACACACACACACACACACACACACACACACACACACACACACACACACACTGAACAGACTGAGCCTTAATTGAAAATACATGATGCCTGTTCATGTACTGAAGTCTCTTCAAAAATAAATGCCATGTTCTCAAGAAATGCATTGTGGGTCGAAAACATGGGACAGATTTTTTTTTCTCCCTCAGAGCAATTCTTTCTGAAAGATCTGAGGTTAAAAGCTGAGCTTCATCATTTGATTTTGATGAAGCTGTTTCATGTTGCATATTAGGCATTCTCTGCTCAGCAGCATATTTTTCACAGCGTGAGCTCATAAAGTATTCAGTAATATTAGACTCCATCAAGAACATTTCTGACTTAGCAAAGTCTTGAAACACATCAAGCTGACAGTATTGTCCACAGTTAGGTAAAGACACAAGTTAACTTAAAGTTTAGCAAATTACATTCCATTTCTGCCAATAGATCCTCCTAAATATGACATACTGGACTGAAGCTCAGCTCAAATTTTTCTCACTTCATATCTATTTCTAAAGGGACAGTTTTTAAGAATTAAAAATTTGGAGAAAAACAATGTAAACCATAATAAATAAATTGGAAATTTTATTTCATATTTTTGTATTTTCTTCCCATTACACATATTCCAATGACTAATGTTAACATTGTATTGAATAAGTTCATTACTGACATTTGGGAATGCTGCAACACTGCCAAAAAAGTTCGGGCACTTAGGTTAGCCACTTATTTGAAGGAGAAAAAATATTAGATAGTCTAGCTAAACTGTCAGCTTGTTTACAACCTGTCTAACTGCTCATGTGTCTTGCTCCACTGACTTAATTGTAATGTTGCGCCATGTTTCTTTCTTCTTACTTTAATGAGTACAATGTTACAAATAGTTGTAATAAGGCAGAAATTTCCATTAATTGATCATAATGACATTATGTCCTCCTACCATTTTCCACTCATGACCTCGCTTAATATAATAGGAAGTCATATCCAGTGAAAATATTTTCTATCCTACTGCCTTGAAACAGTGAAAGAATTGGGGACACAAATCTTATGTAGCAGCACGGGGCTGTGACTGATTAGCTGTGTAATATACAGAGATGAGAAGAACACCAGTGGGTGCTCAGTCACTGTTACTGGTTGCACAAACACAAGCACACACACACACACCCTTATGTAAGTGCAAGTGGCGCAGCTTGGGGCCCACTAATGACTTGAATTTGGCCCGGGGAACGCCATCATCATCTGATGGAACCCAGTGGAACAAACCAAGCTGCAGTGCTGCACATTGGAGATAGAGAATGAGGCGGGAGCAGCTGACGTCTTGTTTTCACACTGTGCTTGTGGGAGCTGGCACAAGCCTGCGTTACACTCTGCAATGATTAAATAATCAGCTTTGTTCTTCCATATGTCTCAGAGCCCATCCTGTGACCACTGTGTCCTTGACTAGTGATGAATTGCTCCTGAGAAGTTGGGATTTGTTTACTCTCACCCAATGCTAACCTTATTAAAACACATAGCACACAGACAAAACATGCGTTTAAATTAATGGAAATATTCCCGACAGACAAAGAAGCTCAGGAGAAAAAAACATCCTTTCTTGTTTCCCTCGGTCACTAACAGTCGTCTTTCTTTTAGCCACAAATTCATTTATTCCTGGCCCAGATTTTATCGTGTTTATTTTTTTGTCTCAGCCAGAACAGACATCCTGAATAATAGGTTGCAGTAATCACATCTCTGTATATTTGTCCTTGCATCCTACAACCATAGTCATCAGACCTGTATATAGACAGTGACTAAGAGGAGGGGAAAGAGGAGAAGGTAAAAGGAAATGGAGGATAGGGAAGATGGCCAGAGAAACTTCAGGGCTGAACCGACTGACAGGAAAGACAAGGTTAAGCAAACAAGGAGACAAAGTGATTTGATGGAGAAGAAGAGAAAAAAACTGATCCAGGATTACAAGATCACTCCGTAATACAGTAGAAATCAACAGAGCGAGCCTTAGCCAGCCCTGATTCTTGACTGGCAGAGGGGAACATGTGTTCATTAATGTCACTTGTTCCATAGAGGGACACCCTGGGAAAGGCTGAACTTCCCCCCCTTAGGTGGTACTGATTACATGCTAGGTCTGCCATTCAAGTTGCCACAAAAGACATCATTGATTCTGCCTATAATCAGCCCCACAGGGAAATCAAGAGCAGATGTGGAGAGGGATAATGGTGTTGGTAGATTCTCCCTTGACTTGATTCCTCTGTGCATCCTCCACAGTCACAGACTCCAGGTAGCTGACAGGGATGATTCATACCAACCTCTGAGGTTTGGGATGTACATTTTTGATTCTTTCTTGGGTTGAATGATGCACCTTCTCATTTCTATTATCAAGTGGGAGAATTTGCAGAATTCCTCCCCAGAAAGAAATGGAAATATTGTGAGAAAAATGGGAGATGTTGCATAGTAATGTAGGGAATCGCTAAACAGTTAATACAAAAAATAATAAAAACAATTAAAATAAAAAAACAGAGTAGTAAATTTAAAGGAAAGGTTCACAATTTTTCAAGTCCATCTTAAAACAGTAATTGGGTTCTGATATGACCATTGAAACCGGTTGCTGTAATCATTCATCCTGTTCATACTGGCTATTAAGAGATCCATTCCTAACATGCTTCTAATGTAAGTGATGGGGGAATAAGTCCACAGGCCTCATGCAAAAATAATTTCAAAGGTTTATCTGGAGATTATGAGGCTTTAGCAGTCTGATTTAGACAAATTCCGTGAGAATTTTCAAAGTGAGGAAAGGAAGAAATTCTCTCTGAATGACTACAGCAAGCAAAAATGTAAAAAATTATCTATATTAAAATATCTTTATGCAGCAACCAGTAAACAACTCTTTCAGTCCAAGGAGGAGGAGACATATAACGGACCAACACAATTATAGATTCATTTTATGATTACCTGCTTGATTAAATGTCAGAAAAGAGTGAAAAATCACAGTTTCCCAAAGCCAAGTTGTCTAATTTGCTTATTTTTCTAAAATATTGCACCCGATTAAATTACTGTCGATCAACTAATCAAATAATTGACTCATTGTTTCAGCACTGCTTTTGAATTATTGGACAGCTTATTACACCTTTGTGTCACTTCTGGGGCTTCATATGGGAGAGGGGTAAATCAGTGGTTTGGGACCACTTTCATAACCAACTTGTATGGCTGTGGTGTCAAGACAAAGCACACAAAAAAGCAAGTTTTACGTTGTCTATGAATCTGTGACAACAAATCACATCCCGCTATTGCCTGACAACCTCACAGACAGAGAAACACTGGTTTAAATATGCATTAAAATCACATTGCTACTACAGAACACCTCAATGGGAAACCTCAAATTAAAAAAGAATGAAGTGTGTTGATAAACTGGCAAGCGTAAGTAACTGTTGAGAGCTTTGATACAGTAGCGTCTGCTCAATATTAAAAGGCCTAGAAGACAGTGTGGCTACATGGAGATGTATTGTATTTAAAATTAGCAACTGTTCTTCCAAAATCATCTCCTCAGCTCATCTGTCCTTTCATTACCGTGGTTCTCTCTACTGTCCTCTCCCCCTCCATTCTTCCATTCAAGAGTGAGTAATCTAGTTTGCTTTGCTGTGGTAACCACGCTCTATTTTAAGGAGGAAATACATAATTAAAGCAGATCTGACCTGGAGGCAGAGAGTCATAACAGTTGTGTGTATATGTGTACAGTATGTGTCTGTGTGTGTCTGTTTTGGATTAGACTTTCTAATCTGAGATGTATTCATTTCTCTCTGTGCACTTTGTTTTCTGCAAGTTGGTTTAGTAGGCCACAATGTTCATCAAGAAGAAAGCGAGTCAGCTTTTTAGGTTTTATTTCCCCTGATTAATGAATTGTTTAGCCGACATCCAACTGCTGCGTAACCTACACACACGCTTTTTCACATGTATTCAAAAAAACACACACACACACATAGGCGTGAAGCATGCTGAGCAAAATGGATTGGAGGCAGGTGAGAGCTAATGAGACACCTATTCATCTTCCTTGGAGACAGGGTGTGTTTGTGCATGTGTGTTGATTATATATATATATATGTTCTATTTTAGTTAAACATACTGTACCTCACAGATACACACACACACACACACACACACACACACACACACAGTTCCTCTTCCCTTGTCTTACATATGTATGTGTGTTCTCACCGTTAAGCGTTTTAGAAAGTGCTTACAAGGTGTTTCAAGGACAGACTACCTAAGCTACTGCAAGTGTTTCTCAATACCACTGTGCTTGTTGATTAGATAAGAGTGTCTCCTGAAGCAATTGTGGATTGATCCGTATCTTTGGGTTCATACGCCCTGCCAAGTACTTTGCAAATACCTTCTCTCACTCTCTTTTCATCACTTCCCCTGCTCTTTTTCTGCCTCCATCTCGCTTTGTTTCTAAATTTTTACCAAGCTCCCTTTTCTCTGCTTTGTCTTTTTTCTTTTTCTTTTTTGTCCTTCGTATTTTTTTCTCTTTCCTTCCTTCTTGTGGCAGGATTTCCACAGAGCATTCGCCCAAGCTACAGATCCGGAGTCACAGCTATCTGCGGGCGGTGAGTGAGGTTTCCATCAATAGGAGTCTGGACAGCTTGGACCCGGCAGGGCTGCTGGCCTCGCCTAAATTCCGCTCGCGAAACGAGAGCTACATGAGAGCCATGAGCACCATCAGCCAGGTTAGTGGCACCGAGGGCCCATGCCTCTCTGCCGTCGGCCTTACGCCCCCTGTACCTCCACTGCTATGTCCAATAAGGTCGTGCAGGGGGGAGGAAATCCCATTCATAGCCGTCCTAAGGCCTGAGTTAACAATCAGGTCACCATCCGGCAAAGTATGAACAGTACGAAAACCCCCAATCTCCCAATTAGTGTATACGTCTGCGTGCTGTTTTCTGGAGCTCAGATGATTACAGGCGTATTCAGATTGGCTAATTAAACACACACGCACACACACACACACACACACACACACACACACACACACACACACACACACACACACACACACACACACACACACACACACACACACTCCCCTCCTTTACCCTAATATGCTCCTTCTGCCTCGGCATACTTTGTGAAGCAAAATGACAGGCTAAAAATGTTCTCTTCAATTTGGCATCTGTTATATAAGAGATGGAAAACAAGAATTAACATGCAGCCATACGAATGTGATGAATAATTGGGATTGGCTCCAAATTATGATGGGCATTTGCCTTGATTTGATAGTTATTGAACATATTGACACAAACGAATATTGAACAAACTGATAGGAAATACTCAACAGTGGAGGTCTGTTATTATCATGGCTGCCACAAAATAAGATATTTGTCCTGTTGGATTTTGAGCATGGCTTCGTACTCTACATTATTTGGAGTGACGGGGGAGATTAGCTTACATTTTTGCCTGGGGTAACAAGGATAATGTACTTCCTTCTAAAGCCCAGGGGCAACAGTTGGCCTCACTGGCTGAATGATGGACCTTTGAGACATCCCTTCAAGTCCTAGTATGGAGCAGGCCCAGAGGAGAATGACACTCTGGACCTGGCATCTACAAAAATGCCACAGAATAAAAGAGGTGCTGCTAGGCTCTCTATCTCACTCACTCACTCACTCTCATATGTGACATGTATGTGCTGAGAGTGTGAAGTGACACACACAAAAAAAGGCTCAACATCAGTGGATTGAATCGAGGTCCACAAACCTTTCTGACTCCAAGCTCTACAGTGTATATTCACACCCTGCAATCTCTTCACTGCCAGTCACCCAAACCAAATGCTTTAGTCCCTAGCCACATCCCATTCCTATGTCTTGCTCCATGCGCAAACATCTTGCATCTTTTTTAAATTTGGACTGAACAATGGCAACTTCAAGGAATGGAATGGAGCACCGTGATAGCTGTCCTTACACAACCCAAACTGTAACACACACCCATCTCACAAGTCTGTAGCAAGAGATTTCTACAATTTTTTTTGCTTTAGACCCTGTTTTGAAACCCAAACTTCACTAGCTGATTATGCAGGTGTAGTTTTTCCTCGAGCCACATCTAAACTCCCAGTCGTCCTAGCTTTGACACTTCCTAATTCTCACCTTTAACAACAACACTTGTAGTATTTCACTCTGTCTAGAGCCCTTTGAAGTTTTATCCTACAGTGATTCCTCCCCCTTGTCACTCCTTGAAAGTTCCTTTATTTTTCTCAACTATATTTCCATTTTTTTTTATTATATGTAAATTTCCATATATGGCTTAAAGCTTCACAAGGCAGTGTGAAGGTAAAATAAGTCAAGGTTGGACCCATTTGAACAAACATGCGATGTGCTTAAAATGAGCTGACTAGTCGCTGATGCTTCACCAAAGACCAAATTGCACTGCTAATCTGAGAAAATAGTTGTACTGCCAATTCATATTTTGATAGCTTTTTCTTAATGGATTTGAGTCAAATACATTTTTGCCAGTAAGAGCTTGTTTATGAGACACTTCACAGTTATTTGTTATTTCTCTGTGAGCAGAGAAGGGTCCATATCAAACAACAGAATTTATTTTTGGCAAGTATGGTGAATCTGGCTGCCTCAAATCATGGAAACACTGGAACAATTTCTTCTATTTCAGCACCCAATTCGTGATTAAATGTTTTTGTACATAAAACTCCTGCCGAGTGAAGCTTTAATCAGTGGAATAGCTCTGTAACACTTAATCTTGCAGCCCAAAGACATGATTCCCTGGCTTCTGTATTATTTTGTCCATTCTCCTTTGTCTTGCACTGCTGGAGTGTGCCTGTGCATTTTTATTTTTCCAGAGCTCGGGCACACCTGTGTGTGTGTGTGTGTGTTTTTTGTTTGCGTGCACATACTGTATGTCTGCATGTGTACCCTCCTCCACAGGTGAGCGAAGTGGAGGTGAACGGGCAGATCGAGGCGGTGTGTGAGTCAGTGTTCAGTGAGATGGAGTCGCAGGCGGTGGATGCCCTGGACCTGCCCATGCCCGGCTGCTTCCGCATGCGGAGCCACAGCTACGTACGTGCCATAGAGAAAGGCTGCTCGCAGGAAGAGGAGGAGAGAGGCATCACAGTGGGCAACAGGAAGACCAACTCACCCCCGCGCACCACCACCACTGTCAGGACCATCCAGAGCAGCACAGGTTGGTGGGAACATGCACTTAACATACACAGACACCTGTGCTTATGACATGTGTGAACATAAATTATTCATAGCACATTATAAATTTATATGTGTGCATAGAAAGTATATATTATAGATGTGCTGTATAACTTACACAGCATGTGTATAGTGTCAATAGTGAAAGAATAAATGAATTAGTACTGCAGTAACTGAAGAAAGAGATGTATCCTTGTATAAAGATTGAAGATTGGATCAAGAGCCATCAAATCAAATTCTCTCTTTTTTAATTTAGCAGTCTTGCACTGAGTATTTTGCATAAAGGAAAGAGTTGCCTTGGATAGCTAACCGGGGAGTAGTTTCACTTTCCAGACCCAAACCCTCTGTATTATTATCCATCTGACCCAGTTTTCTTCTCAGATTCAATATGATGAATGCAGAATTGTTTTTCCCACATAAGAGCTTATTCGAGCTGTAAAGCTCAGTGGCTGTTGGGTCTTATTTTAGCCCTCTTGTGTGCCTCATGGTCTGGAGCACTTGCCTTTCCAGCATTACTGCATGCAGTATTGATGCTGAGTGGCGCTGGCATCCAGCACTGGGTGCTTCTATGTTTCCCACTGCAAATCCAAACGTCATTCCCTTACATTGTGCATGTTGAGTCACCGTCGCATGACGCACTCTGGCTTTCCCCTCTATTCCTTTTTAATTATGCCAATTAAAAGACAGCATTTCCACAAACCTAGCCGACAAGGTTACAGTCAGATAATGAAACACATTTACTGCAAATTGGCAAATTGGCAAAACTAGTTCAATCAATTCAAAGGGCTTAAAATTGAATCTGAGTAAACAATAAAAAAAACCAATATTTGCTGCAAATGACTTCCTCCAAAACTATAATTTCCTGCTCCAGTTAATGGAATTAGTCAAAATATGAAGTTGCATCCCAGAATTTCTGTCATTTCCCATCTATTGACAATTCAGGGTAACAACACAATTAAAGGCTTCGATTCAGTTGATTGTTCTATTGTGTGGTGCTAGTTATTGATCTATAAAAGGAGACTGAAAAGATCAAGAGAGGAACATTCGGAGCCCCTTTCCCTGAGGAAGGAAGGGATAATGAAGCCCATCTATCAGGTGAAGTGTTGGCGGGATTAACTTTGGATTTCAAGCCAGACAGTTGCTCTGTAGTGCTACACACACTTCTGCTACACATGATACAGGAAGTCTCTATGTCTCTTACTCCCAGCTGTCTGGTGTCTCTCATACACTTTGTAAATGCAACTTTCTTGATCTGTAATAATTTAAGAGTTAACACCTTTAAAGGTCAAGTGTGTAATATTTAGGAGAATCTAATGGCAGAAAAGGAATATAATATTCATAGGTATGTTTACATTCGTGTATAATCAACAGAAAATAAGAATTGTTGTGTTTTCGTTACCTTAGAATGAGCTGTTGTTATCTACAGATCAGAATCAGAAATACTTCATTGATGCCCTGGGGGAAATCTGTTAAATGGAGCGGGTCCTCTTCTACAGATACCAAACACTGGCTCTAGATGTGGTATTTCACATTTTCCGTGAGTTTTGCAGCCACCATAGTTTCTCCTACACATTTGGTTTAGGCGAGCGATTTCGGTTGCAATCTGTATTCTCACTGCTAGATGCCACTGAATCCTACAAACTGGTCCTTTGAACCCCTCTCATGTAAAAAGGGACTAAGCGGTGGAATCCGTGTGTGCATGTGTGTGTTAGGTAGCACATACGTCTGCAGCAGTGGCCTCACAGCTGCTGGCATTTTAATAAACATCCACCTGAGTTTGTCACATGATGAATGAACGGTATGGAAGTACAGCGAAGAGATATTAGTCCTGTGTGGTCGCTTATTATCCAACATTATACTGCTGCTTCCAATTGAGGGCAATCCTCTGTCGGGCTTGCATAGCTCTATGTGATTGGCTGTCAACATCTTGTGACCCTTGACCTTCGTTTGATGCTGACCTTACTGTATCTCGGAATCAGCTGCAACTGAGGCTCAAGCAAAGGAGACAGGGAGAGTAGGTTCGAGTGATATATTATGAGCCACTGTGGAGAGCCGGTTCACCATGGTTGGTAGTGAAGGTAGGGTATTGCTTCAGATTACTGTCATAGTTGTACTACTGCACAATTCATCACCTCCTTAGATCTTCAGCACTGAGTCGTCAGTCACTGTAATTAATTAGCTACCTCTCCTTTTTTTCCTCCTGGGGGAAACGGCTGTGATTGAAGAGGAGAGGAAGAGGTGGAGATAGGAAGGAGGATAGGAAAATATCTCAGTCTGATGACCTTTTCCCACTCTCTGTCTCTCCTTTTTAACATGTGCACTACCAGTCACATCATGTGGGAGTTAACGTAATTACCATTTCCTTTTTAGTTTTACACACTCTTCACGCAGTACATGGATCACAAGTGGCCTGAAACCCATTAATTAACACCCATAAATCTTAATTAATATCCCTTGAAAAGCTTGTTTTTGTGCCAGTTAGTTTATATTCATCTGTAATGTAAAGTTTTTTTGCATGTGAGGAAAAACACAAATGCAGGCAGCTCATGTGCAGCGTACCTTTCTCATGCCACAACTACATGGACATAAAGTGATGTCATTCTCACAAATTAATGCAATAGAAATTTAAGCTAATTAATACGGTCCTGCTCTTCTGCCTATCTGAAAGGCCTAATACGCGTATCATATGATCTATTCATGGGTTGCCAACATTAAAAAATCCAAGGGATAACATATTAAAGTGAAAACACTTATTTCCTACATGGTTCCAATGTGTTAAAAGACAAAACACATAACATGCAACATAAAACTAAACAAATTCAGGAACAACATCATCAAAATACCTACAACAAGAACAATGTCTGTAACGAAGGCTGTTTCACAACAAGGCACCAATGTAAAAAAAGAATATTATTTTGAATAAGGAACAAACAGTTCCAAAGGCAAAATAAGTCCTTATTTATCCAAACAAAACACTGTCTTTATTTCATAAAACCAACTGCAAATACGATTATTAATTGGGTGTTGTTGTCTAGCCATTTGGATTGTGTGTTCACATCAACAAGTGTTACTGAGATTTTTCTCAGTAAGTTCTTATATATCCGTGTTGGTGATGAACAATGCATTTCAGTGGCTGAAAAAGCAAACAAACAATAATTGAATGTAAATACGGCTATATTGACCATGCACAGTGTGTTTTATCTTTCACTGCAATCATATAACCATCACTCACCATTAACTCAACGTTAACAACTGATGTTATTCATTGTATTCAAATAACCCTCACTTTTAATAGCCATTCATAGTGTTTTGCAGGTAATATTACCTTTGATATACATTTAAGAATTGTAGTTTCTCTTTATATTTCGTTTTTGTTGATTACAATATGAGTCTGTTTTGCGATCCCAACAAATTTATAAAATGACTGGCTACTGCCATCTTGAGTTGTACGGCAATGGGCAATGGCAAATGTTACCTCCCATCCCACATGATTTTAATGTGGCATAACAGGGACACATAATCATTGTACACCAGCATTGCATAGTTTTTACTTTGCAGTGTTGTTGCTCAAAGTGCAAACAGGTAGTACCCATAGAAAAAACTAGCCCCTATAAAAGTCTTGAACAGTATACAATAATGGTTAAACATTTGGTTTGAAAAAAAAAGTCTGTCTTTGCTCTCACATATATTAAATACACGTAACTGATGATACAACTTCCTGCCAAAAGCTGTAAACAGTCACAGCTTTTTTTCTGTTGTTCCACCATGCAGGAGAAGCGTGCATGCAGACACACACACACACACACACACACATTCATACATTTCACAGGAAATCGTCTGGGAGCCCAAAGTGAGAAGTGAAGACATTGTTGTAGTGAATATTGCATGATGTTTTAGGAGGATGGTTCAGGCAGCAGTTCCAGAAAAACAGCCTGCGCTTATGGTTTCTGCTCCCACATGTTCCAGCAGCAAAACGCCAAAATATCACGCACACACACACAAACAAAGGTGAGAGACCTATCAGCTTCCACTCATGCTCCTCTCCAGGTTTCCCACTGCGCTGCTCCAGCCCATTATTATTGATGATCTTTTTAATCCTGAGGAAGGCGACCGAAGTAAGGGGCTGTCCTTTGATCTCCTCTCTTTGAACGTCAAGTGGCAGCGGCTGCTATTGCCTGCCTCTGTGCTCACTCAAACTGGCACGTATGCACACACACACACACACACACACACACACACACACACACGCTAACCCGCGCAATCACTCACACACACATATTACTATTACTATTGCATCGGACAGACACATTGGCCTAGACATCAGCTCCTTTGCATCGGTTTAACAAAATCTGGAGTAGATCCTCTTTCTAAAGCTCGGGAAAATCCATATCAATCGGTTAATGTGAGGATTTTACTGCCTCTAAGCCGTGGCTCCTCCACCCTGCATCGTCTGCAGTTAACATATTCATCACCTCTTCACTCTGCTTTGTCTTTCCCTTCCATGGCCTCTCACACAACAGCGAGATCCCCTGCCTTTTCACAACAGCAGTTTGGAGTGTGGGTAAATCAACCTGTTGTTTCACTAAGAAGACAAATTGACCTTCCATTAGAAGGAGTTTACACACAGATCCTAAGTCTGGGAAATGAGCCACAGTTTCTGTTTCTCTTCCTCTCACCTTCAGTTTCCTTGGCTCACTGACCTGCTGTCAATTATCCAGCCTCATTTTCCCAGCATCTATTTTTCAGAGGTGCTGAGGGATTGGCTGAAAAGAGTGGCTTTCCACCCCTAGCTGCTGTAATAGGCTACAGGACAATGTTTAATTTAATGGCTGTGAATTTCCTACAGCCCAGAACAGAGGCATTGCGCTCAATAAAGCATTTCTTAAGTAAGTGTTTGAGGCATCCTTGTGGCTCATTTTGCTGATGGTCTTAGTCTCAGTGGCATACCACCTCTTCATTTAGTTTTCTGACGCAGCTGTAGGCACACATTTTTATCTGTTCTTACTGTACTATCTGAAATATAAAACCCCAAAAATGTCCAAATACAGAATTTTTTCAAGATAATTTAGTCTTAATTTCTTAGCTGTAACGCTTAATTGCCAGATTAAGTGAACACTCAAGGCGACCCAGCAGTGCTGTGTATGAACATTAAACACATATTCTGTACTCAATTCAAACATATTATATTACAAAACTCCCTTAATCACGCTTGCCACTCAGAACAATGTTGAAGACAACTCAAGAAAAACATTTTTACTGACCAATGTACATATTGGGAGATCCAACTTCTTAAAGAAAATGTTCAACATTTTGGGAAATATGCTGCAAGTTGGATGAGAAGATTGATACTACTCTCATGTAAGTATGAGAATTAAGAATTAAGCTACTGCCAGCAGCCAGCTAACTTAGCTTAGCATTGTTGTTTTTACACAAATTGTCATTTTTGTACAGATTTCTTTACCTTTGGTCAGAGTCAGGCTAGATGTTTCCCCCCGTTTCCAGTCTTTATTTTTAGTTAGCTGACTGCTGGTAGTAGCTTCATGTTTACTGTAGAGATGTAAGAGTCGAATCAATCTCATCATATAACTCTCAGCCAGAAAGGGAGCAAGTGTATTTCCCAAAATGTTATTCCTTTTAAAGAAGAATTGTCCATTAGCTAATATACCACTACACCGCAATAACATCATCATCACATTTGGAGTTAGTAACAAAGTATTATCAGAAAAGGAACAGAATTTTTAAATATATTTCCTGATGAATTTCAGACAGCACTATAATAATAATAATAATAATATAATAATATAATAATAATAATAATAATAATAATAATAATAATACATTTTATTTATAAGTGCTTTTCTAAATACTCAAAGACACTTTACATAAAAACATAAAAGCAGCAAAACAACATCAAATAGTAAAACATTAAAAACACATCAGACTAAGCTAAACAGTATCTTCCCAAATTCAATATATTGCATTAATAAATCTCAGTATGTGCTCTTCAGTCTGGAACATTAACCTAATAAAACCACGGCCATGTATTCAAGCTTCACTGTATTCAGATCACATGGGGCTCCTGTGTATTCCCAGCTCTAGTCACAGCTAAAATAAAGCCTGTACAACAGTGCCCCAAGGGGCTCAGTGTAACACAGCACTGTACCTCTGCCCTTTCTTCCTACAGTAGCTGTGTGAGTGGGTGGATGAAAAACTACTAGACAGCCTGACCCAATTAACAACAATCACTGCCATCACTGGCACTTTTCCAAGAGTTCCGTTCTGAGAGAGCTTGTGAGAATAAATATCTTTGGATTTCCCAGTGTGCTAAATATAAGTGGCAAGCATACAGGCCACTAAAGTCTGGTTGAATCAAGATCAAGCTGAGCAATCATCCAGATCTCCCCTCACACCTTCACCAGCCCACGCAGATTTCCAAGAGCAAAGCTGAAATTTGTTTTTCATATGTCAGGATGACTCATGTTATAAAAGCGAAGAAAATGCTGCTCTAGGGCCTCCTGTGTGTTCTTATGTGATCTGAGAAGGGCCCCTCTCAAGGTTTTTTTTTAGGAGGACTACAGGTGAAAGGCCCCTGTGGCAGCATTAGTTTTGACAGAACAGTCGGTCCTAAGAACACTGACCTGTGTTTCCTCGCTCCATGCTGCTGCAGTCAGTTACTGTGGATTTGGCCATCTGCCTGCCTGTTGTGTCTGTTAACAGAGTGATGAGTGAAGAGCAAGGTCAAGAAGGTAAACAATCCCTACGCCTGTATGAATAAAGTGCAGTCAAGTTATTATTGCATGTTGTCATGTAATCTGTCTTGGTTCTTCAAGTCCTTTTCTATGACACATTTAAAAAGGAATAGGTCCAGATCGAAATTGGCGTTATAAAAAGCTTTTTATGTATTTATACATATTTGACAAGGGCCACATTGTGATGGCTAGACGACTGGGTGAGAACATCTCAAAAACTGCAGCTCTTGTGGGGTGTTTCTGGTCTGCAGTGGTCAGTAAAGCGGTGAAACGGCAACAGGGTCATGGTATGCATGGTCATGCTACTGTAGCTCAAACTGCTGAAAAAGCTAATGCTGGTTCTGAAAGAAAGGTGTCAGAACACACAGTGCATCACAGTTTGTTGCGTATGGGTGGTCATAATGTTACGGCTGTTCAGTGTATGCTCAGTGCCAAATCAACCACACCACAAGGGGGCAGTCATTAGGTTTATGAATCACATCTGTTGGGCTGAATAATTTTATTTATATGGGTTTTAAACTCACTCCTGCTGTATTTAATGTACTGAGAATCAAAAAGTCAAAGTGTATCGGTATATCATAGTGTAATTCTATATTTTGGTTATATTTAGATTTTAGATACCTAAAGTACTTAACAAGTAATAAAAATTAGATAAATTAGATTTGGCTTTCTGAGTCCAGAACTCTGTATCATTGGCAGTACTCCTGACTATTTATCAGACAATAAGTTATTCATGAAGCAGGGTTTAATCCAGGTGTTAATGATAGAAAAGAGTTTACACTACAATTATACACACACTACATATACATTGTACGTACATACGATTTTAAAGGCTAGTTCTTGTGTTTTTCCAGTTCAAATGTCTTAGGATTGGACTATTTTAGGTAGAAAAAACAAAGTGAGAGAGAGAGAACAAAAAAGAGATTACCTGGCAGTAAAGAAAAGAGTTAGAAACATTAACATTAGTTTAGTGAGATACAGATTATAGAAAGTCATTTTTTTACACTGTTTTTGTGGCAAGTCAAGAACTTCTTCAATGATTCTGCTCAGAGAATCTGGACTCCTGAGTAGTCCTGGCTGTATGGCCTAGTTACATATTAAGGAATTTGCTTCTAATAGCAAAACAATTTAAGTGTCCCGGTAAAAGCTGCACCTCCAAATATTACACAATGGAGATCGTCAAAAGTCTGTGTTTTTGAATTTAGTTATTTGTTGATCTGGTGCAATACAATAGGTAAAGTTTAAAAAAAAACCTAAGGAAAAGTATTACAGTAATATCAAATTATTTTTAAAAATGATGCATTTTGCAAAGAGACCAATTAAGTTTTTTTTTTTTAAAAACTAAGTCTCTATTGGAATAACTGTATATAATTGTTTAAAACCACAACTGAGCAACGCAGAAGCTTTTATTAGTCAGGAGGGAAAGTTGTGCGGTCATTGCAGTGAAGTTTTCTGGATGACTGTGAACGGGACTGTCCCACCCAGTCTTGAATGAGTGTTTGTGCGGGGCGGGGGTGCGATCAAGGCGCGTCCACATCCTGACAGAAGATCCAATATCCTCAGAGTGGAGAAGGGAAAAGAGGGAGAGAGGACTCCTGCTGTCTATCTCGGCTCAGTGTTGCAGACTCGCAGGTTTTCATGACGCTCCTTCAGTGTCTCTACAGCGCGCTGCTCGGCATGTGTGACTACTGGATCCGCCTTTGTGAGTAAAAGCCGCTGTTGTGTATCTCTGCCGTTTGGTGAGCGAGGCATGATAACCGATGGCGAGCTACGTCAGGAGAGTCAGATGCAGGAAGTTAGGTGATGTTGCCTTCAAAATAAAAGACACATTTGTCGTGTAACAGGCTAAGAAGCGGCTAGACGCCAAAATAAAATAGCATGGGACACATTAAAATACTTTGGTAATGTAGCAGATTCCAGGTACTTGTCGGGCAATAACAGTACCCACAATGCATGTTAAATACCCGACGTCAGGTCTGCTAAAATGATACCACTGAAATTTAAAGTGCGTCACTGGCCATTACTTTGAAAGTTACTACCGGAAGTTGTGTGTTTGTTGTGAGTCGCTTGACACTGAAACAATCAGCGCCCATCCCATGCTTTCTGCTTATTCATGCTTCACATGAAAATGGACGTGGGAAGTGTTTATATTTAATATTAAATGAGAATAAAAATTAGAACAAGCCTCGTTAAAGTTGAATTAACTGATGGCATATGGAATGCAAAAAAAAGAGTTTATTTCTAAATTAGATTAACTTAATAAACTTTATCTCACAAATATGTGTGATATAAAGTTGACAAGCTCTTGCCCCTACTATTAAATATTTTTGGCTATCTCTAAGCCCTTTGCAACTTGTCTTCCCTCCAAACTGTAGCCCATGTCACAGATTAACCTACATACTGTTTGCTTTCCCCTCCACTGATGGTAGCCGGGAAATGCTGATCACCTTCCAGCCCGCAGTCTATTTTAGTATCATATCTCTGATGAGAGGACGACAGGTGTGGCCTGCATCACACAGAGCAATGCCTGGCACAGCATCACAATACGCCTCTGCAGGGTCTAGTTATTTAGGTCAGACTCAGGGCCCCCTCTGGAATTAGAGTTCATAGAGGTTCATCATTTCAGACTTCTGAGCTTGTTAAGAAGAGCATCCAGAGGGCAGGGGAGAAAAAGGCTGAGCCCCACATGCCTTATGGGAAAAGAGATCACTTGTGCCACTTACCAGTTCGAGGCCTACTGTGTGACAGACGAGCAGTCTGTGGCCCCCATGTCTCCAACCGACCATCTGTGTCCCAGTGAGTCACGCACGCACTTCAGTTCATGCTCGCCACTGATGCCAGCTATGCCGCCTGCCCGCTCACCTACCAGCTTCCCACTTTCTATTCTCGGACGAGGCTCTAAGGACCCTCCTGAGCACAACATGCCACGGACACACACACATACTTTACACTTGATGTCTCTGGTGATCCAAGTAGGCCAAAGTCACGTGGCATTATGTTAGCGTGAATGTGCATGACAGAGGCCATCCTGAATATGAGTTAGAGAGGGCTCAGCTGCACATTCATCCAGGAAGGCTCTATTATCTAGCTGTAAACAAAGCCACTGCTTAAGATTGTTAGTAGAACATCATTTTTTGTATTTATAATATTTTAATTAATAATTTAACTTTATTTGCCGGTAACATCTGTAATCACTAAGCTACTTAGAATGTCATAAAATTGTTTACACGCTGTGCAATCAGTTTCTTTGTTTTGCTGTTTTTATTCGATTTTTTGGCTTACTTCATGTTCTGTTTTTGTGCTTATACTGTACATACATTTGTTTATCAGCTTAATTCCATTACTTTCTTTTTGCTGTACCTACTTTACCCTGAGGGATTATTAGTTTCCCTCAGTTTCATTCAAAAATTGTTCTAACCCATCAGTACTGGCTCAAAATTCATCCTGAAAAATGTTTTCTCAAGGGCACAGTTACACAACCATATTTTGAAGTGCCAGCTGTTTATATGTATCGTCAATATAAACTGATAGTGCAGTAAAAGGTTTCAGGAATGACTGTTCCCACCTGGCAAGGCCATCTTATAGAGCAAAATCATTGCTTGGTTAAGTACAGCAGTAAAATAAGAAATATTTTTAAGAACTATTTCCCTTCTGGCTTGACATTCTTATGTGGATCTGTATTAACCAGTTGAGAAACTGCTCAGAATCGCCAGGTATGTGGACAAATGTCAATGACAAAATCCAGGATGCAAGTTTAAAAGAATAGTTCCAGCTTTTGGGAAATATGTGTATTCACATATTAAAGAAGATTAATACCACTATCATATCCGATTGTTATATATGAAGTTGGGGACCGTTAGTTTAGCATAAAAAGCTGACTCGGTTCTGTCCAAAGGTTAAACAATCCACCAGCACCTCTTAACATAATTAATTAACACATTATATATTAATTTGTACAAAAAACGGTCAGCAAAAATGACAAGTTTCTTGAAAGTTATGTGCTGAACTGTTTCCACTGGGTGTAGTTACTTTCTTCAGTCTCCATGGGTATATAACACTTTACTTTTTATTTGCCTATTTGTAGACCCAAACAGAATACTGCGTCAAGACTGTTTATTTTTTTGTTCTGTTTGAACGGTCAGAGAGAGCTGGTTTCTGAGGCAGATGGAGAAATAAAACAGCTGCCTAAACAGCTACATTACTACAAAGTATTAATAAAGTTATGTTGCCATTGCTCTCCTAAAATCTGTTAAATACATGTACTACTGTAGATCAGATTGTATGTTTGGGAAGACTTTTTACTGTAACCGGTTTTAAAATGTTGATTGAAACAATGCGTACATGATCCTTTGAGCTATAAACTCTAAGCTGAGATAATGCTGTAGTCTTTGAGTTTGGAGGTTTGGAGTGGTTTAGTGCCGTTGATAGCACTGTGTATATCCAGATGTCTCTAAGGGGACTAACAGCTCCAGTCATAGCTTGCAATATTCCCCTCTCTCTCTGTAACTTTCTTTCTCTCAGTTCAGTTCAGTGAGACTTTATTGGAGTGAGACAGTATTACCAAAGCACACTCCCATGAGTCTCTCCTCCCTTCTCTTTCGATCATGCACTGTCAATTATCCAGTCATATTTTCACAGCAATGGTCACTTTTAACAGGTGCTAAGACTTCAGCTGCCCCCTTCTGTCTTTCACAGTGTCTTTTAAGAAGCAATTATCTTGTTAAAGAAACACTTTTGCTTGAGTCATCTAGTGAAAGTATGAGGTGTCCACATTCACAGTAACTTTGGATAGAGATGTGATGACAGGTAACTCATAAACACAATATCCTCTGTATGGCTCTGTGGTGCTGAAAACTAAACAGCATAAGAATGATGAGGGTCAGATGTTAAACTGTGAAATTATGTCCAATTCAAGTAGAACTTCCATGCGTTCTTTGGCTGAAATTAAAAATAAGAATGTAGTCAAGTAAAAGTAAAAAACTACTTATTCAAAACATTTGTAGTTTGGGCTCTACAATCTGATGTATTTCACTAAATTTCCCTGCATATTTAATGTCTCTCTTACTCCCTGACTTTTTCTTTCCTCTCTTCCAGTCTTTAAACTTTCCTCTTTCATCAGCCTGTGTTATTCCTCTGTGCTGTGGGGATAGTTAATTCCAGAGTTATAGTAATCCACAAAAAAGCAGAACAAAGACAGAAGAACAAAGATAAAGAGGTCAGGTGAAAGTATTGTTGTTAATTAAAACTGTTATACGCTAAGCCATGAATCACTATGGAGCCTCAGAGAGGAGGTTGTCAGTACTTACCAACTACTTACTTAGACATTATTGTGTCTAGGAATATGTAATGCATGTTTTTTGTTGAACATTTTGAAATGCATGCTCTCTGCATGAACAGTAACACAAATTATTCAATCATATAATCAAATTATTCGTAAGAAACAAAGGCAAGTGCAAAATTAAACCAGTATGGGATTAGTAACTTACATATGACGCTAACTAAGCTGCTATCATGGATAAATCTGAGCACTTCTAAATGTGACTTCTCATTTACTCTAACTTCCCCTTATATCTGGAAAATTCCTGATGCAATATCTTTGTGTCATGCGGAGCATTTTACTCATCCCACGTGGGATTACAAAACATTTCAACATTCAAAATCAAGCATCAACAATATTACAATATATCTTATATTGTGTAACACATACACAAAACCAAAAGAAATACATAAATTATTATTATTATTATAATAATAATTATATGCACTGCTTCTTATTTTCAACATATATATGTGCACATTTTCAAATAACTTGTACAACAAACAACAGAATAAACAAAAACATGCTGAAAGCATTGTCCTGGTAAAGGGATGTTTTCCTCATCTCCCAGGCTTTATCCAAGTAAGCTAACTTAAAAGTTTAATATGAAAAAAGTCAACTCACTATCCATATTTTAAAAAAATCTGTTTTTTTGTTTTTTTTTACCCTACTGAAATATTGAATGGTTCTCAGTAAAAGGGACAATAGAAAACTAAGAGAAACTCACTGTCTCTATCACTGAGATGGCACATTGGACAAATCAGCAAGACCAAATAGCCTGACTAGGCAAAATTACCTGCCTTTGCCATGAAATAAGGTCACCAGGAGTGTAAAAGTGTAACATTATCAAGCATCTTTAAGGTGTAACATTATCAAACCAGACTTAATTGTAAAAATATTTGTTTTTCTCTTGAATATTTGCCTTATAACTAATAATTCATTATTAGTTTTTTCAATATGGGTTTGTTGCCACTAGAGGGAGCTTTATCCCCACTTTTAGAATAAATCCAGCTTGCCTTCTGAGGTTTCTCTATAGCAGTGGGTCTCAGTATATGGGGCAACACAGAAGTTCTATCTTGTGGAATTACAGTCAGAAATTATTTTTAGGCACATTGTTTATCTATCAACACTCTGTGTGTTTGTGTGGGTGTCTAAATAAGGCAGAAAAAAACGGAGATAGAGGAAAAAGAGAGAAGAAATGAGTCACCAGTATGTGAGATACTGTATCCCTGAATCATGACTGACAGTCATGATTTGCTTGATGTATATGTGCCTGAGAGAAATTGAGATCAAACGATGAGGACGTTGCGGAAGAATGCTCCTTTGAGCTCCATCTATCCCTCCTGCCATGTCTGTTCCTCAGTCACACATACACACAAATACACAGGGATCGTTCTCTATTTCCTGCTCTGGCGTTAATTACAGGGGCAGATAAAGCCCTGCCTTAGCAACATATGCCGCTGCATGTGAAATACACCTGTGTGTCAGTGGATCAAAGCTGCCATCCTCTAAGGTGGAATTATTATTCAAAGAGGGGATGTAAATTAAACAGTACTCTGGTGTCATCTGTCTCTCCGATTCTCTCCATTGCTCTTTCTCTCACACTCACACCTGCATAATGCTGTCATTCCACACGCTTTGATGGTGGAAGTAGGTGTGTTTGACAGGAAACAAGGGCTTGGTCGAGGCATGTGGTGACACACTAGCACACGCATACATGTGGAATTGAAAAGAAAAAGACACCAGTTGTGGTTGGCAGCCATACCTCGATGGAGCTTTTGAGCATGTGGGTGTGTGTGTGTGTGTGTGTGCGCGAATGTGACTGTACAGTGTCAAAATGTGTGGCTTCCCCATTTGCAGCTGCGGGATCAAGCCCAAACTGGGAGCTCGATGTGGGTAAACTGTGATTTGGCTATCTCTCTTCCTGTAGGAGATAAATCCTCACCATGCTGGTGTGTCAACCACTCAGTAATTACTTCATCCTGTCACGGCTGTCTGAGAATGCAAGCCAGTGGGAACTTGCACTGTCGCTCTTTCACTGACATGAGGGGAAAAACACTCAGCATCTCTTTCAAACGGCTCAGTGTCAGCTTAAGGGTGTTAGTCATCAGATGAGCAGATGCAGAGAAATTGAATTTAGTGCATCTGTGGATTTTACTACCTGTTGTTCCAGCGTGTACAGTTGCAGTTCAATTTGTCATTATATGCTTAAGCTTCAATCTTCCTGCTGAACCTCCACTTGAAATAATTTAATTCTAGTGCGTCTGATGTCAAATTTAATTTGAAGTAAATCGTGTTCTTGTGATCCAGATGTAAGTAAGGAAAAGAGAAAATTCTTGGCTTGCAATATGAAATCTTTCTCTAGATGTCACCATAGCCTCAGTTGCTTTGAAGCATGTTGCCAATCACATTTGTTCAATCTGGTCCAACTTGAATGTGTTGAATGTGGCCCAGATAATGCGTAACATGATGCTCTGGTACAATGTGATCCTAAGTAACCTATGCAGATGAATTACACCTGTAGGCACTTGCTGAATATTTGTGCAGAAATTGCTGTATCATAGTATCAATCATGTGTAATTATTGTGTACTTCCGTGACCTGAATCAACAGTGATTTCCTGCCTGGACGTGCTCTAAAGCAGAATAAATGTCAATAGGATAAATCTGCAGGACTTGAAGCTTTGGTTAGTGGCTGTTAGGTGTTTAGGTTTACTTACGACTTAATTGGTCCCAGTTTGTTATGGCCTGGAATGCTTTGATTATAGCCATTTAGGGAGGAAGAGTGGCGTTTGGATATCTTTTGACACAGGAAGCGCAAGCAAGAGTATGTCATTCATTCCTTTCCTCCTGCTCTTGGTTTGAAACAAGACTGGAGAGAGGGGGAAAATGAAAGAGGGGCGCAGGGAGGAGCTGACAGGGCTACGGCAAACACAAAGAATGGCTGCAGCAGTGGACCCCTGCTGTCCCACACTCTGCAGCTAGAACACATACACCAGTTTCCTGCTAAAAAAAAAATAAGGAATACTTTGAGGATTACTTTCCAAAATGTCGAGACGTAAACAGCACATTCAGCGTGTCTCGTCAAGTGGACAGGGGCAGCTCAGTCAGGTAGGGGCTGTCCCACTCCTCCCTTCTTGCTCTTCCTGTGTCTGTGTTTTGGCATCAGAAGGAGCAAAGGAAAAGCAAAGCCCCGAAAGGATTTCCTCAGTGTTGACTGTGGATGATCCTCATGGCTCCTGCATGCTAAAGCTGGGCAAGGCAGGGCCCGCAAACTCAAAGCCCTAGGCGAATGAAAAACACCGGAGGAGTTAAATCTCCTCCAACGAGTTTGGGGTTTTCTTCAAGAGGGAGAAAAAAATGTAAAGGCAAACATGCTTTTTGCTCTCCTCTCTTGACAGAATATTAAAAGTTTTGAGACTTTACTTGACAGCAAAATTGTGTGGTTGAGAGTTCATGTTGCTTTCACTCTTCAGAAGAGGAGGGAGTATGTTGGAGTAACTCTGAGGAATGGTGCATGGCTGAAAGTGGGTGGTTTGGGCTGTGCAGTGTGGGAGGCCAGGCCCCAGTGCAAATTAAAGACTTCTCTGTGAAAGTCCCAGACTCGGCTACAGTAATATGAGTGTGTGTGTGTGTGTGTGTGTGTCTGAGTGACTGAGCCTGTGTGCAAGCGGCCGGCGGGGGAACAGACCCAGCACTCCCTCTTCTATTTTTTTTGAACCAGTCATTAAAAATAAGCCACAACTCACCCCCGGTACACACTGAGAGACAGCAAGAGGGAGAGAAAGAATGCATCTCCTCTTTCTCCTCCCTTTCTTTGAGCTTTGCTGCTTCACTAACCAAGTAAAACGGGGGAGGAAGGGAGGAGGAGGAGGAGATTGTGTTTAAGGGGGACTGATTCCACTCAGAGGTTTTTAAGACTCAGACCCCTCCCCCGTGTAAAGAGTAGCAGGAGTTTTTTTCTGTCCAGGAGGGGAGAGAGAGAGAAAGAGATGAATGGGGAAAGGAATGCAGGAGACAAACGAGTGCTCTCGGCAGGAGAGTGGGAATGTTGGGGAGGCCATTGTTCCTCCCCCACAAGATTCTGCAGGGAGTGGATGTAAACACATGGGAAGAGAGAGAAGATGGGTGCGAAAAGTCACACCTGAGAGACAGATAGAGTTCTGTAGCATCTACTTAGATATTCTTATTTACCGTAATGCATGCTGTCTGCATAGCTACTTTGGACAAACACAGATGCAACCAGTGCCTATAGCTGCCATCTCGTCTTTCCCTCCACCCCTTCAACAGGATGTATAGGGTCAGAGGGTCAGGACTGGAAACCACAAAAGACAGTATGCGTCAGTGTAGCCTGGTTCTTGTTCCAAACCCTAACCCCCAAAGCCCCTTGTACCTCCTACCTTTCTGTCTTCCCCTCTTTTTTCTCTCATTTTCCTCTGTCTCGCTCTTAACTTTCCATCTCCCTCTCTCCATCCGTCCTCCATCCCCCCTCCCGCCTTCCCCGTTCCTCCTCTCATATAGGAGACGCAGAAGGCCCTTACGTTTGGTTTTGGGCCCAGATGGCTTTAGCATGCCTCTGGCAGTGGATTAAGCCGCCAGTGTCTCCTTTCGCCTCCATGTGCAAGTGGTCAGGACAAAGAACGTCAAACAGGGGGAAAGGGGGAAGGAATGCGAGGAAAAAAAAACTCCAGGACTGTGAAACAACACCCGACACTGATGTTTCACGGCATTCCTGGAAGAGTAAACTCAAACGCTTGTAAAAACTGTCAGCCAGCTTTCCAGTTACTTTTTGTGCCCAGTCATTTTATGAATCAAGTTATGACTTCTTTTGCTGCTTGGAGTTGAGTCCCGTAGTGCATATTGCATGCAGAGCAGGGAAGGAAGGGGTGAACTTTTGACCACATTCTCTTACATTTATATGTAAATAGCAGCTGCAGCAAGCAGTGATCCTTCATGTAATGACATGACATCGGCATTGTGCTTCAGCCCTCTCAGTTAAGGCTGATTCTTTGTGTGTGTGTGTGTGTGTGTGTGTGTGTGTGTGTGTGTGTGTGTGTGTGTGTGTGTGTGTGTGTGTGTCAGCCTATTGTCTTTTCGGTCTGGTTGTGTGTCTGCTGTTTTGTTCTAGACTCCATTACTCCCCAGGCTTGCGGTTATGTTTTCCTGTACTCGGCTGTAACTCCACACACTTTCGGTTCTTATGGACAGTCTGTCATGTTTTATCAGGGAGCTGTGTTTAGCACTTGGAGACAGTGTGGTGGCAACATTGTTGTGTTGTTGAATGGTATTTTTAGTTACCAGCCACTGGCCTGAGTAGCCTGTATTATCCACTTAGCAACACAAAACGCCACCATCAAGACTGTGTCTTTATCTCAGTGTGCTTGAGTTTAACAAGTTACATATTCAGAGACCCAGTCACTACTCAATCATAAAGTCAGTTTCATTTAATGACTAACTGATCCCCCCTAGCTACATGATTCTGTTTTTGGGTATGCCGTGACTTGTTGCAGTTGCCAATGCTGTCATTGCCGGCACATGCAATGTGTCACTCCAAAAGGCGAGTCAGTCTACTTAAAGTCTCAGTCGGTCGGTGAGCAATGCTGTGGGAAATGAGTGCAGTGAAAGCATGCGTGAGATGTGTGGGCGTGTTAACTTTTAGAGTTAGGGCTAATGCTCAGGTTTAAGCCCCACGAAGCAGCTGGAATGTACAGGAACTGAAGGAAACAGCATTGTAAACCTATCCTCTGTCCTGTCCCCCCTTTCTCTCCTCCTTTTCCTCACTCTTCTTTCTATTCTTCTTTCTTTATCCCTCTCCCTCTTTTCTCCTTCTCCTCTTTATGTTCAGTGACTGTGCTCTCTCTTTCAACCCCCTGCAGGCAGGTCTTTTGGAGAGAAACAAAAGACTGATGTGTCTCTTCATGTGGTTGTGGACTAGTCAGGGTAAAGCCCTTGCCAAGGAGCAACTTAGAACAATGGAAACGGCCTGGAGCCGTCACAGGGCAGGTCTAATGAGAAAACCCCCTTCATGTAAGAAAAGTATGCAGGAGATTAGCTCACATGCTTCAGTACAGTACAGGGAGGAACTTTGGGATTACATATTTATCCCAAATCCGGGATGATTACACCTGACAGTGCAACAAATGTCATCTAGCTGCTATTTACAGTGTTGATGTTGACAATTACACTGCTGTTAGAGTAAATTGTTAGTTATTTTGAGATTTCAGAAGGATATAAAACAATCAGTTGCATATTTCAAAGGAGGTGTCACTTCCCCCCACAGGTAAACTTCAAATTGCTAGATCTCCAAAGCAGTAGGGATCTTGAATACAGAATGTGATCAATAAAAAGTGTTGCAAAATATTTTGAAAATGAACTCTCAATTTTTATTTCCCCGCCCACTGGTTTCTCAGCATGTCTCTCCCTGCCTGTCACTGATTGACAGGGCGAGGAGAGCGTCAGGCCATAAAAGAGGTATGCAGGTAACCAGGCTCCCTATTTGAACTTGAAGCAAAGGAAAGTGGGTTAAGTGAAGTGAATATATTGCCTAACAGGGAGCAGCTGCCTGCCAGATTTAGCAGTGGCTGACAGTTATAAACACACTCTTATCTAGTCATTCAGGAGAAACAAGCCTGCTAGAGCAGCTACCCACTGTTGACACGGGTTTCTGTCAAAAGGAGCACACTGAGCACACTGCTTTGTTGATAGCACTGTTGGTCTGGGTACACCGGAGGCATATTTAACAAATGTTTTGTGCTGATATGCATGCTTATGTTTAACTCAAGGGAAAAAAAACAATTTAAATGCTGCAGTTAGTGCAGGATGTTTACAACACTGGTACCATTTGCACTGAAAACTCCCTCCCCAAAAAGAACTCCAAATATATACTTCTTTTAAAAGGCACTCACAGACTGCCACCATCCCCTCATGCTTACACATACACACACAGGCACACACAGTGAGCTATTGTGTCTGAGAGAGTTCAGGCATCTGGAGAGCAGAAACCTTCTGTGGTGACCTCTGACCTCTGGTGGCTGAGAGTCATAGACTGACATGAGGTTCTGTGGAAGACTTTCAGGTGAGTCAGAGAGCTCTCAGACAACTTTTAAAGGACCATTGTGTACCCTGTGTGCAGGGTTTGTTGTGTCTCTACAGTATTAGCAGATTAGCAGTTACAAGTGAGCAGCAAACCTGATATCTTAGGTTATTTTAACACATCAATATTCTTTGAAACTCAAGGCTTCTTGTAATTCTTCTTCACTTTTTACAGTATCTCATAGTAGCCTCCTGGAGGCCACGTTGAGTCATTTAGGATGTGCCTTGTATTGCTGCATTGTTGTTCACAACAGCAGTGTAACATCACATGGTGTGAACCTTTCAGGTTATTGTCATCTGATGACCCAGTGACAAGCTTTTTTGAAAGGGATCCAAGACAAACTGGTTGGTAGAGTTCAGTATTGAGCTGTACAAAGCCGACGCTTCAGGGCTGGAAACATTAGATATTAATTTGCAACACAGTGACACCTAGTTACTCACCCTATGCTGTTATCCTGGTGTCTATTTGATTTTTAAGTTACGCTAGCTGTGACCCATTATTCCTGCTTTGTTTTCCTGTTGGCTGGTGTTTAGGTGAGTGTCAGTGCAGCTGCAGTGTACCCTGTCAAGGTAAACAAATGGCCAACAGAAGCTCCCCTCTGCTGGCTGCTGGTAAAACGCCAAGCCTCCTGGCAAACTTCATGTTGCTATGTGTCGCCATGGTGACGCTATCACAAAGAACTCCAGCTGGTTCTCTGTACGTGTGTGTGTGTGTGTGTGTGCGTGTTTGTGTATGACAGAGAAAGAGAGGGAGAGACGGACAAATGGACAGAAAGCGAGCAGACGGAGCCAGGCAGTAACTCTCTGATTTACCCTCCTCCTCCTCCTCAGTCTTGTTCTTGCTCCTCTTCTATTCTCTGCCCTCTCCCCTCTGGCAGACCCTCATCCCAAACACAGTGCAGCTGGGCTCAGCTGTCAATGTTCCCCCATACTGACCGCCCCCTTTCCGGGCCTTTGTATTTGTTTGGTTGGGTAGTGGATTTGCCCTTGGCCCCCGCGCGGGGGAGCCCGTTCCTGTTAGCTAGCCTCTTAAACCAAACCGTCTGCTCTTTGAAGTGGCCTATCACAGATACACAGATTGGAGATTACACAGCAGCTGCCTGCCTTCAATCTGTCCAGTAACATGAACACAACAATTAAATAAAGGAAACAGCATACACCTATGCAGACACACAAATGGGACACGGTGATCAGCAGAGCCAAAAAAAAAAGAGGTGGCTAGCAAGTCTGTTTTTGTTCTGAAGGCTGGTGAAATGAATGGAGACTTTGCTTTGTCTCAGGGGAGGGAAGAGGGCTTTCTTTGATTTTTATCAAGCCCAGAGGTGGGGGGAGTGCTCTGCCAAGAAGAACTGCTATTCACACCAACTTGTCGGCATGGGACTTTTGAAGTATTTGTCAAAAGAAGGATTTGGCAGAGAGCCACTAGAGTTTTGTCATTCACAAACTCTTCTCTTTGGGATGACAATGCTCGCAGCAGGCTGCACCTAACTCTGTGAGGGAAGAGAGATGAAATTCCATAATTCCACTTCAATTAAGTGAGGAAGTTGTTCCCAAGAGAATATGATTGATGTATTTTCTTTTTCCCCTAACCTGATATTATGAAGTGAAACTTTTGTGTGCTTGTCGGTGTTTATCGGTGTTTGGTGAAGAGAGTTTTCCACATTCCTTCTTAAGGGTCTGATGGAATCTTGCGTCACATTCCTACTTCACTCTGTCCTTGACTGTTTGTGTGCGTGGGAGGTCCAGGGCAGTGTAGCTGTCTAATGCTTTCATGGCTGCGAGAAAATCTAACTATTTTCTTATCATTTCTGTGGAAACTGGAAACTTGGTGTCTTATCAGGACAGTTGTTTTGGTCAGATGCTTTCCCCTCTCTATTGTCAGACAGGCAAGAATTAGAAGATAGGTAACGTACAAACTTCAATCAATTAATTTTGCAAAATGTTTGATGACACATCTTTACACGCTTACATCACTGACAAGGGCTCGATCGCTGTGGACAACAGCTTCAATCCTGGTGGATAGGGAGCATATCAGTGGCAGGAAGCCTGTGGTCTCCCTTGATGTGGAGAGGTTGAAACACAAAGCTGGGTTGTGTCAGTGTCATTTGTGTCCCTCTGTGCCTGCATGTGCACGTCTGCAAGCCCAATGCGCGCATACATGTGTGCGTGGGCATGTACCGACTCCTGATTCCTGAGTGTGTTTACTTAACCTGTCTCGGCATTCAAAACTCCCTGTCATTCTCTCCACCGTGTCTGGCTCTCGCAGTGACAGCTAGGTGGGACACGGCGCGTCGTCTCCTGTTTCATACAGCGTTATATTGAGCGGATGAAAACCCTCTGTTCTTTAACCCTTCTCTGGGCCTGAGAGGAGCGTGCACACACACACACACACACACACCCTCACATGCAGTCATCCAACATGACTTTTAGATGACTTCAGGGGATAGAAGCTCTAAAAGGGGCTGACATTCTATCCTTTGAACCTCCGTGGCTGATAGGGGCAGGGCCTCTCCCTGTGTGTGAGTGCATGTGTGTGTTCACTGTGTATTTTTTTTTCTTCTCTTGTGGGTCTGTACTCAGTGACCTTTCTGAGGATTAGCCCTGGATGTCAATCATATTCCCTAGACATCTGTGAAAAGTCGAGACAGTGCTGCATATCATGGCATGCTCAGATGATTCCGCCTGATATGACTTTGGCAGTAATTCCTGCATATACAGTATTCTCCAAAGAAATACATGTGACATTTAGCCACAGAAGGAAATACAGTAAGCCATCTTCTTTTGTCTTTCTTGTGGTTTGTTTCACCACCATCAAAGACACTCATATTAGCAACTGTGATCTAATCTCAAGGCAGCATTCATCCCGTTTTAGGACTTTCCAGCTTGTCAGAACCTGACTGAAATCTCGTCTGGGATCATCCAATCACTGCTGAAGAGTCAAGAGGGAGGGTTGCGGGTGGCGGATGACTCTGACAAACCAAGAGGATGAAGTCAGCCCTCACTTCACCTCCAACATGTCAACCGCCTCTGTAGCTGTCAGTGAGATGGCAAAACACAAAGCAAACAACATCCGGCTCTAATAGTTTTAGACATGGCTGCTCGTGCTGGGTGTGGTTGGCAACAGTTGTCTGCCGCACGCAGAGCAGTGATCTCGCCATGGTAGGATGTTTGTCTTTTGTAGGGATTAAAGGGATCCAGGAAACCCGCTGTCCTACTTTTGCTGCAGAGCAGAGAGAAAGAGACCTAGTTTTGATGATAGCACCGGGCCAGGAAGGAGATTCCAAGGCATAATGTAGTTAGGTGGTGGCTGTTTTTGTCTTGCTTTAGACAGGCTATATTATTTTGTCTGTTGGCATGTTTCTATACACAGGCTTCTGAGTCAGTGTGTGTGAGAGTCTCCATTGTCTGCGCAGACAGACAGAAAGTGGGAGAGTGTTATTGAGCACTAGGATGCTTTTTAATATCTATTTTGTTGGATTTAATGCAAAGCCTTTGGAGTGTACTGAGCTCTCTAGCTGTCTTCTACAGTATCATTTAACTTCTGTACTTTTTCATAAATATCAATTAACTTCTATGTTATTATGCATGCAAACAACATCAAGGCACCAGGCATGCAGGGCTATATTTGGCATCATCAAATTGTCCTGGATGTGTACAGTAAGTTCGTAGAGGGCTTAACCATCTAGATCAGTGGGTCAAGTGGCTGACATACTAATCCTATTACTAGACGAGGCCTTGATTTGTTAAAGTTGGCCCTAATCTACTGTCCATTTTGACTCCTAGTAAACTGCCAGTGTCAGCTGTCACCAAAGTCATTTTCCTTTCAAGCAGTGCATTCGTTTAATTTTTAATGTGTTTTATTAATGTTTTTTTGATTGCGACGTTTTCATCCAGTTTTTTCATAATCTTAATTTATATGATGCATAACAGGCATGCATGCTGTATTTTCATACTTTCATTTCCCACATTTCTACTTAGGACTGTAATTACTGGATATTTTATGTTTAATATACAGTCATTATTTACTTGTTATCTTATTTATATTTTCGGTGTACTGTCATTATTTGCTGTTCAATATAAATATTGCATCAATATAAAATGCCAATAAATATCATTAAAGATGTATTCCAACAATTGTACAGTTGAACTCACAATAGACACTTTTTTTTTAAAGAATGGTTAAAATTACAGCAGCAGAGACAAAGATATCATGACAGTTAATCTCTAGAATGCATCTATATCCTACATTTCCAATAATGTGCTATCATAATCATCCCTGCCTCCTAAATGCCCACATCTTTCAAACCCCACACCAGATTTCAAGTCTTTTGAGATGTACACTTTCATTGTGTAATCATTTATCATCTCTCTTTCGCTGTTTCCTCCCTTGCAGTGTCATCATGCATCACAACCTACAAGAAGACACCTCCCCCTGTCCCACCACGCACCACGCCGTCCAAACCCTTCATATCCATCACGGCCCAGAGCAGCACCGAGTCCGCCCAGGATGCCTACATGGATGGGGGCTCTGGCCCGCGGACGGGCATCAGCTCCCAGCCTGGCCTGTCCAACTCCACGGAGAGCATCGACAGCATGAAAGCTCTGACAGCAGCCATAGAGGCAGCTAATGCTCAGGTGCACGGCCCTGCCAGCCAGCACGTCACCAACAGTACCATCACCATCACTGCCACCGCCACCACCTCTGCCGTCGCGCACGTCTCAGCAGACAGTAAGGCACAGAGGGAAGCGCTCCGCAAGTGCCTCTCTATAGGGATCCAGGTTGGTGGATGAGTCCTGGCTTCTGTTTAAGTTCTGAAATAAAACTCTGGTATGCAGTTTGACAGTCTCTCCCCTCCTCTTAGGTGGACCCAGAGGAAGGAGGGCCCAAAGAGGAGCAGTCTAAATTCCAGTCGATAGGAATTCAGGTGGAGGATGAACGATGGTGAGTAGGGAGACAAAGAGACAAGAGGAGGTTGTAAAAGTGAAACTGGACTCTAGTCTGATGGAAAGGATGAGACAGAGATAGCATGAACAGGGAGAGGACTTGTGGAGACAGAGAGAGGTTTTGTAGTGTGCAGCACAAGCTTTTGCCCCCCTGCACTGGCTTCCTTGCAGCAGCTGTCCCCAGTTCAGGCAAGGTTGGCGTCAGAGCCCCCTCAGCCAGGGGCCCCAAGTGACAGCTGGGCCAGAGGATGTGGTGCAGGGAGCTGGGAAGGTGGAGGGGGTGAGTTGACAGCCATCTGTTGCTGTAGTCATTGTGATTCAGGCTACTTTCAGGCTGTGTGTGTGTGTGTGTATGTGTGTGTGTGTGTTTGTGTGGGAGGGAGAAAAATGGGGAGGGAGTTTTATTGGGTTTGTTTAGTTCTGAGAGCACTGAGAGACTGCTGTGCTGTCAGCTACAGCCTCTCATTCTGCAACATGTTCCCACTTTGAGGAGAAGAAGCCTAGTGTGCATACTGTTTCATTAGCTCACAGCGCACCGGGCTTATCGAGGCCTCTGTTGGGACACGCAGGCATTTATGGTTTCTTTGTCTGCTTTGGTTCACACTGTCAAAACAGTGACCTTCTGCTTGGTAAGGGAAGTTGACAAATCTAGCCATGGTCCTGGTTTTCGTGCTGTAGCCAAGGCATGCTTTGGGAATTCAAAGAGACACCACCTTTTAATCAAAGGTCACAGTGAGGGCTGAGTCAAGCACTTTAAAACACACACCTACACAGTGTCCGGGAATGTGAGGGGCTTTCTGAAAGGGGAGGTCTCAGCTGACTGACCAAGTTCTGAGTTCCCTGAGTTGGCAAGCCAAATATTAACTCATCCAGACACCTTCTAGTCTGCTGAGTCTTGGATGTAAGGCAGCACAGCACTGTGCATTTCTCTGGTTAATGTTTAGAGTAGGTGGGAGGGGATATTTTGGTTGGTGGATGTTGGATTGTTTACCTGTTGGCGTGCATCTGTGTGTGTGTTGGTGCATGCATATGTGTGTGTGTACCTGGGAGGTCTGGGCATGCTGCCCCCTACATTAGATTCCCAGACAGTGAGAGTGCCAACCTCTTACGGCCTCGCTCCAGTGCTCAAACTCCCTTATTTGTGTCTGTGTGTGGGGGTGTGTGTGTGAGAGAGTCTGTGTTTATATGCAGCAGTCACAGGTCATAACCTCACCTGGCTGTTTGAACTACGATTAACTGAGAGGGAGCGGAAGAGAGCTCTCAGAGATCTCAGAGAGATGAACGCAACAAACAACATGCTTATTTGTGCACAGACTTCTTTCTGTACTGAAATGTTGAGACATAACACTGATTTTTATTTTCTTCATGTATTCATTCTTTAGACAAAGATGTTTTATTTCAATTATACAAATTATATTATAATTAAGTTTTTGTATTTGATAGAAAAAACAAGATAAACTGTGATATACAATTGAGAATCTGGTGCATTAATTGATGGATTCTGAGTTTTAGGGCCTTGCAAGTTTAGGGTCTGGGGTTGGTGGTCACCAGATGGCTTTGTAGTCACAGGGGAAGTGGAGCATTGTGCATGGTCCTAGTGACTAAACCAT